>NC_080096.1:60085000-60455000 GCF_950005125.1 Chionomys nivalis
CAGGAAAAAATATTCATTTTTTTTGCTAGAAATAAAAACAGAAGAGAAGGAAGTACTGACTATCTACAAACAATACTATGGAAACATTCATGAATAGAGTATTTTCCCAAAAGAAACTGCATGAAAAGTGAAAGTTTAATACAATTTAACAAGGGAGTGGAAGCTGTGGACTCACAAAGGAGGTCAGAGCTGACCCAGAGCAACACTCAGAGGCAGGGAAGTGTTGTAAAAATCGGGCTACTAAACCAGGGGTCTGGCAGAGTAGACTTCCAACATGGTGTGGACAGCCACAGCCAGCAGCAAAGAGAGAAGGAGCCAGGAATTTGTTGAATCCTGGATAGTTACTGTTATTGAAGACAGTGGTGGAATTTCAAGAGGAAACTAGGAATAGAGGAATACCTGCAAGAAAATACCACTGAAAACATAAAGAACATTACCAATAAAATCAGCGAAGAAAAAGTTCCAAGCCTATGTAAGGACAGGCCAATTCAGACAGAAGTCAACAATCAAACCCAAATAGAACTCCAAGGAACATATAATAGTTAAAACACAGAATAAAGAAAGGGAATTGAATATTCAAGAGAGGTCAAGTCACTTAAAAGGGCAGGTCCATCATAGCAATGCTAACTATTAAAAGAAAATGTTTTAAACCACAAGGGTTTAGAAAAAAATTAAAAGTGCTAAAAGACCACAATTACAGTCATAACTGTTATACCCCACAAATCTATTAAAGTTGAAGAGAAATAAAAACTTCCCGTGATATAAAAAGACTAGAACAGCTGTGCAGAGAATACTGAAACCCCTGGGAAGGAATAAAAATATAGAACCAGGAAAGCTTTTCAAAAGAGGTCTAAGAAGATACCACAAAAATCATCAAAAAAACAGGAATTAAAACACATATGTCAGTAATAACTAGTAATAAGAATGTCCTCAATCCCCCTATAGAAAGAAACACAGACAAGCAAATGGGATTAGGACACAAGATCCATAATTTTGCTGCCTTCAAGAAACATACCTCAGCATCAATGACAGATACCTTAGGGTAAAAGAATAGGAAAAGGATAGTCATAAAATATAACCAAGAAATGAGCAGGGTATCTGACAAACAAAACTATACAAATAATACACCAAGATGATACTACAATTCTAAACAGACAATAAAAACATAGGTGCACCAGGTTCATACAACAAATACTACTAAATGTAAAGCACAAATTAACCCCAACACAGATATAATATGTGATTTCAACACCCTCCTCGGGTATTGATATGTCATCTAGACAAAAACTAAACAGAAAACAGTGGAGTTACATGATAAAAATAAATCAAATGAACCTAAAAGACACGTACAGAACACTACAGCCAAAAGCTAAGCAAAACACATTCTTCTCAGTACTCCATGGAAATTTCTCCAAGATTGTCCACATTATTATGACATATAACAAGTCTCAACAGATGCTGCAAAATCAAAGTAATATCATGTATCATTTTGGACAACAATTGAATAAGTATACAACAGAAACACAAACTCATGTAGACTAAACAATATAGTATTTAATAATGAATGGATCACTGAAAAATACAAAGGGGAAATAACAAAAATCCTAGGCTTGACTGGAAACAAGACAATAGGGAAATCTATAGAACACAATGAAAGCAGTGTTAAGAACAGAGTTAGGAGCACTGTTAGCAGTTTGCTTCTACTCATGGGATAAGTACAATGAATGACCAAAACAACTTGGGGAAGAAAGGACTTATAAAATGATCACACCAGTTTGGGAAGGAGAGTACTCACTTCATCTTACAATTTACAATCCGTTATGAAGGGAAGTCAGGGCAGAAACTCAAGGCAGGAACCTGGAGTCAGAAACTGAAGCAGAGCATGGAAGAACACTGTTTCCTGGCTTGCTCCCTACAGCTTTCTCAGTCTGCTTTCTTATACAACTGAGGATCACCTGCCTAGGTGCCAAGTAGGCTGGGCCCTCCTACATCTATCATTAGAAAGAACATGCCCTACACACTTGCCTACAGGATAATCTGACAGGCATTTTCTCAGCTGAGGCTTGCTCTTCCCAAATAACCCTAGCTTGTACCAACCTGATTAAAAACAAAACAGACTAACCAGTAGAAATACCAAGTGCCTGCATTCAAACACTGGAGAGATTTCAACTTAAAAACTTAAATCTTCCAGACTTTGAAAAACAAGAACAAGCAAAGCCCAAAAGTAGTAAACAAGTTGAAAGCATCTAAATCAGGGCAGAAATCAACAAAATACAAATGAAAATAACAATGTAAAGAACAAATGAGACAAAAAGTTGTTTCTTTGAAAATTTAATCAAGCTTGAAGAAACCCTTGGTGTAGGAGGTTCTTCTGTCTATGTGTTGCTTTCATTGGTCAAATAAAAAAAAAAAAAAAAAAAAACCTGCCCTGGCTTTTTGATAGGGCAGAATTTAGATAGGTGGAGTAGACCTAACAGAATGCTGGGAGAAAGAAAGCAGAGTCAGGCAGATGCCATAGCTCTCCTCTCTGAGATGGACGCTGGTTAGACTCATGCTGGTAAGCCACACTCAAGTGGCAATACACATTAAGGGAGATGCGTTAAACTCGTGTGTGAGAGTTAGCCAATAAGAGGTTAGAACTAATGGGCCAGGCAGTGTTTAAATGAATACAGTTTCTGTGTAATTATTTCGGGTGTAAACTAACCAGGCAGTGGGAAAACAGACCGCTGCTCCTTTTACAACACCCCTAGCTAAATTGGCCAAAAGAAAGAGAAAAGAAACACATCACTATAATCGGAAATGTGAAGTGAGATACTGAATGAAACAGGTATCAAGGAAATTATGAAAATCATTAATAGATCATAAAACCACTATTCCAATTGTAAAATCTGAAAGCAATGGATTAATTTCTAGATGCATACAACATACAAATGAAACCATGATGAAATGAGGTAAGCAGATACATAACCAGGGACAAGACAAAAGCAGTAAGTAAAAGGTTTCCAAGTAGAAAAATCCCAGAATTAGAGGAATTCAAGAAAGAATTCTACTCAACCTTTAAAGAATTAACTTTTTGTATTCATTTATAAGTAGATATCACCTGCTAAGTAAATGATAATCAAGCTACAGTCCACAGACCAAGAGAGGTTAAATAAAGAGGAGGACTCTAGGGAGAAGAATGGACCTTCCAGGGAAGGGGAAATAAAACAGATTTTGTAGGTGGACTGAAGGCAGATGGGGACAGGAACAGGAGAGATCAAGTTGGGGTGGGAATGGAGAGACAGTGCCAAAAAGGGACAGACGGAATTGCAGGGCACACACACAGACATACACGCACACAAAGAGGCAGCCCGTAGAGTGGGAGAAAATTCTTTGCAGTTATAAATACAACAGGGAATTAGTGTCTACAATATTAAAAAGGAAGGAAAGAATACAAAGGACTACTAAACACTTTAAAGTGTCCAACAGCCTTTGCTATTACTGGGAAGTGCAGGTTAAACTGACACTATTTTCAGTTTCTCTCTCATTATGCTGAAGGGAAAACGGGGTAGCAGATGCTGGCATAATAGTGGGTACAGGGAACTCATACATAGTGTTGTTGGGAGTGTAAACTAGTGCAGCCACTTCCGATTTTAGATTTCAGTCTCGTGGTTTCTCACAGAAGTAGAAATTATCACATAACCCAGGTATGGTCCTACTGAGCACATACCCAAAGGACTTACATCCTAATAAAGAGACTGTTTTCAGTGATGTTCTATTCATACTAAATAGGAAATGGAATCAGCCTAATGTTCATCAACTGATCAATGAATATGGATATTGTCATACATGGGATATCTCAGATATAAGAGTGAAATTATAATATTTGAAGGTAAATGAATAGATTAGGAAGATTTACGGAGTAAAGTCACCCAAGCTTACAAAGACAAATATCACCTATTTTCTCACCAATGTTGAAGCTAGCTTTGAATCTTTTGTTTTGTGTGTTTAATATGAAGTTCATATGGAAGTAGAAAACGAGGAACTGGTCACTAGGGGCAAATGCAATTACAGAGGGAAGGTTGTAAAATATAAATAAAATGAAAGTACAGAGGGAATAGTGGGAGCAGAACCGTTCAATAATGCACTGGGATACAGAAATACGAGGGCAAGGGAACTGCCAACCAAAATGAAGGATGTGTGGAAAAGCTTTATGGGAACATATGATCTTGCAACCTAAATAAAATTTAATTAGAGCATATAGTAGGAAACAGGTGACATGAAAGAACAGGGGATGGAGGGAATACAGAGGGTTACAGGTGTAAGCAGCAATGATCCCAGGAGGGTAAGAGAGGAGTTGGATTGGACTAACTAACACTACATATTACAGAAGTCACTAGTTTGTAAGTTAACTTGAAAATGCCATTTTTAAAAATGGAATTTGAACAGAGGCGTTCTCCATGAGGTGGTAATGCTACTCCCAAAAGACATAGATTATGAAATTAAAATCTCAGTGTCAGACGTAGTTTTCTATATGTTTAGATAATCACTATATTACTTTTTTTTTTAATTGAAAAAAAATTTTCCGCCTCCTCCCCGCCTCCCGTTTCCCTCCCCCTCCTCCCGCCCCTCTCTCCCTCCCCCCACTCCTCTTCTCCCTCTTCAGCCCCAAGAGCAGTCAGGGTTCCCTGCCCTGTGGAAAGTCCAAGGTCCTCCCCCCTCCATCCAGGTCTAGGAAGGTGAACATCCAAACTGTCTAGGCTCCCACAAAGCCAGAACATGAAGTAGGATCAAAACCCCGTGCCATTGTCCTTGGCCTCTCATCGTGCACCCACCCATTGAGACAGTGGGTATATTACTTTTTAAACCTGATACAATGCAAACCCTCCATAAAGAATTGTTATATTGTTTTGCTTAGGAAATAACTATAAGCAAATAAATAATCTGTACAAGTTCAGGACAGATACAACTTATTTCAAAATATTTGTTATTGATTATCAAATCTACAGATACTGAGGGTCAACTGTGGAGATGAATGATGACTCAGTGTCTTAGTTCCTGCTTCTCTTTCTATAGTAAAATACCCTGACAAAAGCAGCTCGGAAAAAAAAGGGGTTATTTGAGCTCACAGTTCAAGGAAAGCCTGAAGCAGTTGGCCACACTACATGCACAACCACCATATGGAAGCGGAAAATGAGGAGTATCCATGCTTGCTTACTTTCTCCTTTTTCTTTCCTTTTTTAAACATACTAATTTCAGTTCTCCCTTCCTCCTCTGCCACCCCCCCCACCTTCCCTTCACCCTTCACCCCTAGTTCACGCCTTTAATCCCAGCACTCAGGAGGCAGAGGTAGGCAGATCCCTGAGGTCAATGCCAGCCTGGTCTACAGAGCGAGTTCCCGGACTGTCAGGGCTGCTTTCTAGGTCCTCCCACGTTAATCAACCTCATCTACGCAGTCTCCAAAGGCATGCCCAGAGGGTATGTATTCCCTCCCAAGGGTGCCTACATCTGTCAAGTTGACATCAGCACTAACGGTCGAAGGGAGTAAAATGATTGCCATAGAAGCTATCTTAGGTCCCTAGAACCCAAACCAAAAATAGATACCATGGCATATACCTGTAACCACTGCTGGGATGGCAGAGACGGGCAGATCACAGGGGCTGGTCCATTCTAGCCCAAACAGTGAACACAACATTCACTAAAAATCTCCCTCTAAAGTAAGGCGGAGAGTGGCAGAGGAGGACAACTGGCATACATAAACACATCACACACACACACACACACACACCCCATCTATACTTGATATATTCTGTATTTCTACATGCATTTCCTTTTTAATATGTACCATATATAACATTCATTAAAATGCAAACGTTTAATTTACATTTAAATATGCAAATTTATTTAAATTTTCACTGAACTATAGGAAATGGTACTCTGGTGTTACAAGGGTAACATTTTAAAAAATCTCTCACCTTTGCTGAGTGATGTGACTCACTTTCTGGAGTTGATGAACAGGGTTCTCCTTGTGATCCCTTAAGCTTTTCTTTTAATTTTATATTTTCTTGTTCTTTTTGAAACAGTTGGTCCTGAAGACTAACAACACTTTGTCGCAGCACGGCTTCATTTGATTTTGTAGTTTCAAAACAAATATGTAATTCATTATAAAGCTGTTTAAAAAAATCCAAAATGACAGAATCAACAAAATAATGATATGTATATATATATATGTATATATATATGTGAACTATATGTGAACATATACTTGCCCTTGAGTTACGTTAACAGCCAACAAGCAGAAACAATGTGGAAGTGATTGAGTTAAATATCGACACAAAATTACAGCTGGCATTCAAAAGGGAAAATGCAGTACCAGCCAGGGCAGCAGACAAGAAGAGTGTTAAGTAGAAAAGAAGGGGCATGATTCTAGGCCAGTTATTCTCACCTGCAGGGATTCACATTAGAAAACAATTCTATTAGAATGGACCAACTAAAAAAAAAAAAAAAAAACCACTCTAAAGTTCTCAGAAATGTGAAAAAGCGTGTAATTTGTTAGGAAAGGATACAGAAGCATACTGCATATTTCACTGGGTTCATTCAGTTTAACTGATATATTTTCATTTAGGATAAATTATTGTATATTTCTGAAGAAAGATGGATGGAAAACTAAAAGTCAAAGCAAGGCAATCAGGTTGCAGGTACACACAGACAAAATTATCAGACCAGTGGAGCACTTCCATAGACATCAGGGAGACAGCAAAGATCCAGCAGCATTCTAAAGGCACAGATGGTTCAAATTGTCTAAGTCAAGATACATGCATTAAAGCTAAAGTAATAGTTTATTAAAACTGAGTCAGAGCTGGGTGGTGCTGGTGCACACCTTTAATCCCAGCACTTGGGAGGCAGAGGCAGGTAGATTGCTGTGAGTTCAAGGTCAGCCTGGCTGATTGAGTGAGTCCCAGGTGTCAGTACAATCAGCATCTCACCCAGGAATGCCTGGTTAACAACAGTGTCCCATAAAAGCTCAAGAATTTGCTTAGTAAGAGTTTGCTTAGTAAGGAAACTTCCAACTTAGGCTTGTTAATTAGTATGCTGTAACCCAACTGTAGTGGCAGATTTACATGTGGAATCCAAATGTATAGCTGCTCATACTATGAAAGTGATCCAAAGGCCAAGATTCTTTTAAGAAAAACAGCCCCCACAGAAATTATAATATGACAAAAGCAAAAACCTCCAAGTGGAAAAAAAAATCACATTATATACCTAATAGAGTGGGATTTTAAGTTTGCTCGTCCAATTAAAGATAATGGCATACACAAAAATTCACAAGAATGTAAGTTTTAATTCATCTATATAGTGGATATTGCTATACATTTCTGTATATATGATATAATTTGATTTCTAAAGCTTAAAGTTTCAAGAAAGGTATGTGCATCCTCTTTCTTAAATAGTTTCCTAAATAATACAATTTTCTAAAACATACATAAATCACAAAAATAAGACCTCTGAAACCTTCTAAACTATAATTAATCAAAACATTTGGGATCTATAAATAATATCTATTATTATGAATATTTAAGTAATTCATATCACTTTACAGCAAAATTCAAGCAACTTTTACAAAAGAAGTTTTATATATAGCATTTATAAAGAATTTCAAAATACAAATTTGTGCTTTCCATTGTCATTGCCTTATACAATACAGGGGCATATGCCAAGGTCATTTCCACAGCTAATATAACCAGATGCTCTAAAAAGAGAAAGTAGTAATACTGATAGCATTCAGGGACAATCGAGAGGTCGCTATGGACACAGTAATCACCCACCTGCAGATGCTTTCCTGACTGGGAACAAAGCTGACTAGAGACTAGAGCCCAGCTGAAGGGAGACAGATGGAGGTTTCAGGAGTGAGGGTGATACACATTACTCTCAGGTGCCACCTCTTCAGCTTTTCCTTTATATACACAAGGTTCTGGGTCAATTCACCCAGGGTGGGGAAAAAATTCTGTTTTAAGCTCTTCTGTCTCTTTGGCCTCACATCCCTGCTTCATCAAACAGAAGAGCAATAGTACTTCTCTGGCTCTTGGGTCACCCAGTGCAGCCTAGACTTGGCAGTGAGTCGGACACGGTCCAGGCCCACCCTGCTCCGTATTACTACTTGGCTTTCCTGTCAAGATGCCTGAGGATGCACCAGGAAGAAAGGTGGAGAGGAAAAGGTGAAACTTTGCCTTTCATATAGAAATCACTCAGTTAATATCCCTCATCGTCAATATTTTCTATTTGAACAAGGAAATTTTCCTTAGGAAGTTTATCTTTAATGCTTCTGATGCCTTGAACAAGATTTGCTTTGAGATCTTGACAGACCCATTCAAGTTGGACAATAGTAAACAGCTGAAAATTGACACCGTCCCCAACTCTCAGGAGTGCACCTTGACTTTGGTGGACACAGGCATTGGCAACCATTGCTAAGTCTGGCACCAAAGGTTTGTGGAGGCTTCCCAAGCTGGTGCAAACATCTCCATGATTAGGCGTTTGCTGTTGGATTCTATTTGGCCTATGCAGTGCCAAAGAAAGTGGTCATGATTACAAAGCACAATGATGATGAGCAATATGCCTCAGAGTCTGCGCTGGAGGAACCTTCAGTTTGCGCAGACTATGGTGACCCACTGACCTGGGTACCAAAGTGATCCTTCATCTCAAAGAAGACCAGACAGAATAGTTAGAGGAAAGGAGGATCAAGGAAGTGGTAAAGAAGATCCATAGTTCATAGGCTATCCCATCACATTCTGTTTGAAGAAGGAATGACAGAAAGAGACCAGTGATGAAGAGGCAGAGAATGAGAAGAGTGTGAAAGAGAAGGAGGATACGAATGACAAGGAAAAGCCTAAGACTGAAGATGTGGGATCAGATGAGGAAGATGACAGGGGCAAAGATAAGAAAAAGATTAAAGAGAAATTCATTACAAAGAGTTGAATAAGACAGCCCATTTGGACCAGAAAATCTGATGACATCACTCAAGAGGAGTATGCTGAATTCTATAAGAGCCTCACCAGTGACTGGGGGACTACTTAGCAGTCAAGCACTTCTCTGTAGAAGGTCGGATGAACTTCAGAGCATAGTTCTTCATTCCCTTTGTGGAGACCCTGCAGCAGAAGACCGAGGCATACAAAAAGGACAAAGCTCTCAAGAGCCTGATGCTGCTGCCGTTTGAAACTACTCTCCTCTAGTTTCTCACTTGAGGGTCCCCAAACCTACTCCAACCACATCTATCACATGATCAAACTGGAGGATATTGAGTTTGAACTCGCCATTTTTTATAGCCAGGCAAGGTTTCCAGTAGTAGGGTTATGTTGTATTTGGTTGAGCTGGTGGTGGAGGGTCCTGTGGAGAAACATAAACAAACCAGCTGATACTAGGGCAGAGGCTGCTCTTTGAAAACTGACGTAGGGCTCTATTGTCAAGGACAACATCCACACAGCTCATTGAAAGTAGAGAGGTTGAGCTGGTGTCTGCATGGAATTTTCACCCTTACCTTCTAATCTCTTTGGTACTAAAAGGTACTCTGCAGGCTACCTAAAGAGAAATGTGAACACTAACCCCACCACAAAACCCTAAGCCTACAACCTGTCCTGTCTGCAAGATATGCTGGGGCAATGGTGGCTTAGAACTTGTAAGAATGGCCAACCTATGTCTGGTTTAACTTGAGGCCCACACCATGAGAGGAAGCCCATGCTCTCCACTGCCTAGACTGCCAGCTAGTCAGATACTGAACAGGCAAGAGACATAGGGTAGAACCAAACACATCTGAAAAAAAATCAATGAAATGATTCCTAATGATATTTACAGAACAGTGTTTCTCAACCTTCCTAGTGCTGTGACACTTTAATAAAGTTTCTTTTTGGTGACCCTAACCATAAGATATTTTCATTGCTACTCCATAACTCCATAACTGTAATTTATGTTCCTTTTATGAATAGTAATGTAAATATTTGATTTGCAGGATATTTAATATGTTACCCCTATGAAAGGGTTGTTCAACTCCCAAAGGAATTGTTTGTTTGTTTTTTTTTTTTTTGGTTTTTCGAGACAGGGTTTCTCTGTGGTCTTGGAGCCTATCCTGGAATTAGCTCTTGTAGACCAAGCTGGTCTCGAACTCACAGAGATCCACCTGCCTCTGCCTCCCGAGTGCTGGGATTAAAGGCGTACGCCACCACCTCCCGGCCTCCCAAAGGGATTGTGAACCACAGGTTGAGACTGCTAAAACAGCAGCTATATTCACAGATCTAGACTGGTGCCTTGTCAAGTCCTCTTCACAAAGACTTCCTCTAGTACTAGATAGGAGCCGGTGCAGAGACCCACAACCAGACATTATGCAGAGAGTCTAAACTGGAGGACCCCACTGGGTCCCTCACCTTGGAGAGCAGGAATCCCCACAAAAGAAGGGTAGAAAAGATTAGAGGCATCAGGGGCAGTGATAGAAAACAACAGGAGAACATGACCCACTGTATCAACTAGGCAGGTATCATTCATATGGCTCACAGAGACTTGAGTGGCAAGCACAGGCCCTGCATGGCGCTGTACCTGGTCCTCTGCATATATGTTGTTTATGGCTGTTAACTTGGTGCATCTGTGAGACTCCTAACAGTAGGAACAGGTGTGTCTCTGATTCTTCTCCTCTTCTTGGAACTCCTTTTCTTCTATCAGGTTGCCTTATCCAGTCTCAATATAACAGCTTTTGCCTTAGCTTATTATATCTTGTTTTATCCTGTTTGGGTGTTATCTCTTGGAGGCCTGCTCTTTTCTGAAGAGGAAAGGGAAGGGGAGTGGGTCTTGGGGAGAGGACAGGTCAGGGTAGGGCTGGAAGAAGCAGAGGGAGAGGAAACTCTGATCAGGATATATTGCATGGGAGAAGAATCTATTTTCAATAAAAAAAAATAAATTAAAAAAGTACAGGATGAAAGGAGAGCCCTCTAGTCACATTTAATTCCAGGTACTAACCTACCTGTAAATTTAAAAGACGCAGTTTAATTCTACCTCTATTTCTAGGTGATAACACTTCAAGCCAATAAATTGTTTATCTCCCAGAAGAACTTGTAAGAAGTTAAAACATTACAACTCTTTGGAAAGGTCCTTACCTTATATTCTGTGCACAGGTTAAATGCTCAAAATTGTCCCAAGTAAGTAAATTAGTTAATATAATAATTTCATTCATCTGTATTAGTTTTATAATTCTGAGTTAGTAAATGTTTCCTCTATGAACAATCAAAATTCCTTGCAGCTCTTTTTAGAAGAGTTTTTTATTTGTTTACTTGCTTTTGTTTGTTTTTGTTACAACTTGTTTCCTTATTTCTGTTAATGGTTTAAAAACCTAGACAGGATTAAACATTTTTTGGAAGACTCGGGTATAAAACGAAATATGTGGTCAATATTCTTCACTGTTTGTAATCAGACAGCAGTTTAGCGGTTTTCTGTGCTACAACATGAAAAAGCAGAGTCAGAGTGAAAAAGAAGGTACTTCAAGGACAGAGAGAGACGAAGAGCATCGAAAGCTAAGATGGTAGTTACAGGACACCTAAAAGGCATGGAGAAACAGAAAGACAGCTTAGTCCATAACCTCAACTCCAGCTGGGATAAGAAGGGATAAGGAGGCCCTATGATGGGTAAAGAAAGCAGAGAGGGAAGACATTGGATGAGTTGAACACAGATAAAGAACACAAAGCTACAGCCACAGGGTAGGCCAGACAGCTCCAGTGACAGGGCTGGCAGACCCTGACAGTCACACTTTTCAAAGGTCTCCAATCCAGTCTTGAGATTTACGGTCATAGTGACAACCTAACACTGGAGAAGAAATTCATTATCTTAGTGTTACAGTTATGTAGGATTGTGAGAGAAGCCTATTGCTTAAGGCTACACTGCCCTGGAAATCTGAAAGCACAGATCAGTCACCAATGACAGAGTCAGTAACTCAGTGTGGTACAGCCCTAAGAGACAGTAGCACAAAGGAGGAGCAGTAGATGAACTCAAAATTGGAACACCAAGAAAAAAAAACACAATTTTAAAAATGGGGTATAAAGCTAAACACAGAGATTTTAAAAGTTAAAGAACAAATGACTGAGAAACACTTTTGAAGAGTTGAACAGTCTTAGCCCCCAGGGAAATACAAATTACAATTGCCATCACAGTTCTTATCAACAGCCTACTACTACACAGAGAGACCAAACGTGAGTAGACCAGCCCCATGCACTCTCTAGGCCCTCCATACTGGGGCAAAACTCAGGGCCCCTCCCCAACCTGCCTCAGCTTCTCTAGTCAGCTAGCAGACGAGTTTCCAGTCAGCTAGCAGAAGAGTTTCCGGCAGGTGGTCTGCTCCATTACCCCCATCCCAACTATTGGATTCTACAAGCTATAACTCCCACCCCACCACCAAACTCTCCTATCCCCTGTAACATCAGTAGAACTCAAAAACACAGCAGGATACTACAAGGAGAGGATCAAGAGGTTAGTGATGAGCCACCCAGCAGGACACCCCACTCTCTGTGACCTCCATACTAGGGCAAAACCCAGGGCCCCTCCCCCACTTCCTAACCTCTATAGCCAGCCAGCAGGTGAGTTTCCTGCAGGTAGGCTGCTCCCAAACCCCTGAGACACAGACAGTGACAGTACAGAGCAAACCAAAAACAGTTCCCAAGAAACAGACAGTCACTGCAAGGATTGGACCAAGACGCAAAGACACTGCTACTAGGGAATTTCTACCGCTGATAAATACCTTCGGTAAAGTGGCAGGATACAAGATAAACTCAAACAACAACAACAACAACAAAAAAAAAAAAACAGTAGCCCTCCGATAAACAAATGATAAAGAAGTTGAGATCATTCAACCTTGATCAGAGAAGCTTCTTCTTACAGTAATGGTAATAAACACAGAGACACACTAATAAACAATGTGTAGACAATGACAGATCTTGGAGCACTCAGCTCTTTATAAGATGTCTGTTTCATACCCCTGCCTTAACGTTTCGAAAGGATTGATTGTAATAGTCAGAGGCAGTGGCTGACTCTAAAGAAACAGTGTCTTACAGACACAACAGTGCCAATGCACATATGAACTTAGAGACAGTGATGTAGGCATAAGGCCTGCACAAATTCAAGTCAGTAAATTCCCTGCATGAAGAAAGGGAAGTGAACACAAAGTTCCACCACTAACCAAGAAGCTACTTATAATTGATACCTGCTGGGAAAGTGAAAATCACTTTTCTCTACTGCAAGCTTGGGAGCAGGCAACCAACACAAGAACTTCATGATTTCTTTACTTTAGTTTGTTTGGGGGGGGGCGTTGTTTTGTTTTATTTTCTTAGTTCTTTTTTTGCGGGAGAGAGGAAAAAAATAGAACACTTGATTGGGCAGGGAGGTGGAAGGGATCTAGGAAAACTTGGAGGAAATGAGAATATGATCAAAATATATTATAAGAAAAGCTGCTGGGCGGTGGTGGTGCACGCCTTTAATCCCAGCACTTGGGAGGCAGAGACAGGTGAATCTCTGTGAGTTCGAGACCAGCCTGGTCTACAAGAGCTAGTTCCAGGACAGGCTCCAAAGCCACAGAGAAACCCTGTCTCGAAAAACCAAAAAAAAAAAAAAAAAAAAAAACCAAAAAAAAAGGAAAAGCTTATAATTAACAAAAACAGTGAGCTTACATTGTGGTGGCAGTGGTTCCATCCTCTGTGACGAGAGAAATGTCCCCTTTGCTGTGTATTGCTATGAAGGCTCACAGCTGTTAAGTCTGTGGCGAGAGATTGCTCAGCCTTTGAAGCTACATCCCTGCCTTATGTGGGTTGTTTCCAAGAAGATCTTGGAACTCTGAGGCCCAGTCTGGCAGAGCACTAGATTCTCCCCGTTTCCTCCCTCCCTGGGTAAGTTTGCTGAAGAGATGGTCTGAAAGTGCTGAAAGAAGCAGGAAGAATAAAGATTCCTCAGCCTCCCCGCACCGTGCACAGCAGGTAGAATAGTGATTCCCCCCCCCCCCCCCCCCCGCCCCGCCGTCTTCCAATGCACATCAGGAAGAATAGTGTTTACCCCGGCCCTC
Source organism: Chionomys nivalis (assembly GCF_950005125.1). NCBI lineage: Eukaryota > Metazoa > Chordata > Mammalia > Rodentia > Cricetidae > Chionomys > Chionomys nivalis. Next base: position 60,099,060 of record NC_080096.1, read on the forward strand.
CCCCCACCGTGCAGAGCAGGAAGAATAGTGATTCCCTAGTATCACACACACACACACACAATGCACAACTGTTTCTGTTTGCTGATGCATACTCCCTAATGTACTGGGGGACACTGCCAATCCTGGACATTTGCTATCACTAGGGATAAAAATTCAAGGGCTTCTAGAGTAATTAACAACCTGCTAGGCCAAGAAAAAGCTCTATGGACCAGCACTGAATCCCAGCAAACAGACAGAGCCTCTCAAATGCAGCTCTAAATCACAAAACAGACTTGTGACCATCACCCAGCCCCCCTGCACACAGCATTGGCTATTGCGCTGGCTAAAGGACATCCACAGACTCCAGTTATCACCTGCTGCTCCCAGAACCTGGAGGTACAAAAAATAAAGCCATCTTTAACCTCCTTCCACATTATCCAGTCTCAACAATATGCTGATGATGTTATTGATACAAACGACTTAATACATTGTAAAGTACATTGTAAAATAAATAAAGAGCTTAATACAGGTACTTTAAATTAATAGCAGAATTAGTGATGCTGAGTCAATTAGCATAACTACAGAGCCAAGTAAGCCTTGCTATGTGCTCCTGTTAAACGACTACTAAGAAATAAAGAGAAAGATCCTTGAAAATGAATGATCCTGAAGACCTAATCAGCATTCCCCTTTGTGTCTGTACACGCTTACCAATAAAACAATGCAGATTTTACATGAAGTCTACCTTAGATCACACATTAGGATCACACTTGATCTAATTATTTCTTATAACAGAAGCACTATTGTACCTAGTATGTTTCACAGAAGAAATAAAAGTTCCCATTTTTAAGTTGTTTCTATAGCTGTATTTTCAACTTTTCCAATTTACCACAGCAAACTCATAAAAAATTAAATATTACCAAGTTAAAACATGAAAAAGAGAATCAAATACAAAACTTTTCAAAACTTGAACTCTGTTTTCCTAAGTTCATGCATGTAATTTCACATCTTTACAGCAAACAAGCAGCGTACTTTTTGGTAGGATATACTTTCCGCCGTGTGAACATCCTCCTGGTTCTTCAGTACTTTCTGTGTATCCATATTGAGGACCTGGAGCTGCTGGATCAGCTCAGCTTGCTGGGCTGTGTGTGCGCTGTTCTGCTTGTACAGGTTCTGCAGCTCCTGTAGCTCCTTCCTGTGCAAGGCAAGCAATAATGGGGAGTAGCATGAATAAAGATCACCTCCAGTAAAAAAACTGTGTTCATCTAATATATAGATCAGCTCCCTATTTTTCATCTATTATTTTTATTGCAGGCAAACTTATTAAATAAAGTATACATAAAGTATTTAATATTTACCACATACACCTAGAAAGTATTGACAGGACTACCATGGCTTTCAAACACAAATACTTATCAATTTTCTTTTATAGCTCGATAGAAATAAAAATTCTAGATATATTTTCACAGAACCATCTTCTTACTGAATTAAGTTAAAATTTCAGTTCCAAGTACTAATAAGCAATGGTTCTAACTATAGTTATCAGATAGTCTTAAATATAGGCTAAGTAAAGCTTTCATTTTACATAATAAAGAACTTTTAGTGGAAAAAACACAAAGAAGGCTAATAAATTTTTCAGAACATCACGTGACTCTGAAGATGCTGTGTAAGAAGGTGAGGTTATCCAAAGTCAAAAGGAAGGAAAACAAAACAAGGGAATCCAGTCCTTGCAAACACCCAAGTGAACACTGGTAAAATGGGAGGACAAATGACCTAGTTGGGGACTATGACACTAAGGATCCTCTAGGGAAGAGACCTCCAGATTCCTGTGGTAAGAAATCTTGCTTGGCACAAACTATATAAAAACTATAAATTATTTGGATATTCTATTTGGACAGAGAGAATAATTATAGAGACATATATTTGAGGCTCCACCACTTAGTTTGTTAGAACACCTATCTTATACAGAAATATATATTCACCAAAATACATTTTATTTTATATATTTTGGAGATTGAATTTTAAGTGGAGTTTTCCTTATCTATAGCTTCAAACTTGTTATTTATATATATGGAAAGATTTTTAAATAAAGAAGTATGTAAATAGTTGTTGAAGACTAATGAAAATTAGTCCAGAGAAAATAAGCTCTGCTTATTAGACATTTAAGACAAGAATGTTCTCAGTCATTCCCAGAACCCACATGAATAACCATGTACATAATCTACCTTCCTATGACTACAAGTGGAAAGGTAAAAATAACAGTTCAAACATTAGGGAGAGGAGAAAAGGAGCTGTACAGTGCCTCTAGGAAATGTAGTAAAGAAAGACACACAAGTAGAAGTCCATAGTGACTGTGCTGTTTTCTATTGCTAGATCAGAAATTTTAACAAAGGAAATAAACAATAGTATATTCACTGAGGTTAGTGAGAGCCTGCTGGCCAAGAGACCTATATAAATAAATATTGTATCTGTAGAAGAGGCATGATGAAGTTAAACAATAACAGTACACGATGAAAGCAAAAACTTATTTCTTCTCTACTATTCAAATATATCATCTGTCTTTTAATAAGAGAGCAAGATTGATATATACAAAAATTATTTAAACTTTTAAATATATGTATATTCAGTCGTAACAAACACAATCTAGAGAAGGGAGACACTCACGTTACTATGAGACACATGAGGAATAAAAGTTGATGTGAAGAAGAGTGCACTTTGTGCTACCTCATACACTGCTTTTACAACCATTCCTCTAGCAAGCATGAAATGACCTAGGGGGGTGTGCGCGCGCACACACACACACACACACACACACACACAATCTCTCTCTCTAACTAAATGAAAAGTTAAAAATAAAAATACCTATGGACCACTGGGAAGGAATGAGTCTGTCCTGACCCACCTTTATATGAAAACAAAGAAAGGAAAATAACAGGACTTTTTAAAGCAGGTGGTTTGTGTTTTACTCTGAATGTGAAGCACCCCTCACAAACTCATGTTCTTGAACAGTTGTTTCCTGGCTGGTGGTGCTATTTTGTGAGGTTATAGAACCCTCTAGACATGGGGCCTAGCAGGCAGACATGGAGCCATGGGGACAGGAGGCTTGTGGGTTGTACCCCAGCACCAGATCCAGTCTGGTGTTCTCTGGCTCCTGGTCAGCACCAGAGATGTGAACAAGCCACCATGGCGTTCTGACAAAGACAATATTCCAAGTACTTAATATTAAGCAAAATTTACTGGGCATATTAAGAAGTCCAGAAAACAATGAGTAAGTGCATTATTCCGGTTAGAAACCAAATCATGATCTTACTAACAGGGAGCTCCTAGCTCCCTTAGATAACTGGTACCACTTTAGTTTACAGAATTCCAGATTTTCACTGCACAGACATATGTACCTATGGAAGACATACTGTTATCATCTGGAAGTGCTAACAATAAACATAAATGGTGTCATACTCAAGACTAATGATATTCTTAAGAAACTGAAAACTGAATAGACTTGCCTGACCAGTGTAATATCCATGTCTTTCTGGAGAAGTTCAGTCTGCTTGTTGTTCAACTGTAGTGACAGAGCATTATATTTACTCCGTGATAATTCAATTTCTTTCTTTGCTTCAATTAAATTGTCTTCAAAAGCCTAAAATTTGAGCACTTGTGTTACAATATAATAAACAAAAGTATATCATAGTTATTCTATAAGATGTAGGGAAAAGTTAGTAATGTTCTTACCAAAACTATATTTAGGTTTTCCACAATAATCAAATTTTAACATATTTGAATATCAACTTTTAAAATAATTTCAAAATAAAAAAAATAGCAGATCAAGGAAAACGACAATTTTGAAGAATTTTAGGTGAAAAAATTCACAAAAAGCAGTAACTTATATTAGTCATAGAATTTTTTTCGGGAACTTAAAAAATTTCATGGTATAAAAATCAAGAACTTAGGCTAGGAGGCAGCACAGGCCTTTAATCCTGGCAGTAGGGAGAGGCAGGAGGCCTGTGAGTTCAAGGCCAGCCTGATTTACAGATCTAGTTCCTTAACAGCTAGGGCTGTTACAGAGATACCCTGTCATGAAAAAAAATCAACAAGGCAAAACAAACTGTAAAAACTACACAAAGTTTACTATTAAAGTTAAAATAAATCATACTATAAAATTTGTTAAATTAAAAAACATTACATTTAAATATAAAGAATAAATGACAGTTATAGTTTTATTTGGTCCCTGTTTTAAATGTACAAACATAAATTAGTAAGCATTGCAAAGAAAACAAAATAATTTTCCAATATTTATGACTGAGATTATGCTTTGTTCTCTTGATGGTATTAAAACTTTCAATTTACATTCTCTAAAACTCACCTTTTCCTCCTAACAATTTTCTAAAGCTCTTATTTTAAAACTATTTTTTAAATTTATATGTATTTTAAGTTCAGAAAATTAATTTTAATTAGTATTATGAAGAAACAATTATATCTAAATGGAGTCTGCCCATATTAACACCATTTATTTATTATTTATATAATTGATCATCAGGCTTTAGGTTAAGAACTAGAAATTCCCCTTTATTTACACAAAAATGAATAACATATGCACACATACAAAGATGATAAAAGGAAAGAAAAAGTCAAGAAGGGAAAAAGAGGAGAAAGAGGAAGTTGGTTCTTTCATGTGGGAGAAAGGACAAGGACCTGACACACACCTTAAGCAGAACAAGTTTATCTCTGTGCTCTGCTTGCTCTCTTTGGGGGTAGGCAGATATGTAGCCAGAGAGGTGCTGAAGACAAAATGCAGTGAAAGGTCTGTAACAGATAAAAAAGAACGAAGAGATTTGGACTCTAGCCCAGGGGCCTGGGTAAGTTTCCAAGTTCACTGGTAGCATCAGGACAAAGGTACCAAGCTCAATTTTCAACCTGACTCATGGTAGGTATGAGAGGGCAATAAAAGCTTTCGTGAACTGAATAAAGGTCTACTTCAAACTGGAGGCACTGGAACATCAAAACTGTGCAAAAGTGACATGGCAAATGAACATCGGAGTGGAAGTAGGTGACAGCAAATGTTCCTACTTAATCACCCTTAGAAAATCTAACGTTCAAGAAAGAATAAAAGGATGGGGATGCTGTATATATAGTCTGTAAGGACACAGAGAGACACTTCTAGAAGAGATGCTTCATCCTACCACAGAGATACTTTCTCAGTCATGTTCATTTATGCTCTACTCATAATAGCCAGAAACTGGAAACAACCTAGACATCCCTCAACATCTGTGATGAATAGATAAAGAAAATTTGTACATTTACACAATACAATTATTTGGGCATTAAAAAAACTGAAATCATGAAATTCACAGGTAAATGAATGGAACTAGAAAAAACCATCATGAAGTAACACAGACTCAGAAAGGCAATGTTTTTACTAGACAATGTGCATACTAGTTAAGTTGTTGATAAGCCAGCTACAACCCATATAACCACAGAGGTTAGGCAAAGAATATGGGACTAGATGAAACAGATAGGCTTCCCTAGGAAAGAGAAATAGAATAGATAGTTATGGAAACACAAGGGTAGGATCGGGACTGGAACTGGAATATTAAGCAGGGAGGCAAGGGAAGAGGGGGACAAGGGAGGGGATACAGGGAAAAATAGCTGAAATTAAGGGCCATACGGGAGAGACAGCATGTAATCCTAATACGGTAGAAGCTTCCTAAAACATATTCATATGTGAAGGGGATCTAAATGAAATTGCCAAATAATGGAGAAGACAGAGCACCATCTGGGACATCTTTTGTCAACAATGAAGTTTCTAGTATCGGGAGAATAGGTTACATCTAGTTGAGTTGTTGGCCAGGTTAACTATCTATTACATTATAATCCCTTAGAAATTTGTTTGATTTCTAATGAGAGACAGAAAGGAAGTAGATCTGGATACAAAAGGAGGTGGGGAAAAACTGGAAGGGGTTGAAGGAGAGGAAACTGTAATTGGAATATATTATATGAAAAAAATCTCTTTTCTTCTCCTTTTTTAGATTTTTAGTTTTTAATTTTGTGTATGAATGTTCTGCCAGCATGTATTTAAGTATACAATATGCATGCAGTATGGACAGAGGCCTGAGGAAGGCTCAGATCTCCTGAAACTGGAATTACATGTGGATGCTGGGACTTAAACACAGGTCCTTTGAAGGAACAGCCAGGGCTCTTAAAGGCTGAGTCATGTCTCCACCCACCACCCCCTGTTAAATCTATTGTCAATAAAAAATAAACAAACAAATAAATAAAATACACTTAAATAAAAGCATCCTAAAACAACCCAACAATAATGGGGGATCACTTTTTCCTGTTTGTGAGCTCAGGGTATGTAGCAGATGATAACCTTGAAGTTACTTCTGACCTCCTGACAGCTCTTCCCAAATGCTGAGATCTTTAGACTTCTGGGAACTGAACCCAGTGCTTTGTATGCTAGGCAAACATGCTAGGAACTGAGCTATACAGACTCGAATCACTGAATGGTTTAGCTGCTAAGCAAATAATGACACAAAGGACACTTCATAATTTGATCCGAAAGTCAGTAAGCATTACAATTAATGGTAAAAGTGTTTCTAAAAATTAAAAATAATCTTGGTTTATATTAAAGGTTGTTTAAGGGTTTAGACAGTTCAAAAAAAGAAGAAAGTACAAAATAAGACATTAAACACATACATATTGTGTGTGAGATGGTGCATTTTTATTGATTGTTAGTATGATATTACATACAAAACTACAGTGTATAAATACTATGAACTAATAAGAGCTTTTTAACAGAATAAAAGTTTATTATGCAAACATGTTTGTTTTTCCACATAACTCAATATTTATGATACCAGCAAAACAAATTGGCAAAAATAAATCTTATGACTGATGTGTAATATACTTATAAAGCCTTATTGAATAAAAGAAAATATGACCTAAAGAAAGATGTGCTGCCATAATGAAAGCAGAGAATCATTATTATAAGCATAACAATTGTCTTTTCATATACCAGTTGTCTCTACATTTATCTACATATATAGATATGTAAATAATCGCAATGTTTTTTATTGGAGTTGGTATTCTAGAACTAAAACATCATGCCAGCCATAACACCAAGGTAAGCCACAAAGGCCAGGAACTCTTTCTATTTGAAATTTAAAACTCAATCCTAAAACAGGGCTAATCAAATAGGACATAGAAATAGAAACAGACCCAGAGGCAGTCAAATTAATTATACTAAAATTTGAGAAAGTATATTGTTTTTGATGGAAAATTGTTCTTTTTAATGTCATTGGTATTACTCTAATTAAATAGAAAACCCCCTAATCTAAGCCATAAACATTTTTCTTGTCATATTTTTCTCCATCCTACTTATCACTGCGTAACAAAGATGAAGTTTTGTTGCTTGTGCATTTATACGTGTCACTACTAACACCAATTTCATGAAAGCCATGTTTTACACTGGTATTTCTCAATTATGCTAGTGTCAGACACATGCTCAACAAATTCTCCCATTCCTAACATTTACAACAAACTTCATCTCATTCAGACAGCTAATGATAATCTGTGGGCTGAACATGTTTAAGTCCCCAGTAATTACCTCTTTAGACTATGATCCCTAAAGAATTGGGAAGGATCTAATGGAGATAGCAACAGCTGCCAATATTCTGGAATTTCCTTAAGCTAACTTCAATCATAGACAAGAACAAACTTTTCTCTTGAATAAAACTCTATTGACCTTATGCTACTATTTGTGCTGTCCCAGTCAAAGGTTGTAGTGTTAGCAGTTTCTAAGAGCTTCATAAATGTGTTTCTCACCACACATTTGGTTCTAACATGGGAGACTTTGACAAGACTGACTACACCACTCCTAGCAATCTCTAGGACTCTCACACCTATTAATGAAACAAGACAACAGTTCCTCTGCAAATCAGCTTATCAGCATTTAAATCGTTTACTTCTGAAAGAAGAAAAGGTTTTCACTGATAATTTCCCACTTGCTGGTAAGCAGCTCCTTTCCAATTTCATTTCCACCTCTCCTGTTCTCCCTACTTATGTAAAAAAATTACAAGGAGAGACTAGTAAGAAATTATACTGTCTTTATTTATACATTTCTGTGTAAAGATATAATATATAAATGATATATATATATGAAAAAAACATGAAATGTCTAAGAAAAATCACCAAGGAAAGTTATGATCATTTTACTAAAAAATTATGTGTGAAGCATCTACTTCCAAAATGGTCCATAATGAGACGCTTCAGATATACCAACCGTAGAACGTGGGTGTACTTGGTGATTTTTTTTGTTGTTGTTGTTTAAGTATACAAGGTTGCCTCCTAAAACTTAGCAAAGGAGATAAAATAAAGGAAGAAATGTCACCCTGGGCTTCCTGAGATTGAGGCAGTCTAAAAGAGAAACAGAGCAGCAGTGGTGACTCACACTTTGATCCCAGCATTTGGGATCTCATCATGCCTTTGCACTAGGGAGGCACAGACAGAAATGTAAGGTGGGTCTCATCCATTTAGTCTGAGGAGTTTTTTTTTTTTTTTTTTTTTTTTTTCAAGACAGGGTTTCTCTGTAGCTTTGGGGCCTGTCCTGGAACTAGCTCTTGTGTGGAGGCTCAAAAATGTGAGCCTATTTCCACCTTGACCTAAGGTGGAACTTAGTTTTTTATCTTACTTCTACCTCTTGGGGTCAGGGTATTTTAAGCAATTGGAAATTAAATGTGGGTGATTTCAATATTCATTGGAACTCCCTCCCTGAACTACTCTGTGTTTTCTGTTTTATTATTTTTGTGCCTTGTACTCTTTATTTATATTTCTAATCCCCACACCCTATTCTGGCAAGGGGTGTTTTTGTTGAGGCTAGTCCCTGACACTCTTGTAAACCAGACTGCCCTTGAACTCCCAGAAATCTGCCTGTCTCCCAAGTACAGGGATTAAAGGCATGTACCACCACTGCCCAGCCAGTCAGAGACAGGATCATCCCCATTCAGTCTGAGATTTTGTAGAGGTCAGAAGTCTCTGGTAGCTAGGTGCTCTTCATCTCTGATCTTTTAGCTTTCAACTTAATATCTGACTCTAGATATTGATTAAGACTAATTAGATTCATGCTTCACCCTACCTCAATATATAAGTAGAGAACAACAAAGGAAAATACCAACATCAACCCTAGGCCTCCTCACACAAGCATACATGCTCATGTGAATTCACACTTAGATGTGTACCCACAAACACGCAAACACCCATACATGTGTGTCTTACACATACATATGCATGCAAAAATATTCAACCAAAAATTGGTTACATTTCTATAAACTCAGAAAAATAAATTGAAAATCAAATTTATTTACAATAAAATCATAAAAATGCTTAGAAAGAAATCTACTCTTTGTCAGCCTGGTGGTAAGGTGTGTAATCCCTCCTACTTGGGAAACAGAGGGAGGAGACTCACATGTTTAAGGTCCCCCTGAGCTACACGTCTCAAAATAAAAAGCAAAAAAGAGTGCTAAATAATTATCTTAGTAGGGGAATGCTTATCTCGCAAAGTGAGAGGCCCTGGTTTCAAACACAAATGCTACAGAATAAGCACACACACAAACAAACAAAACCCACAAATAAATAGTTTGATTAGATAGTTTACATCATCTTTCAGAAGATAAAAGACTTATACACTGAACTCTACAATATAGCTGAAGGAAACTAAAGACACTAAGAAACTGAAAGGCATCCATATTACTAGGGAGAACGACTTAATAAAATATCAACACCACCCAAAGCAATTACAGAACCCCATCAAAATCCCCAGAGCTTTAAAACAGTTTCTTAAATATCCCATGGAATATTATAGTGCCCTAATTAACCAAGCCAATTCTGAAAAAGAATAAAATTGCTTGAGGACTCCTATTTCCTCACTTCAAACTATATTAAAAAGTTACAGCATGCAAAAATGACAATAGACTGGCATACAGGTCATCCCCATCAGAATAGAGGAGGGTAGAACACCGCTTAGTAAAAAATTACTTCTGGCAAGGATATCAACACTCCTTGGTGAGGAAAGGGCAGTCTCTTCAAGCAGCAGATTTGGGAAGGCTACATGTGCACAGAAAGATGAAGTGGACCCTCATCTTCACCATGTACAAAGGGGGAAGGGTAGGGCACAAGAGTTCTAATGGAAATGGGAAAATCAGGGATCTCTAATTGGGAAAGAGAGGGGGATAAATACAGAAAAAGGGAGAGGAGTATAAAATACCAGTAAGGATACTTTAAAAAAAATCAAAAGGAATCAAACTATTAACTATCTTCCTAAAATACCTATAGTGCTTTCAATGTAATATAAATGTACATATGTAGTTTAAATGAAATTTTCCATACTGGGCCAAAACCATCTAACTAAAACTCCCAACACTAGGCACAAGAAGCCTCTTTTGAGTTGTTAGTCAGGACTGTCCAAGAGATTCCCACATCATTATGAACTATGGCTACTGCCCTTGGATGCCCTCCAGAGGTGGAAGGTAAGGCACTAATCAGTATTGCATTTCACAAGCAGGGCCAATGCCCCTGAGTGGGAACTGACCTGAAAGCATCCTCCCTGAGAATTAATTTTTAATATAACAAAGGGTGCCATGGAAGCTTCCAGAGTGGGGAAGCAATTAGCAGTCCTACCAGCTATGATGCCTATGAACTCTATCAATGACCAGCATGGTAGGATAAGTCTAAGGGTGCAGTAGTGGCATGAATACCTTGGCAGGACCAGTAGTTAACAAATTAAACTTCAGACCTGCTCAACAAGATGGAAATCATGTCTTGTATTGGAAACCTTAACCAACTACCATGGCTAATGAAGTCATGAAGTTTAGAGAGAAACATACCACCATCATATATTAAACCAGCACAATTCTTAACTAATATATAAATATTTGTAGCCCTTACCCCTTGCTCTGTCTTAAATGAAAATGGCCCCATAAAATCAAATATTTGAATGCTTGTTCCCCAGTTTTGGAACAGCTTGGGAGGGGTTAGGAGGTGTGTCATTAGGAGTGGGCTTTGAGGTTTAAAAAGTTAGCCCTTTCTCTCCATCCCCCCCCCCCCCCGGTGTGTGTGTGTCATGCTTGTAGGTAAGCTCTCAGCTTCTGCTCTATTGCATGCCTGCCTTCCTGCTGCCACGCTCCCCACCATGATGGCCATGAACTTAAGGTTTTTTTGTCATGTTGTGCTGTCACGCCAACAGAAAAGTAACTGAGATACTCCCTGTCAAAGAAACTTCTCTTTGCAATAGAGGCCATTACACAAAACCACACCGAGCATTTGTGGAGCCCCGTCCCAACAGATCACCCTCCTGAGCACTGGAATCACAGGGTTGTACCATCACATCCAGCCAACAGCTGAATACAAGCTGAAGGACAGAGATTTCAGTGACAGAATGGAGCAAGGAATCTGGTCTTTGTAGACTGACTGGAAAAATAACTAAAGAAATGGACCATTTCAACAATTAACAAAAAGCAAACCCTCAGGTTGGGGCAGAATCTTACTTGGGTGCTACCAGTTACAATTGCAAATGTACCTAAGACACACTGTCTTAGTTAGGGTTTCTTTTGCTGTGAAGAGATACATGCAGGCATGGTGCTGCTGGAGCTGAGAGTGTGACATCCTGCAGTCAACAGGAAGTCAACTGATTGGGTCACGCTGAGTGAAGCTTGAGAAAAGAGACCTCAAGCCCTCCTCCACAATGGCACACTTCCTTCAAAAAGGCCACACCTCCTAATAGTGTCACTCCCTTTGGGGGACATTTTCTTTCAAACCACCACACACCCCGAGAAGCAGGAAAGCATGATTCTCTTGAAAGGAGCAAGAAACTGATACCTCACACCTGAGGAATTCTATATGCTCCACTTACTAGGCAATAGTCCTAAAATACGTATCATGAAGATGACCAAGAGCAAAAGAAAAATATGGACAAAACCAAAACTGCATGTATAAACTAAAAGAATATAAATAAAGAGAACGTACTAAATGGAATCAACCAGAAATTCAAGAGAATACACACACACACACACACACACACACACACTACCTGTATGGGTTAAGAGCAAACAGAGAAGGCAAAAGAAAACTCATAAAACCATCAGAATAAGAAAAAATAAAAATCACTGAGGCTAGAGGGGGACACCATCAAGAATGTCAACACACACAGTATGAAGTCTCAGTAGGAAATTTACTTGTAAATTACTACCATTATTTTGCTAAATGAATTTATTGTCAAACTTCCTTCTAGTTACTTTGTTTATACCTATAGATGAATACTGCTCTCAACCTTAGCCAAATAGATTTTGAGACTCAGAACTGTTGACTGTTCCCCACCTCCTACCCAAGGAAAAGAAAACATCATGAAAGGGATCCAAAATAATGTCAGAGGTGAAAAATGAAAAGAACTCCTGTGAAACATGGACATGGCATGGCTGTTGTACTACAGAGTTTACTGTACCTACAAGACCTGAACAAGACCAAGCCAATAACATCAGCGAACATTCCAGAAAGCAGCACTAAAAATAAAAATTAAAAATTAAAAAGGACTTGTAAGTGGATGAGAGACATGGGGGATATTTTGGGTGACATCTAGGAAGAATAGAAGGGAGAGTTGGGGTGGACTGGTGAGAGTCTACATGTAGACGAAACTATAAGAAAAACAATAAGGAGAAAGGGGCAAAAAACAAATGTTGCACAAAAGCTTCTGAAATTTGTTGAAAAACGTGACTCAACAAATCTTGAAGAGTTCCATGTAAAAAAAAGACAAATAAACCCATGTGAAAATATAGCCACTTATTAAAATAGCATAGCAACAGATCTACATAGCAGAGTTCTTATAAGATATTGGCAACTGATGGTTTTAATTCAAATTAAACTGGAATAAGCTTAAAATGGCAAATCTAGTCCTCATGACAACCAAAAGGAAAATATCAATAGAAATGTACACATACATAAAAATGAAATAAAATGTACACTATAGAAAACAACTAAACACACAGGAAGTGATGTGGGATTCCCCCTCTGTATGTTATAAATACGTTTTATTACCATTGGTTAATAAAGAAGCTGCTATGTCCTATGGCAGGAAAAAATATAGCCAGGCAGGAGGAGACATAAAGAGAGAGTAGGTGGAGTCAGATAGAGGCCATTTAGTTGCCAAACTCACGTGGTAATACATAGATTAATAAAAATGGGTTAATTTAAGATATAAGAGATAGCTGAAAATATACATAAACCATTGGCCAAACAGTGTTAAAATTAATAGTTTCTGTGTGATTATTTGGGTCTGGGCAGCCAGGAAATGAATGAGGAATCTCCGCTGACAAGGAAGAAAACAAAGGCAATGAGAGACTGACTATCATACATTTATAAGATATACAAAAAAATGCAAAAGTGAGTTTTCCTTGTCACTCTATTCTTAATGTAAATGAATTAAACTTTATACTCAAAATAAAAATGTTGGCAGAATTAATAAATAAAATATTATATAAAAATATTATATATAAAAGATTCTCTTAGGACTCAAAGATTTGAATAGAAAATAAAAGGAAGGAAAATATATACTGTACAAACAGATACAAACAGAACTGAGATGGAAATAATTTTGTGAGAGATACAGACTATAAGTAAATTGAGGAGGCACTGAAGAAAAAGGATCAACAAAACTAAAAATATATACATCGTGCACTGTGGTTGTTATTGTTTTTACTCTTTGGGGGCCTACCCCCAGCTCCCAAATAAATACATGGAGATTTATTCTTACTTATGAATGCCTGGCCTTAGCTTGGCTCATTTCTAGACAGTTTTTCTAACTTAAGTTATTCCATTTCTTTTCTTCTGCATTTTGCCTTTGGACTTTTTACCTTTCTTAGTTCTGTATGTCTTTCTTCCCTTTTAACTCCACAGCTAGTCATGTGACTGGGTGGCCAGCTCCTGATCTTCTCCTCCTCTCCTTCTTTTCTTACTCCTAGCTCTTTTCTTGTTCTTCTCTCTTCTCATGACCTAGATTTCTCCTATTTATTTTCTCTGCCTAGCCGCCCCGCCTATTTCTCTCTCTTGCCTAGTTATTGGCCTTTAAGCTCCTTATTAGACCAATCAGGTGTTTTAAACAGGCAAAGTAACACACCTTTACAGAGTTAAATAAATGCAACATAAAAGAATAAAACACATATTTGCATCATTAAATAAATATTCCACAGCATAAAAGAATGTAACGTATCTTAAACTAATATTCCACAACTGTATGTATGTATGTGTGTGTGTGTATATATATATATATATATATATATATATATGATTTTGTCTTTCTTCTCCCCTTTGATGAAATATGACTTGTTTCGTAGAAATGGAAACAATGATTCTAAAATTCACATGCAAGTAGAAGAGATTAGGCATAGATTTTAAAAAAAACAGACACACACACATGCAAGGTACAAAATGTGTTACAAATTTACAGTACTCGAGACAGTGTGGCAAAGGCATGAGAGTAGATGTGTAAGCAAAGGAACAGAACTGAGTTCCAGAAATAAACTCATATGACAGTAAATGGCATTCAACAAGGATGCCAAAATAATTTAGTAAGGAAAAGAAAACTTATTTTCAACAAGAAGTAGAAATGGAAGATGTAAGTAAATAAAGTTGAACCTTATCCCACATCACATTGAGACGTTATCAGTGAGACAAAACATGGTTTATTTTCACTCTTATTGAGAATTTAGGTGCATGTGTGTGTGTGTGTGCGCACTAAAGCAAAGAAAATATTATTTGGAGGAAACAAGGGGGCAGCAAGATGGAGTGGATAAGATACAGAAGTGAATGGGGCAAATAAAAAAGTTAACTCAGAATGGATAAAAACTATACTCATAAAACATAGTAAGCTATAAAAATCTCAAAAGATAGGATCCAGTCTTCATGATCTTTGATTATACATTGGTTTCTTGCATAACTCAAACAATAGGGCAACAATAAAAACAAAAGGTGACAAGTGTCATAAAAAATGAAAAATGTCTCTGTGTTTAAAGAAACACAATTACCTCATAGCAGTATGAGTGGACAGACCCAGATATTGGAGACGCTAAAGCTAGCCTTATTTGTTTCTGTCCTTTTCAATAAAATACATAACAAAAGAAAAATTTAAGATTTAATGGGAAAATAAACAAAAAACTCAAGACAGAGAATACCACATAATGTTGTATTTTAAAACTATTCTCATGCTCACTTCTTAGTTTATATAAATGCAGTACTGCTTGTATTGTACATATAATATATTAGCTTATATATAATTCAATAGTTGATAGTTTGTATTAACAAAGTAGCAAAATATCAGACTGGTAAATATAACAAGACAACTTTTGTAGCTGTTATTCTATTTACCAAATATATATCAAGGAAGTAAAAATCTATTCAAAAACTCAACGAAATAGTTTCAAATTCTGTGTCTGATGAGGGACTTATAAACAGTATATTTGCATAGACAGTTCTCCAAAGATATGCAAATGATCAGTAACACATGAAAAAATGCTCAACATCATTAGTCACAAGGAAAATGCAAATTAAAGTCAGAATGAGAACTGGGGATATAACTCAGTACTAGGGCATTTAGTTATCAGACACAGGGCTCTAGAATCAATTCTGATTACTACAAAAAACAAGGTCCCCAAAAGCACACATACAATGAGATACCATTTCACAATTGTCACTAGAGTAACTACAGCAAAAAAATACAGACAATATTGTTAACAAAGATATTTAGAAATAAAAAGACTTCATATACAGCTATTTAGGACAGAACCTAGCAATTTACTTAGAAGCTTAAAAACAGTTACTATCTAACCTAAAAAATCTCACTATAACTTTACCAGAGACAAAAGAAAATAGATGCATATATAGAAGATAAAATGAGTAACTTCTCCTTACGTATGAGTGTTTATGGCTGAGGTCCATGCACAAATTAACAAAGGTGGAGCAAGAGCATTTAGAGGCTACTATAATACTATATTCTACATTCTTGAGAGGTAGAATAACAATTCTCTCAAATTAATTATTAAATTAAACATGAAACCATTTGCTTCTTAATGCAATTTACTAACAAAATTGTTCTTAATATTATATCCTAGCAAAAGGACTACATAAAGGCCTTACCAAAAGAATGGAGTAGGCTTTACTACCCAATACTGACTCAAGTTACAAAACTATAACGCTTCACGTCACAAAAATAAGTCTATAAACAGACCAATACATACAAGGAAATTTGAAAGGAGAGACTGAATCTCAAATCAATAAACTATTGAATCTGATGTGGTATAAACAAATACTTTAGAGCAGGACATTTTTATCATATAAAATTCTTAAATTAAGAAGATTAAGGAAGAAAATAAGATACAGATTGTTATCAATTCACAAACTTTGAAAGGCCAATTAATTCTATTCAAGGTACAAATATGTTCCTCAACCAAAAGCAAGAGCAAACCATAGAATTGATTATTTGAATGACACAAAAAATGCAAACAACAATTGAACAGCCATGTGACTGTGAACATGAGCACAAGGCAGCACCACTTACACTCACAGAAATACCACATTTCCAAAGGTTGGACTTCAGAAAAAAATAATAAAAATTTAAAAATTATATAAAGATCCAGTTACCCCAATAGCTAATTGGTTCACTGAATGTTGAACAGTATACAATATACACAATCGACAGACTCACCCTCCAATTTATCCCTCTCCCCGAATGAATATACATGCACAAATCTGCACACTTACTTAAACATGCAAATATACGTATGAATAATCAACTAAAATATACTTGATGAATATATGCATATGTACACTAAGAAAGGATTTCCTTGTGTACACACACAAAAGACTTCCATATTCAATAGTCTTATTTGTTTCTGCCCTTTTCAATAAAATATATGATGAAAGAGAAATTTGAAATGTAATGGGAAAATAAATTAACAAAAACCTCAAGACAAAGAGAATGCCAGAGAATGTTTTATTTTTAAACAATACTCAAAATGGATGGGAGAATATTATAGAGAATAATACAAAGACTTTTATCTTCTAATAAAATTTTACTTTTCCCTTTAAGCCAAAGAAAACACTTTCATAGACCCATATGTATTTTTAACTGTTTTGTGGGGATTCTTTACATGGTAATTTCAAAGGAAGTAGAAAAGAGTCTCCAAAATGTATTGTAATGAATTCTAGATCATTTTGAAAAAGTAAGCCTTCATTTTAAAAAGTCAAACCAATGGTTCTAAGTATATTTTTCAAAACATACTTTATTTCAAAAGCAATAGCCTTTATTTTTTAATGATTACATTTTAGGATAACTATTTGAAGTCAGCTTCCTGCTTTGCGACATCAATATTTAAAAAGCTATGGGTCTTAAGTGAAAGAATATAAATTAATGCTAGTTCCCACTGGTGGATCTGAATATATAACTTGTTATTTAAAGAAAAAACATGTACTCGACTTCCTGTAAGAAGTTAGAGGCAGAAGAGCAGCACAGACTCAGTCCTCGTCCTATACCTTTACTTTCGCATCTGCACCGTGTTTTTCTTTTCTCCAATATGCTTCCTGGTTCCTCAGTTTCTCCAGGTCATTTAGCAGGTCAGTGCAGCGTGTACGTAATTTCTCATTTTCCTCCTCCAGGTTTTTTATAAACAGCCTGCTTTGCTCTTCTTTATTCTGTACAAACTCCTTAGTGTCCTGTAGTGCAGGACCATAAGGGCCGATAAACATGGAAAAAAAAAGGTGAGAACTAATCAGCAAACATAAACTGTGCAGCTTCCTCCTCAGATCAGCTTCTTCTCTATTTGATGGCCAAGGTCACCTGTGTACTTTACTGGCCTCTTTTCATGCAGGTGGATGGGTCATATTTTTTCACTGGATGACAGCTTTGATGAGTACACATTTGCAAAGAGCCCATTAATTGATCAAGCTGCCTTTGATGCTGTCCCCAGCTATTTTTGAGACCCACACAGACATATCCTCCCAGACCTGGGTTTTATCAATTAATAATGCCAGTCCCATCAGAATCTAATTACAAGAAGCCACATATTCACACTCCTACTTTCATAGCTCCATTTCCATCATTAACTATTTATCTGTAAGTTATAAAGCTCTGAGTCTTAGCTTTAAAGCATCTTTATCAGAGTTTTTGCATTTGAGAAAACTGTGTGGTACAGCAGGGCCTAAGGCAATTTTCCTGCAAGCCTGTCACTTTCTGTGCCACAAGGGTTAGCAAACTTCAAGGGGGACATCAAAGCAAAGGTCCTGTAAAGGCATGCACAAGTTAACACACCTTAAGCTCTTGGCTTTTGTCTTTACATTTCTCCTGTAAATCACTGAATTCTTTCCTCAAGAAGGCATTTTCTTCATCAATCATAGTCTTCCATTTTACAAGGTCATTTATTTCCTGTCTTAGTTCTGATTCAGTCTGTGAAAAAGATTGAAATCAACTGTAAGCTGCAAGTCTAAGAAAAAAACCAGCTCATTTCATAAGCTTTATATGTGAGTTGTTGATGTCAGCGTTCATACCACAGTTATCATTTCCTGCACCACACCCATGGGCTTTCACCTCAGAAGTGTGAGGATGGAAAACATTAAAAACATAATACTAAATACTAAACCTTACATTGAATGCAAACATTTATGTGATCTGAAAAAAAGTTACCAAATCTGATCAAAATTCTAATAAGGAAAATGTATGCATAGTTAAAATAAGATATAATTATTCTCATATTGGATAACATTTAGGAAACAGTTCTAGAAAAGAAACTGTGTTTTTTTGAATGAATGAATCATTTCAAAAATAAAAATAAAAACAGCAAAGTTGAGTGCCAAAATATTTTGTACCACAGGCAGAATACTAAGATTATAGTAATTATAACTAACTATTATTCACAAAAGCTAGATGTTTACTTTATACCTAACTAATGAATAGAAGATTGTACTTCAATTCTTAGCTGTCTCTTCTGTTTATAGTTTTTCTCTCAGAAAATGCCTCTCTGTGGCACTGTGACCCAGCATCAGACCTGACCCTGTCCCAGTAACCTAGTTCAACTGTAACATCCAGGAATACACTTCTGCTGGGCTGTCTGCTGTCACTTCCAGCTAAAACCCATATCCTGCTACTATCGTGTTCCTAGATCCCCGTGTCTTTCACTAACATCTCCATCCTTACAGCTAGCACTGGGCAAGCACTTGCTCTCTATCCTCACACACTTATTTGAAGCCTTCAGGTATGACCCCACAGTGTCAGCATTGGTCTGCAACCAAGAAGCAGACACAACAGAATAAAATACTGGGGTTGTTGTTGTTGTTTGGTTATTTATTTATATTTCTGTGGTTGGTTGGTTGTCTTAGGCAGAGTCTCACTCTAGCCCTAGCTGGCATGGAATTTACTTCATAGACTAGGCTGGCCTCAAACTCCTGACAATCCTCTTTCCTCAGACTTCCATTACTAGAGATTACAGGTCTATACCACTACGTCTGGCTTTGTTTTTGTTTTAAGTAAAAATTTCAGTAGAAACTAACCTTTAGTCTATCTCTGGTGTAACAATGATGCTCAAATCCCTGAATATCTATTTATTTTATATTTCAACATCTATTACTTATTAAGCCCTCTTCAAAGGACTGGAGGATTTATGAAATCTAGAGCAAGATTCAAGGGGAAAATGAATGGCAGTTAAAAGTGAGGAATTAGTTAAAGTCAGCATCGGTGCTCAACTGACAAGAGAAGAAATAAAGAAAAACAAAAGCTGTATTGTTAAATGTTAGTTTTATTTTACTTATACTAAAAGTATTTTAGATGTTGAATACATCTAAAACTAATGTATGAAATTGGGTTAAAATGAAAAAAAAAGAAAAGCAGAAGCACTCTACATGTCAACCAAATAAATACCACAAGGTTGCCATTATCTGTGAAGTCCCTGTAGGACCACTCATCTTCTAACCATCTCCCACCCCAGCCCCCTGCCCAACCACTACAGAGGAAACAGCCATACTGGAAGGATGTATCTTGTTTTCTTCTCTTCTCTTTTCTTTTCAACAGTTTAAAGAAATATTCATTCTTATTTAATATATTATATAATTTGCCTCACTTTTAACATTATATTAAATTATACTATACATGTTCTGTGTCTTGATATTTTTGTTCAATATTTTCTTCCAGATTCATCCATATGGGTGGATATAGTTGCAATCCAATTACACTGGTGGAAAACATGGCTCCATTATGAACATACTATGATATACCCATTTCTTCTTACTATGTAGTTCAGATGTTTTCTCCTTAATGGAAGATGTATTTACACAGACAACGCAGTTGTAACACTCTTAATCATGTCTCTAGGTATATATGAGTAATATTATTTTTTAAGCAGAGTTGTAGCTGACTATCATTTGAGCCCAGAAACGACCATCTTGGAGAGTTCATCTGAGTCTGCTTGCAAAATGATTATCCCAGCTGGGCTTGTTTACTCTCTATATCCACCCTCATGGAAAGATGGGAAGGGTCACAAGGTCCTCTTATTACTTGTTATATACAGCTCTGCACATGACGCCAGGAAAGAGCTGGAGTTAGGCCAGGGAAGACAAGGAGAAGGGGCTCTATCTATATTGCCATGAGAAAGCCATCCTGTCTACTGGTAAAAGCTATCAAGGTGCAGCCTTTTAGGGGAAGAAGACATATTACAACCCTGTAAGGAACCCCTCACCTAGGCTCTATAAAGAAGCCCAAAGAACTCATTGACCCCCAATAAGCTTTGGTAGAACTGTACTTCAGTTTACCATTGGGACTTTAGGAGGACGAGTAGACACTGCTCATGCCTTCAACAGTACATTATTTAGCAACAAGAATACAAACAATCTAAGAATGGTTCATTAGATTGATTTAGTCATCAAACCAAGTGTTGGGGGAAATGAAACAAAAGAGAAAATAACAATGATCTGTACAAATTCTTAGTATAAACAATACCCATAAGAATTGTAAATTCAAAGATATAAATATTAAATATCTTCAGAAATAAAAACATCTGTGTAGGCCTATCCTTCAAAAGAAGTGAAAAAACTTAAGAGCATCTCTCATATATTCTGGATCAGGTTCAAACCCTAAGAAAGGGATGTCGGCCAAGGGTTCCTTATTATAGGGAACTGAACACTACCAGGCACTGACAACGTGAAGTACACAATGGAAAAGTTAATCTGTGAGTTACTTACTATTTAAAGAATGGCACTTGTATGAGTTATTAAGATGGAAAAAATAGACATAGGCCTAATTTGTAAATAAAAACACAAAGTAAGGTTAGTTATTGGCTAGCCCAAACCATCATATTCTGATAATTAATTGTACAAGTGATATTCTACTGTATAATCATCAATGTTACACAAAGATTAATTTCTGATAGAAAGTTGATAAACTCCCAAACTTTTGTAATTTAAAGAATTAAGTATATTTTCCTAATGAAAAAAATCTTTTTTATATAATTTTTAATAATTTATTTTTTATGTACATTGGTGTTTTGCCTGCATGTATGTCTGCAAGAGGGTGTCAGATCCTCTGGTACAGGAGTTACAGACAGTTATTAGCTGCCATGTGGGTGCTGGAAATTGAACCCAGGTCTTCTGAAAGAATAGCACTGCTCTTAACCACTGAGCCATCTCCCAAGACCCCTGAAAAAAATCTAATTTAAATAATGAAAGTACAGGTAGATACAGAGACAATTAATTTTAAAACTTAGCAGTATGATACTTTTTCAGCAAACCTTTCTAGATACAGTAAATTTCTGATAGTCTGACAGGAGCTCATACTAAAATAGCAAACAGAACTCAGAGGAACCATAAAGCATAAAGGGCAACAAGACAAAGCATGTCTGAAACAAATAATTTATTATGGACAAGCCAAGAAATGAATAATTTAAACCCTGGTCAAGAGAAGCCTATAGAGTAAGTGTGGATTAGGGAACAGCATAGAATCTAAAACCCTACTATACTCCAGCTCTTTCCTGAGGCCCTGTGCTATTAAGGCAGAGTAACTGGAGTACAGTTAATTTCTACTAACTACAAACTATTTCAAAATGGAAATAAGAGCTTTAATAACACAGAGAGAAGTAATGACACTACCACAACTAAAACAATGAAAAAAAGAGAGAAGAGGGAGTAAGAAAATAAGTATAAATGAAAACCAACATTCATTTCTATGCTTCCTAGAAGGGAGGGAGGGAGGGAGGGAGGGACGGAGGGAGGGACGGAGGGACTGAGGGACGGAGGGAGGGAGGGAGAGAACACTAGAGAGCAACACTTCATTAACTGCAGTACACTAGGTTATCAGAAGTCACGTCATTTCCTACAATAAAGAAAAGGGTTTCACAATGTAACTTACCTTATAGCCAGCATGATACAACTCCAGTTCTGAGACAGAGCAGCAAAGGTTTAACCCTCCCCACAGTTAGCAGGTTCTTTTGTTTGTTTGGGTAGCTTTCTTCCTTTTTTTTTCTTATTTGTTGATTAGCTGGGTTTTGTGTACATTCTTGTTTAAATGTACTTTTCTCGGGCATGATTAGTTTTGTTGCTGATTTTCTGCAGCCTGAGTGGACACTAAGGTAGCCCACACATGCCCCTCCAGCCCAGGTTGGAGGCCAGCAACCGCACTGGTCTGCTGATCTGGGAGGTTAGATGTGGTAGTAGGTGGAATGACACACACCTACCACTTCTGTAGGCTGCAGCAACACCACGGTCCCTCAGGCTGTGTCTGCCCTTTGCCCACCATGACTTTGTGCACCACACTGACTGTATGCACCATTGCCACTTCGGTTGTCTTCATATTGCTGCTGCGGCCACAGCAGTCCACTCAGTGGTAGAGGCGATGCTCTAGAGCTGCCATATCTGCTATCAACAGCTTCCTTCCTGACTTACTAGTTTCCCTCCAGCCTCCGACTCATCCTTCACGTGCTGCTGGACCTAACAGGCATGAGCAGACTGGTGTCAAGTGAATTACCTGGTGCTCCATGTAAATAGCAATCAGGGTGGAAGCAGAAATTCCTCTTTAGTCAACAGGGAACTTTGGCCTTTACCAGCCTAGTCCTTTTGCCTACATAAGCTTCAATCCTAATGTCCTCACTGAGTCAGTCTGGGAAGACTCTGCCCTGTATGCTAGCTCCCCCATGCTGCAGAAGCAGCCCAAAGAAATTCTTAGTGTGATGGTATTACTC
Source organism: Chionomys nivalis (assembly GCF_950005125.1). Classification (NCBI taxonomy): domain Eukaryota; kingdom Metazoa; phylum Chordata; class Mammalia; order Rodentia; family Cricetidae; genus Chionomys; species Chionomys nivalis. The sequence continues at coordinate 60,122,288 of NC_080096.1, forward strand.
TGCCTTTTCACTCTTTTAATCTAGAAATGAGCAGTTCTCTTAGCTGAACTAGTGCCAGTAGGAAATGGTAATACTGATGGCTAACAGCACAAAGGGTTGCTTAAGAAATGAGTACTCCCTGGCCAGGCGGTGGTGGCGCACGCCTTTAATCGCAGCACTTGGGAGGCAGAGGCAGGTGGATCTCTATGAGCTCCAGGCCAGCCTGGTCTACAGAGCGAGTTCCAGGAGAGGCTCCAAAGTTACAGAGAAACCCTGTCTAGAAAAACCAGAAGAAAAGAAAAAAACAAAACAAAGCTACACAGAGAAACCCTGCCACAAAAAAGCAAAAAAGAAAAGAGAACTCCCAACACTAAGGAATGAGAGCTCACACACTGAGGGCTGAGAGGTCACAACACTACAGGGAGCTGAAATTTTGGTTTTCATAATTTTTCTCTGAATTGAGCTAATGATCATTCCATTGTCACAATCTTACCAAAAGAAAGTTCATGATAATCTTTATTATCGATTATATATGTGCTAACATAGATTTGACTTCTGTAAGCATTATGTATAAAAGCCAAAAATACCCACCCTAACATCTGACTAGACCCACAATAAAGTCTTGAACTCAAGGAAATGTCATTCTAATTGATACTGTATTTCATGAACTATATACCCTGTGTGTGGTAAGGAGGTACTTAGTATTATTCAGTGAAACAACCAAAATTCAACAGAGGGCCGCCACTTTTCTAGTTCAGCACTGAAAGGATTTTAAAGTCTCATTTTCATCCACACAAGAGAAAAAACTCAACAAAATGAAAATTCACAATTCCTGGATTTATCAGAGAACTGGGGTCTCTATCAAATCAATATTTTGTCAAATTGAAGAGACGGAGAAGAAATACAAACAAAATGGAATTATGAGAGTAGAAGACCAGAGCAGAAAGCTCCACAGGACCCAGTAGGAGGCAGGAGAGCCTAATCCATCTAGATGGAATTACTAAAGGGTGTGTGTAAGCCTGAGACCTCAAAGCTGCAGGAGGGCCCAGATATGCTATTCCATACTGCCATAGGATGACTATAGAATAGTTCATTCTGATGTAACAGAGAACAGAGTTTTAAATAGGTCCAATAAAAAAGGCATGTGCCACAAAAAGAAAAATAAATAAATATATAGAATATTCTTATGTATTTAATTAAATTTACCTTTGTGAGAAACTGGATTTTCAGAATTCACACTTGCTAGCCCAGAATGAGTAGGCCAGTAAAATGTCTTCTTCTGCAATGTATTTTAACAGTATATGTTAATCCTGATTATCAAGTTGATTGGATGGAGAAGTACCTAGGAGGTGAGTAGAGCACATGCTAAGCTATGTCTGTGAGCGCATCTCAAGGTAGCAGCATCCGCCCTGAAAGCCATCCCATGTTCCGGGGACCCAGACGAATAGGAGAGAACAAACAAAGAAGCCAGCACTGACGTGATTTAAACTCCTGGCCACCACCAGGTTATCTGTGTGCTCTACACACCCTCCTTATCAAAACGGGCCAAAACTTCAGAAACTGTGAGCCAAGATGAATTCAACCCCCTTTAAGATACTCCAGTTAAGTATTTGCCAGAGTAACAAGAAGGCTTATAGAAAATAGGTTCCAGGAGTAGAATCATTGCTATGATCACACGGCAGAACCGTTTGGAATTAGTCTGTGGGAAAATATAGAAAAGTGTAGATATGTGAACTATGAGACTGACATAGAGCCTACTGAAATGGCAGAATGGAGATACAGAATTCTTATGTAGTACTTCCTTCCTACATTGAAACACTCCATCCTGCAGGGAGGCTCCTTAAGACAGAAGGGAAACAGCTCAAAGTAACTTGAGGAAGTCCCTAAAATTGACCACATTCGTTCGGCCCCTCCACTCCAAGAGGGATGTCACTCTTTAAAAGTCAAGTTTCAGAGAAGACTCTCGGACAAATTGTAAACAAGAAACAGAGAGCAGAGCAGCCTGGAAGAAGTGGAAACATCAGTCAGCCTGCCTAGAAGACCAACTGAGCCACCAGGAAAGAACACCCTTCAGTCTGTTCTGCTGCTGCGGGCTGTGCAGTGGGCTCCAGCTTTCCAGGTTTTGTGAGCTGTTGCCCATCCTGGGGTACATGTTGGTGATACAGCTGTCTTTTTGTCACTTTTGTTCCTGTAAGTAACACCTCACCCATATTCCTGTAAGTAACCCCAAATAAAACTCAGTGATTGACCAACTTGGACTTTGGTGAGAACTATACTTTGGTCTGTCACAGGCTCCCCATCTAAGGTGAGTAGACATGTCTGTTGTGTCTCCCTAGGAAAAGTCTTGTCATACAACAAGACTACAGAAGATCTACAATGTTGTAAGCAGTTTGGTCAAAAACTCAGATGAGAATGCCGAACAAAATGTAGCGTGCTTGTGACATGTCACGGAAACAGGGACTCAAGTGGGAATTCGAAGAGAGAGGATCTGTGATGCGTTCTCATGAAGAGTCTGTAGTTTGTGTCCTGAAACTTTGTGAGAAGCTAAGCTTTAAAATGACAGACTAATTAATCTGGCGAATGAAACTGCAAAGGCAGCCAGCACAGAGCATGATTATTACGAGATGCACACAGTCAGGCTTACAGAAAAGTGGAGAGCGCGAGGATTTGAAGTATTCCAGTTATTCCATAAAATGAGCGTGGTGAAAGGTGGGGCCAGGGAACCGTGGATACGAAAGACACCAGAGCTTTTGAAAAGAGCCCAGGTTTGTTACAGCTAGACAAGAGGAAAGATGGCAGCGCCTCACAAACAGCTGAACTCCACCCATTTCAGGATCAAGTATGTAGAGGTTTTAGCTCATTTAAAACACCTGGACTTAGGATGAGACCTGTGTGGCACTCTGCCTGTACAGAGCCAGCTAAGGAAGTGCTCCTCCGCATTACCAGCCATTTGTGTGTTCAGAGACTACTGCATCCATGATGTAAAGAGGTACAGCTATTGCTTACCTAGCACTGTTCACATGATTTAGTTTTACAGATATATAGAATCAAGAATCATGTCATCTCACCCAGATTTTAAAGGAAGGGTTAGGAAGACAAGCTTTGTATAACAATTCCAGCATCCCTTCCAACAGCCCTGGAGAGAACAATGCATGATATTGTAAGAGTAAAATAAAACCTTGGTGTAGGCCAAAAGAAGGAAGAAATGCCAGCAATTCGTACTATCTGTCAGGGAAAGCTGCAGAGAGCAGATCTAGCTCCAAAGAGAGCCCATGTGACTGTAAATGGCAAGAATAACAGTGCAGAACTGCCCGAGTCCTTTGGGGCCCAGATCACACTTTCATGTGCCCCATATGCCAAAAATGGAGCTCCAGGACTCACTGTTTTTCCTGCTGGGTTGGGTCTTGCTTTAGTTATATCCCTCCTTCCTATGTTTCCATTCTTCTAATTTTGTATGGGAATGTTTATGCTGTGCTAAAAGTCTACACTGGAAGTCTATACTGCTCTTTTCTTTTTTCTTTTTTAATTTTACACAGGCCGATAAATAAGAGTTTACATTGGATCTCAGAAGAGACTTGGAGCTTAGAGTTCTGAAAAATGCTAGTACTGAGATTATAAAGAACTCTTAGAGATAGACTAGATCTATTCTGCAATATGAGCTAGAGAAGAGACACGGGAGACAAGGTAAAATGGTATGCTTTGACTGTGAAATGCACCCCCACAGTATCATTGGGTGGAATTTTGTGGTCCAGGGAGAGCACACACATTTTTGTGGTACTCATTTTCTGATTATAAAAATACATGCAAACTATAAATTTTTGTTTAATTCTGTGATTTAAGTTATATGTAAAAAATAGGACTGCAAATAATGCAAATAATTCTACAAACTTTCAATAATACAAATTTTCAAAGGTAAAATAGAATGGTACCAATTATTGTGAATCTTTTCTATAACCAAATCCATGTAAAAATGTATGTATCAGAAACACATGACTAATAATGTAGCAAAAATAAAATACAATAAAACAATGAATAATATATATTATTTTTAAATCCCCAAAAGCCTGTTGAGCATTTTAATGAGTCTTATACCTAATCAACCTAGAAGACAAAGAGTAGGGTAAAAACATGGTATAATAATAAAAAATTGACTACAGTAATTTCAAAACAATTCTTTCATGAATAACTCTGATATTCTTAATGAATACTATAACACAAATTTCAAATAATTTTAAATATCTACAACCTAACGCAAATATAATATTTGATATTTTTATTAGAATACAACCTGCTCCAGTTCTTGTATTTTAACATCCTTGACTTGTAAAATTTCCAGAACTTTTCGGTCTTTGACTTCAGATTTCTGTTTTTCTCTAGAAACAGAAAAATAGTGTTTATTAGTCATAATTCCTAAGCATTCCAATGGTTACTGTTGCTGTTGTGTTGCTTCCCAGAAGCTTCTCCATGCCAAGCAGTATCTACCACTCTCTCAGTTCATAACCAAATCTTTAAATGTACACATCCTGGTAACAAAAATGATTTTAAAGCATAAAGAACTGAATTATGTTGTGTCATCAACTCTTGCAGAATTAATCAGAAACCATATGGCAGATGACAGCAACTTACCCACTGCTGACAACTGACAACTTCATTTTCAAGAAACAGATTTAGTTTCTAGGTATAGCTAGATGATAATCAATGTGTGAAACATAATTAAACATAAGTTAACTTTGATCACAAAATAATTTTCAAGAATTTAATAAATAAGAAAAACTGCTCTTATTAATATAAGCCTTTTATATAGATGGATGATAAACACATTCAAAGGCCTTATCCAATACTGGACACTACATGCTTCAGTCCTGACCTGCTGACAAGATGTGTCCATGAGGTAAAAATGGCATAAAGTTTATACGGGGTTATCTCCTCCACAGGAAGGAATTTCTGCATGGTATTACAAACATGATTAAAAAGTCCATGACTTGGGAGATAATAGGTCCTGGGGGAACTGACTGTTGTTTTGCCAAATGGTCATGATGTCAAACTAAATTCTAAATACTCATGTTTATACTCATATATCTGTGTTGCTCTCAACGTTAGCCAGAGAAGCTTCTCTTGTCAGTAGGTAATAGCTGATGCACAGACATAACTGATCAAGCACAAATAACCATGAGTACTCAGCTGTGGACAGGCCGTTCATATCAATCTCCACTACCCAAAGCTCAATGAAGAGAAGGCAGAAATAATGTAAATGTCAGATTATCTATGGGAGAACTCTAAGATGCTGACTTCCAGACATGACAAAGTTGTTGTATGTGTCAACTCATAGGAGCTGTGGTCACCTGAACAAGGCAGTCAACTGACACATAAGCACCCCCCTACACACAAAGCCTATCAAAGGGGCTAACAGCAGTTGATAGCTGGTGACAAACAGTCATTTCCCCTGGAAACATGCCCACTGGTAAGTTCCCATGCCCCAGTGACTGCCCACACACTTAAGTTTATATGCACAACATTAAATAAACCCAAATGGCTATTTAAAACAAAAACAAAATAAATTAAAATACAATGTTTGGGGAGAAATAGGGTGGAGAGCTAGTAAGAAAAGGAGGTAGTAGTGGTAGATATGATCAATATATATTGTATAAACACATGGAACTTTCAAAGAATAAAAAATATGAAAAAGAGATCAATAATCAAAGAATCCAGAGGAATTTAGTCTACTAGACTCTGGGGTAAAGGTAAAGAGTGATATGTTAGGAAAGGGGTCCTCATACATGTGGCTAGGAAGCAATCCATGTCTCAGCACTGGACTTTTACAAGAGGAAATGTATCAGATGTGTCAGATCTTATTCAGTGTTTTATGTTTATCCCCATACATTTCACAATGTATTTTAAGGTTTCTGGAAAACAGATTTTAGAAGAAAAAAAAAACATTACTTTTAGGTAAAAACTCTAAATAGAGAAAAAACAGATTTATGAACACCCAATATCTGGGCTAAGAAATACTAGAATACTAATATTTATCCATGTGCTTTCAATCTGTGAGAATATTACTAACTATATGGAAATTATACAACTAAAGCATAGTTCTCTGAGAACAAACAACTATAATACATGTAAAAAATGACTACCTTTTTAAAATAAAAACATTGTATTACATAAAAAATAAAGGAAGAGCTGACATTAATTTGACAAATGGAAATTTTCATAAATGTAGTTTTTAAAAAATTTTAAGATAGAATAAATAGAACTCTGGTTAAACCACTCACTATCAAAGAATCAATACAAAAGGAGGGGAGAGCATCATAAGTAGGCACAGAGATTGACCAAAGGGACATGGATGACAGAAGAACAGTCCTGCAGATGACAGGCAGTAAGGAGGTGTCAGAGTTTTGGAAAAGACTTTGTGCTGGACTTTAATAGGGTTTACATAACAAGTGCGCACTTCAGGCTCCCTCTCTTCAGGGACACTACTAATAGAAAACGAGACAAGGTCACCATGGCTAAAAGACCCCAATAACCACAAACTCAGCAAACAGAGCTATAAATGGAAATGAAGATGCTCTCTACTGCCTTCCAATGTAGGCTGAAGTGGATGGGACCTGAGCTGAGACAACTGGAAACAAGCACTTCCTGCACTTGTAATTTGAAACCAAGACAGGTCTAAGGCACTTGGAGAGAGCTAGAGAGAGCTTCTGCCTGCCTTTGCTGAAAACTAAGGTGTGTGTATAGAAAGCCTATAAAGACAAAAGTTTATAGATAGGTAACAGGCCTAAAATGAGTTTAAATCAAAACACCCTCCAGCCCAAACCTAAATGCAGCTAAATCGTATGTCCACTGTTCCTGAAGCCTCAGGTTACCAATATAAAACCTATTGCAGGAGGGTGGGCTGAAGTGATATTGACAGCTTTGTAGCAATCAAAATATTTCTAAAGAGAGAAGGACATTAAACAAAAAGGAACACTGGTAGAGGAAGTAGACAACAAAATGTAATTTCAAGTTGTGACCATAAACAAAATTCTAAAACACATGAACTCACATACACTAACATACCAGCTCAATAATCAGATGTAATCCTCTAGATAAAATGTAACATGCATATATATGGATATACATTATATATTAGAAAAACCAATAATTAGTTAGATAAAGAGTAACAGGTAAATATTATTGCATATTTCAAAATTTTGAAAATAAAACTTGTAACAACTGAAGCAAAAATAACTAAAAGAAAATCTAGACAAAAAAATGAATTAGTAACTTGAACAATATTAATAAAGTACTCATCCAGGATGCTACAGAGAAAATGATGGCAACAGTTATATGCTAAAGCAGATGAATGTTTTTACTGATGGCTGGGTTTAGCAATATTCAGGTCCCTAGTAATCTTGATGAGAGCTTTTGTAGAAGAATGGTGAGTAAGAATGTCTACTGGAAGGAAATAAGGTAGATTAAAGATTATAAACCTTCTTGCCAGGAACTCTGTTCTTACAAAAACAAGAAGCTAGTCAAGATGTGCCCACCGACGTAACAGGGACATGATGATTATGGAGGTAATCTGCTGCTCTCTGGATTTGAGAGTAGAAGGATGGAAAAAACGTATTCCAAGCAAACGGGATCAGAAAGCAAGGAGGCTTCTTGTTATCCTTATGCCTGACAAAATATACTTCTTACTGTTAGGTTTCAAACATGGGACAAATGGCTGAGGTCCCTATTTAATATATGTTTTGGGGGACTATTTGACACTGAATAATCAATTGGTGTGCTTTTTCCTGTGGAAGGCTACTTCTCCTGCTCCTAACATTCCTTAAGTACCTACAATTCTCTGTATAGAGTTGAGGCCTTGTGAGCCTACTTTGCTTTCCGAGACAAGGTCTCTCATTATGACCGAGAGCTCTATTGGGCAAGGCTGGATAACAATAGGCACACATAGCTTTCCTTTGGGTTCTGGTGATAGCAGATCTCAATGCTCATGCTGCAGACAACTTCCTGACTGAATTAGATTCTCAGACCCCAAATGATTTATTTTGAACTTTTCATACATTAGTTAATTTACAGTGTTAAGAGTTCTTCCAAAACAGGCGATGGTGGCACACATCTTTAATCCAAATACTTGGGAGGCAGAGATAGGTGGATTTCTGAGTTCTAGGCCAGCCTGATCTACAGAGTGAGTTCTAGGACAGGCTCCAAAGCTACAGAAAACCCCATCTTGAAGAAAAAAGTTCTAATCAACTTTTCTGTAATGAATATATGATATTGAAAAGTGCCAAATAAATCCTGTTGACCCCACTGAGAGTAAGATAAAATTAAATATACACCACCAACCAACCTCAACAAAAGTATTAGCAGCTTCCAAATCTGATGTCAGGGTGACTTCTCTGACAGATCACTATAGAAATGTATCCACATTCTACCTAGACTAGTTCTCATAGACTGCCAAAGCAATAGCATTCATTGAGAATTGCCCCAGTCAGAAATGCAAGTTCTTCATGAAACTCCAGACATGCTGAATCACAAATTCCAAGCAAGGAGCACTAAATGTGTGTTTTCCTCTCAAGTTCCTATGTGGAAACTCTATTCCCAATTTTGATATTTGAAAACGGGAACTTCAAAACTGATGCTCAGAGAGGCAGGGCCCTTGTTAATTATTATTTATTATATTAATTATTATAATACCCTTAAGAAAGACATTAGATGGTCTCCCACCCACTTTACATCCCAAGGATACAAAAAAGTAGCCATTGAGAAATACAACATTTTTTTGCCAGCATCTTCATTTGAATATGCTAACTGGAGGAACATTAAGAAATAACTTTTTTGTGTTATGATTGTGCACCCTTTGGGTATAAACCCAAGACACAAGGACATGTGCTCAACTATGTTCACAGTAGCATTATTCATAATAGCCAGAACCTAGAAACAACCTAGATGCCCCTCAACTGAAGAATGGATGAAGAAAATGTAGTACATTCACACAATGGAGTACTAGTCAGCAGTAAAAAAAAAAAGACATCTTGAAATTTGCAGGCAAATGGATGAATCTAGAAAAAAACATATGGAGTGAGGTAACCCAGACCCAGAAAGACAAATATCATATTACTCACTCATAAGTGACCTTCAGACATAAAACAAAGAAAGACCAGCTTACAGTCCACATCCCTGAGAACCTACACAACAAAGAGGACTCTAAGAGAGACATACATGGATCTAAACAGGAAAGACAAGATCTGCTGAGTAAATTGGAAGTGTGGAGGTCACAGAGAAGGTACAAGAGGAAAGGGGAGGAAGGTAGGGGAGTGGGAAAAAATGTATAGCTCAATAAAAACAATAAAAAAGAAACAACATTTTTGTTGTTTGAACCACTTGAGTATGCACATGTATTTTGCTACAGCCAGACTGACTTCAAGTGATTTAGATACACACTAATTTCTAGTGTAACAACAATCATTTACATGGCTATAAAGAGACCAGGTAACATAATATTACAGTTTTAGATCACAAATTAAGTATATTATATAAAGTATAAACTTCAAAGATAAACTTTACTGATATATTTTATAACAAAAAAAATCTAAAACTGAAATTTTGAAATGGAAAAAAAATGACAACTCAAAATCTTGATGCAAAATAGTTCAACAACTCTGCTTCTGGCCCAGGATAATTAATATTTCCAATACAATAAAATGTTCCCAACTGAACACTCTTCAACACGTACTAGTACTTTTTATTTAGAAATTGTGATCTAAAAACGATTGTTTATAGCATCACGAATTTATGTGGATAATACAATTAATACACAGTATGTGCAAGACATCCTTTTAAAAAGGATCCTCAAAAAAAAAAAAAAACACTGTCAAGAAGTTGATGATGATCAATGACTGAAACAAACTCCTGTTTAGCTAATTAGATCCACTGATGTGCAATGATGATGTGAGCTAAGAATATCTGCCGACTTCTTTAGGATGAAAAATGGAGTGAAGAAAGGCTGTCAGGTGTGCACAGGCTCACAGCCCCGCCCCGCGGTCCCCGGAGCCCCACCCATGCAAACACTTCCTCTGCTGCGCTCAGCCGCAGGAACTACCGTGCTAACCTGCTGCCATTTTTCTAAACTAAAAAACTGAGAAATTATTCTAAATCATTAAGAAACAAATTTTTACTGTTACAGACCATGCCATATATTATACAATATGACAGGATCATATTTTTCTGGGCTTGAGCCCATTTTTAATGAGATGTCAAAATGAAATATTAGAGTCTAAAAGAAACATTTAACTGTAAATGAGATAATGATATTGGTATGAATTAGAAAACAAAGAAAATTAAAAAGCAAAACTTACAGAGGTTGGTTCTTCTTAATTGACAGATACATAATAATAAAGAACAAAATAAAGCTACATGGACTTTCTCTCATCTGAATGTATTATCTCTTAACTATACATTTTATATGTAGTATTGGCTTCTATTTTCAAAAATATTCCCAATTTCTAGTAAACATTTAGATTCCAAAAGAGGAAGACTGAAAACATGGAAGTTAGGGAACCGAGAATTATACTATTATCAAACTCTTAATCCTTTCATCTAGGAAGTGCTCTGTTTTCATGTTTTCAATATGCAGAGTTGCTGTGAAGAAACTGCTAAGAAAAACTAGAAAAGCAGTTGCAAAACTATCTCACACACGGTTTCTAGCCCACAGTAAGAACTATTTTTAAGAAAAATGCTACTATATTGTTTCTAGATCCTAATACAAACAAAACATCTGTTTGCAGTATTTCAGAGTTACATAAAATTAGCACTATAACACTGTAGCTTTTACATAAAATTTCATTTTATTAAATAAATAAAATTTAGAACTATTGTATTTTAAAAGTAAATGTCTAAATTTATATCTTAAAACCAGAACCTGGACTGTGAAATAAGCCTCACACATGAAAAATAACTAATTCGTTTTCCATGTCCAATCAAGTATGTCCAAAGTAGAATACAGAATAAAAGCTGGCAAGATATCTGATTCTGTCAATGATATTAAAATATCATTATGAAAAATTATTAATATTTTAAGTAAATAAGTAATAAATTATATTTATATGAATATTACTCTACATTTAAAATACCCACTAAATTCATTTCTAAAGTTGAAACTCATGACATATTCTGTTTCGTGATTATAAATTAAATGTCTTGATTTTCCAATATTTATTTATTACCCAAAAGTCCAGATATTTCTACATCTACTCAACTCATTACATAAAGTATTCATGAAAGAAACAGGCAACATTATTTATTATATGACTTTAATAATTGTGCAAATATTTCTCACTCAGAACACAGACGTTTCTTACGATGTTCAGAGCAGGCTGTTCTAACATCTGCACATCCCAGGGCTGCCCCAAGGACTTTAAATGATGCCTGCCTGTGCTGAATAAAGTGCTAACTTGCACCTTGCATTTTGTGCTGTGTCCTGAGCAGCCATCCAGTTGGTGTATCACCAGCTGAATTCCCACAGGCCACTGCTCACTCAGGCGTGACTGCAATTATCATGTCAATAGTTTATGCTCTCATATGCAGATACGCATATACATAAACTATGTAATACTCTTTTCTTTTCCTTTGACTGTTGAATTACATTCAATGTTTGGGGGAAATTTTGATGAAATAAAAATAAACTTTCACTAAATGAAGTCACTCATGAGAATTTTTCTTTTAAAAACTGTGTTTCTGTATCACCTTCCACTGTGTATAAAATGATCAGAATTTTAAGACAGCTATTCTATACCATACTCTTGCAATTCTTTAATTTAAAGGTCTTCATAAAAGTTAAAAAAAAAAAAAACTATGTCAAGCTTCTAGAATCTATTGTGAAGGTTCAAATGCGTTTCTTCACACTTTGACTGCATGTTCTCTCACCTTAAAGGAAGAGTGTTTCTAATTAAACATCTTCCTGCAAGCTCCCATGACCAACCATCCATATCTCTGCCTTCATAGCTGTGGCAACAGAACAACGGCTCAGCAAAAACAGACTTATGCACTGAGTAGAACAGCCTAGCAGCAACACTGCCAGATGGCAGAATTCTGGCAGCTACACTTCTGGGGTCTCCAGCCAGCCATGCTACTACCATGCTCCAAAATGCAACCTCTTTGCAGGCTGTGTGGGCCTAATGCACATGGGACAGCACACAGCCATATAGCAGCTGTGCAGCCCATGTGTTTAGGGGTGGAACGGAGCAGGAGAGAGTGTTTCTGAGTGATGAGTACATAGCGTAACCTTAGTATGGCAGCAGTCCACTCGCTGAGCTTCTATACTTTAACACCAAGCATAAAAATAGAAAATGAGCATTCGTTTTTCTATACTTAAGTCTTTAAATACATATCTCTAGGTCACAACATGACATCCTAAATAAATAATATCATTTAAAACTAAGAATTCACGTACCTATTGCAGAACCTTTGAGAAATTACTGATTTTTAGGATGCAGCTTTATTTCCAGACCCAATTAATAAGGCAGAGGATTGAAAATAGGAGAGTTCAAAAAATATAAATGATCCTCCTCCCAAAAAGAAAAAAATTAAAAAGCAAACAAACAGTATCTGTATAATATATGCAAATATGCAACATTGAGAAGAATAAAACAAATAGAAAATAAAGCACTCTCTGCTTAGGCTTAATTTCAAACATGTATACATGAAAAGTAACACCTGGTATTCATCAATTCTTTAATTTAAATAAAATATACATCATTTTTAGAGTTGATGAATACAAGTAAATATAATATTAAAGAACAATAGTAAAATAAAAACAGGCTAAGAATAACCCTTGGAAGCCTATTATAGAGATGATATTAACTGATTTTTCTCAAGATTCTATATAAACACATTCATTGACAAGTTTACTGAATTTAAGCTGTAATACAAAATAATAATGAAAATAAACTTACTATTTGCCAGGTACTATCATAATACCTATATATGCTTCTAACTTAAAACAATTCATTTTTATTTTACTAAAACACGCTAAGACATTAAAAAATGAATGCATAAAATATCTGAATGAGTAACACAAATAGTCAACTAAGTGGCCAGGGACAGAGTCAATGTTCATAATCACTGGTTATTAAGCATAGCTTCTTTTCAGGTAATTAGAATAAACTGCAATAAATGATGTGAAATTTTTCTGATCTTTATAATTGTAAAATTGGAGCTTGGAATTTTTCCATTCATAAAGGCAGCAAAATATACACTTTATAGTTTTGTTTATCTTCTAAAGCACACGCTCTCAGCGCACACCAGTATTGCCCAGAAAGCTGTTTTAGCAAGAAAGGGGCCCAACCCACTCCTAAATATTGAGAAACCACAATTTCTTAGCAAGTTATGGGTGAATTAAAACAAAAGAATATCTTACACAAATTCCCAGCCTGGTGAGTGAAATAGCCACATATAAACCTCTTGTCCACACATTCTCTAAAGTGAACGGAAATGCCTTCCCCATGCCACCTTTGATCAAGGTTTCCACACTTGTGAGGACTTTTAGTATGACTGTCGTTTGTTAGCACCAGTCCGTGGACAAGATTTTAATTAAGTTCTTTACCTGCATCTTCTCTATTCCCCTTCTAAAGCCCTATTTTTATACTCACTTATTTGGGGAAGGGCACATGCGTGCCACGGCACACAGGGTCAGAGGACAACTTGTATAAAACTGGCTCTCTCCTTCCATCGCACGGGTTCTGGCTTCACAGTAAGTGTCATCTTGCTACCAGAACCTAAACATCATCCTAAAATATGTGGAAACAGGATGCGCAGAAAGGCTTAAGAATGCCAAAGAAATACACAGGAATTTAAACTCGTATAAATATGACTTCTAAGTCTATGCTTCTAACCACTGTATCTACTGTCAGATTTAAATTCCTTATGATAAATATTTAATCTTCCTTAGACCTCCTTCTGGTTCTACATAAAGCTAGGAAATAAAAAATGTATTCCTGTAATTAGCAAGCACTGTAAACCAAACAGTGTTGACACAGAGAACAATTGCAGAGACGTGCTTCCTTACTAACCACTGTAGGAGAAGCATCACATTTTTCCAGAATCACCTTATCCTCATCTCTCTCTGCATGCAACTTGTACATACTAGACATTGCATAAAACTTTTGATGAAATTTAAGGTTTTATTAAGTACTGCCAGGTACAAAAACTACACTATAATCATAACCTCCTAAGACCACAGAAGTTTCAGGAAAATGCAAGACAGCTAAAACATTCATAGAAACCAAATTATATTTTTGCACAGAGAAGGGTACGAGTGACAAAATAAGGAAAAACGGTCTTCATTAAGAAGTAGAGGGCCACTGAGACGGTGGGGCTGATCTAATGGGAGCTCACCAAGGCCAGTTGGACTGGAACTGATGGAGCATGTGATCAAACCAGACTCTCTGAATGTGGCTGATGGTGGAAGCTGACTGAGAAGCCAAGGACAATGACTCTGGGTTTTGATTCCATTGCATGGACGGGCTTTGTGGGTGCCTAGTCAGTTTGGATGCTCACCTTTCTGGACCTGGGGCGAGCGGGGAGAACCTTGGACTTCCCATAGGGTAGGGAACCCTGACTGCTCCTTAGATTGGAGAGGGAGGGGGAGGGGGGGAGGGGGAGGGGAGGGAAGTGGGAGGAGGGCAGGAGGTGGAAATTTTCAATAAAAAATAGAAGTAGAGGGCACGGGAAGAGCAGACCAATGAACTGCCTGCCAAATCCTTCACTTCCAGCAATATCATAGATCAAAATTATGATGAGGCATGGCTATATTCTCTTCCCAAGTCATTCTAGTGACTTCTCCAACAGACTTAGAATTCAGTGATAAAATCCAATCCCTTGAATTTGTCTTGAAATATATCCTAGTTCAAATCTTACATTAATCATGGCACACACAGAATAAAATACTAGTAAGCACTAACTTTATCTTCTAAAGACCCGAGACATTCTGTTTAACTATTTCCTCACTTGGTCTACTAATAAAAGGTTTTAACATACCAGAGATCTTACACTTAGATTCTTTTTTCCTAACTTGCTGGTTAGTCGACACTTGGGCAACAGTTTACTCGGCTCTTATGTTACAAACAAGTATTTTGAATCCACATTACAAATTCTGACTCCACCACTTATTAGACATGAGCTTATGCAATTTGTTTGACCGCTCTAAATCTCAATCCCTACATATGTAAAATAGAAATAAAGGGGCCAACCACAAGGTTACTAAAAGAATTCACTCAATATATGGGAAGAACTAATAACTATGTATTACTCTTGGTAAACACTTGATAAATTGAAGCTATTACCACTGTGCTGTTGTGGTTAGTTCTTACTGTGTATCTGACACAACCCGGAATCACCAGGGAAGAGGGGATCTCAACTGAAGAACTGCCCTGATCTAGCCTGTGGTGTGGCTCTCAGATATTATCTTGAATGACAAAGAAGGGCCCAGTTCACTGTGGGATCCCATTTTAAGGAAGATAGGCCTGAGATATACAAGAAAGCACAAACAAGTGAGCAAGACAGTAAGCAGCATGCTTCTGTGGTTTCTGCTTCAGTTCCTGCTTGAGTTCATGCCTTGACTTTCCTCATTTATAGACTGTGACCTGAAAGTGTAAGTCATCTAAGCCCTTTCCTCCCCTAAGTTTCTTCTAGGTCATAGTGTTTAATATCAGAAATGAAATAAATTGTAATTGTTCTACAATGATTTAAACTAAGATCATATGGAATTGCAATTGTTATCTTCATTCATACTATCCAAAGATTAAACTTCCACAAAGTTGAGAATACACTTTCTGTCAAATCCATCATTCAAAAATTGTTCAAAGAACTGTTAAGTACAGTTGAGTAGATTGATTTAAAACAGATCGATAGTAACATCTTTAATACATTACAAACAATGATTGACACAAAATACAGCATTAATACCCATAGGTTTCAATTATATAGCCTTACACATACATTATATTCAGGTGGATGCTTCACCCCAGCCTCTGGAACTGACATCCATATATTAGAGAGTTTGGAATATTCCGGTGGAAGCTCCACCCCAAGCCCCCTCCCCCATCTCTCCCTAAACCCTACTGCATCTCAGAAAGTAGGCCAAATGATGACCCCTCCTCCAGAGATGCTCCAGACCACTCCCACTGGGTATTTAAACTGCCCCCAAGAAAACAGATGTGTGGTTTTCCAGTCTTCCTTTCCTGATTCCTCTTGGGGGCGGGGGTCTGGAAGATCATCAGGGAGTGTTTTTATTCATTAAACCTGGGCTCTTCCTGATTTGAGTTGGTCTGATTTGGATTGTCGCATCAGTGCAGAGACTTTTACAATAGATTTTATTTTTTCACTTTCTGCTTATATCTGTGATCTTGCAGTGTGGTGGTTTGAAGAAAATGGCCCACAAAGGGAGTGGCACTATGAGGATATGTGGTCATGCTGGAGGAAGTGTGTCACTGTGGGACAGGCTTTGAGGTCTCTTTTCTCAAACTTCCTTCAGCGTGATAGTCAGTTGACTTCCTGTTGCCTGCAAGATGTAGCACACTAAGCTCCAGCAGCTCATCTGCCCTTATGCTACCATGCTCAACTAAACTTCAACTGTAAGTTGCCACCTCAATTAAATGTTTTCTTTATAAGAGTCGCCATGGTCCTGGTGTCTCTTTTCAGCAATAAAACCCTAACTAAAACACACAGTATTGCATTTCTTTATTTTATCCTATTTAAAGTTTCATTTTTATTCAATGTTTCTTTGTATTCCAGATTATTTTTAAACATATTACATAAACCTATTTACTCAAATTTTTCATTAAAACTCTATTATAGAAAATTTGCATCAAGAACAATATCTTTATTTTGTTGTTACTAAGCTTTTTTTACCCTTGTGTGTGTATATATACATATATATGTATGTGTATGCCCTATATGTACATGCTTGTGCATGTGTGAAAGCAAGTACATGTCTACATATGTGCATATGCACGTAGGAGCCAGGGATCAACATCGGGCATTGCCCTCCACTGGTGTTCATCTTATTTTTTGAAATAGTGACTCTCTCATTGAACTGAGAGCTTATTGATTTGGCTAGGCTGGCTGTCCTGTGAGCTCAGGATTTGCTTCTCTCTTCTCCTCCAGTGCTTCTAGAGTTATAAAAGTGCACTTTAGGGCCTGATGCTTACATGAGTGTTGGGTAGCAACTCAGGTCCTCATGTGGTCCTGCAAAGATTTTTACCAACTGAGTCTTGCCTCCAGCCCCTAGTTCAGTTTCTTAGGAAACTCTGCTACTCAAATAAGATCCCCTATTTTAAAACACAAAGTAGAACCTCAATCATGCCCCTGAACCCATATATTACTGGACTAGGAATAAACACTGCTCGAGAGGTAGTTACTCCCATCCAGACCATGCCAACGCTAGCAGAAACATTGCATCACAGATAGAATGGCACTGAGGAAAATTTAAATGTCTGTGGGAAACCTAGCAACCTTGACACCTGTTAAGATTTCATAATCTGGAAAGCAGAACAAGTATTAGACTGAACTATATTCCTTTTGGGATACTGTCTCATAAGATATCTGATTTGTGATATTTGTGATGAAAAGTAGAGAGCTAAAGTAACTGTGAAACCAGAAGTAAGAGTTTTAGTGGTCAGCTGATTCCATGGTTGGAGAACTTATTCAGTACCCAACAAGCTCACACATCCTATTAGTGAGCAATTGGTTATGGTTAAGAATAAATAAATGCAAGCCAGACAGTGATGGTGCACATCTTTAATCTCAAAACTCTGGAAGCAAAGGCAAGTTGATCTCTATGAGTTCAAAGGCAGCTTAGTCTACATACAGAGCAAATTCCAGGATAGCCAAGAATCTCTGTCTTGAAAAAACAAGAAGAATAAGTAGATTTTTACTTTAACTCACACATATATTTTTTTCCTCTTATTCTTCTTCATACTTCCCTATCGACCACAGTCCTTTTCCTCTACTTCCACGTCACCCTTCCACGTCACCTCTACTCCAGTGTCGTGAACCACTTTTGGGGGGTGACTTCTGCTGCAATCCTAGCTGCGGTGGGTTCATACGTTCCAGGGTAGGGGTTTGAGGATTAGAAATGTTAGGTAGGAGAAACAGACATAAGAAAGAAGCACAGAGACATAAGATAGTACCAGGAGGGCAACTCAGTACATCCTGAATGCTGAATTCTGAATTTGCCCGTGTTTATTTTTCATACACTTTTATACCCCAATACAAAAAGGGGAAGAAGGCAAAAGACTGATTTAGCATGACACAAAGGACAACCAGAACAGTTACTTGCTTCAATACGTGAAATATCAAACAACTATATCCTGAGTTAAGCATTCTGTTGTTTAGGCAGTGAACACACCCTAGACCAAATAACCTTTAGGCAGCCACTCCGTAAGTCAAACATCTTATTTTAAAAGAAGAAGTAGAAGTATTCTTGAATTCTCTGACCTTTGGCCAGGGTGAAGCAGATCTACCTTTATGGACAATCTTAATGTCTAAAACACCAAGTAACCACACTAGGTCAGGATATCTTGCTTTGTAGACACACATGTTGTCAGCAAACTTTGAAAGAACAAACCCTCATGTCAAAGCTGGATGAGGCAACCCAGTAGAAAGAAAGGAGACCCAACAGCAAGCAAAAGAGTCACAGAAACCCACCACTCCTACTGTTAGGGTTGCACAGGAACATCCAGCTACATAACCATAAGATGTATACAGAGGACCTATCTCAGATCTATACAGGATCCGTGTTTGCCACTTCAGTCTCTATCAGCCCTATGATCCCTGCTTAGTTAATTCTGTGGGCAGTGCTCTGGTGATGTCCTAACCTCTGTATGTCCTATAATCCCCTACCTTCTGCAGGGTTCCCCTGGCTCCACCTAATGTTTGGCTGCTTCCATCAGTTGCTGGATGACACATTCTATGATAAAGACTGGACTAGAAACCAATCTATGAGTATAGCAGAATTAGTAATTATTTCATCACATTTCTTAAATTTCATTTAATTTCATTAAACCAGCTGTATTTGGTTCTATCCTGGGCCTGTAGGCTTTCCAACCTCTGGTTTCTGGCCATCCAGACAGTGTCAGGTGTGGGTTCCCTCTTGTGGTGTGGGCCCAAGTTGGATCAGTCATTGGTTGGCCACTCCCACAAGTTCAGTTTCACCATTATGCTAGTACATCTTGAAGGCTGGACAGATGGCAGGCTGATACTTTGTGACTGAGTTGGTGTCCCAGACCCACTACTAGAAGACTTGCCTGGCTATAGAAGACGGTCCGTTCAGGCTCCTTATTCCTCATTACTAGAATTCTTTACTAGGGTTACTCATAAAGACTCCATAGGAGTTTCCAATGCAATAGGCTTCCACACTGTCCTGCCAAATGCTACCCAATTCCAGCGATCTCTCCCAGTATTCTCTCCCTCCACCCCCTTACTTTCTGATCTCTCCTGCTCCCATTCGCACCTGCCACCAGTCAATCCATGAATATTTCCTCTTCCCTAGGAGATCCATGCATCCCACCTTGAGCCTTCCTTGTTACTTAGCGTCTCTGCATCTGTGGATTGTAGCATGATTACCCTTTACTTTATAGCTAATGTCCACTTATAAATGATTACATACTGTGTCTGTCTTTCTGGGTCTGGGTTACCTCACTCAGGATGCTCTTTTCTAGTTCCATCCATTTGCCTGAAAATTTCATGATGTCATTGTTTTTAACAGTTCAATAATGCTCCATTGTGTGAATATAGCACATTTTATTTGTTCTTTGATAGTAGAATATCTAGGTTGTCTCCAGTTTCTGACAATTGTGAATGAGGCCTCTATGAAAATAGTTAAGCAAGTGTCCTTGTGATAGGGGAGAGTGTCCTTTGGCTATATGCCCAGGAGTGGTATAGCAGGATCTTGAGGTAGATGGATTCCCAATTCTATGAGGAGACAATATATTGATTTCCATAGTGGTAGTACAAGTTTATGCTACTACTAGCAATAGAGGAGTTTTTCATTTGCCCCACATCTTCACCAGCATGAGCTGTCATATGTGTTTTAAATCTTAGTCATTCTGACAACTGTAATATAGCCGAAGACGTTGAACATTTTTTAGGCGTTTCTCAGTCATTTGAAATTCCTCTGTTGAGAATTCTGCTTAGACCTGTACCCTGCTTTTTGATTGTATTAGTGCCTTGAGTTCTTTCTATATTTTGGATATTAACTCTCTGTCAGATGTGGAGTAGGTAATAAACTTTTCTCATTCTGTAGGCTGCCTTTTTGTCCTATTGATGGTATCTTCTGCCTTACAGAATCTTTTCTGCTTTATGAGGGGCCATTTCTTGATTGTTGATCGTAGTGCCTGCGCTGTTGATGTTCTGTTCAGGAAGTTCTTTCCTGTGCCAATACACTCAAGGCTATTCTCCACTTTCTTTCTATTAGCTCCTGTGTATCTGGTTTTATATTAAGGTCTTTGTTCCACTTGGACTTGACTTCTTGAAGGCTAAAAGAAATGAATCTGTTTGCATTTTTCTACATACTGACATCCAACTAGATTAGCACCATTTGTTGAAGATGCTTTTTTCCCCATTGTATAGTTGTTGATTGTGATAGTATGTGCCAGTGGGAGTGTTTTCCTTCTTTTGCTTATGCTAGTATGAGGTTATTTATTGCCTATGTTTTTTGTGGATGTATTTAACCCTCTTGGGTTGGAATTTCCCTTCTAATACCTTCTGTAGGACTGGATTTGTGGATAGATTTTTTTGTTGTTGTTCTTATTTGGTTTTTCAAGACAGGGTTTCTCAGTAGCTTTGGTACCTGTCCTGGAAACCAGCTCTTGTAGTCCAGGCTGGCCTCGAACTCACAGAAATCTGCCTGCCTCTGCCTCCTGAGTGCTAGGATTAAAGGCGTGAACCATCACTTCCTGGCTTAGATAGAATTTTTTAATTTTTGACTTTATCATGGAATACCTTGTTTATTTCATCTATGAAGGCTGAAAGCTTTACTGGGTACAGTAGTCTGACCTGGCATCTACTCCTCTTGGGTGTGTTTCCTTCTTTTTGTTCCAGAGTTTTCAGATGTATTGTTAAGTTGCTAGTATAAGATCTCTCCAAATTATTCATGAAGGTACTTAGTACTGTGAACTTTCCTCTTAGCACTACTTTCATTGTATCCCGTAAGTTTGGGTATGTTGTGTATTCATTTTCATAGAATTCTCAGAATCTTTAATTTCTTTATTTCTTCTTTGACTCAGTGGTAACTCAGTAAACAGTTATTTATTTTCCATGAGCTTGTAGGCTTTCTGTTGTCTCTATTGTTTTTGAAAATCCAGCTTTAATCCATGGTAGTCTGATAGGATGAAGAGGGTTATTTCTATTTTCTTGTATCTTTTGAGAATTGCTTTTTGACCAAGTATATGGTCAATTTCAGAGAATTTTCCATGAGGTGCTGAGAAGGTTTATTCTTTTGTGTTTGTGTAAAATTTTGTGGATACCTGTTAGGTCCATTTGATTCATAACATCTGTTAGCACCGTTATTTTTCTGTTTAGTTTTAATCTGGATGACCATTAGAGAGCATGGAGTATTGAAGTTCCCCTCTATCAATGTGTGAAGGTTGATGTGTGCTTTAATCTTATTAGTATTTCCTTTACAAACATGGGTGGCCTTGCATTTGGGGCACAGATGTCAAGAATTATAAGATCATCTTGGTGGATTTTTCCTTTGATGAGTATGAAGTATCCTTCCTTGTCCCTTGATTAATTTTGGTATGAAGTCTATTTTGTTAAGATACTAAATTGGCTACATCAGCTTGTTTCTTTCATATATTTACTTGGTAAATCTTTTTTCAACCCTTTAAGGTAAGGTCTATATTTGGCCTTGAAGTGGTTTTCTTGTATGCAACAGAAGGTTGCATCCTGTTTTTCACATACATTCTTTTAGTATGTGTATCTTTATTGGGGAATTGAGACCACTGATATTGAGAGATATCAATAACCAATGATTCTTAATTCCTATTATTTCACTGGTGGTAGTGGAAGTGTGTGTGTGTGTGTGTGTGTGTTTCCTTTCTTTTGGCTTTACTGATGTGAGATTATTTATTTACTGTGTTTTTATTGGTGTATTTAACTATCTTTGGGCTGGAGTTTCTCTTCTAGTGCCTTCTATAGGGCTGCATTTGTGGGTATGGTTAAAATTTTCCTTCATCGTGGAATATCTTGTTTTCCCCATATATGGTAGTTGAAAGTTTTACTGGGAAAGTTTTGCTGGTCTCTTAGAGTCTGAAGCTTATCTTTCTAGGCCCTTCTTTCTGGCTTTTAGAGTCTCCATTGAGTCATCAGCTCTAATTCTATAGGTCTGCCTTTATATGTAACTTGAACTTTTCCCTTTGCAGCTTTTAATAGTTTTTCTTTGTTCTGTATATTTATGTTTTTATTATTATGTGGTGAGAGGGCCTTCTTTTCTGGCCAATATATTTGATGTTCTGTAAGTTTCTTGTACCTTTATAGGCATGCCCTTCTTTAGGTTAGAAAAATTTTCTTCTGTGATTGTATTAAAAATATTTTCTGGGTCTTTGAGCTAGTCTTCTTCTCTTCCCTCTTTTCCCATTATTCTTAGGTTTGGTCTTTTCATAGTGTCTCAGATTTCCTGAATGCCTTTTGTCAGAAAATTTTTAGATTTAATTTTTTCTTTGACCCATGAGTCTATTTCTTTTATTGTATCTTCAATACCTGAGATTCTTTCTTCCATTTCTTGAATTCTGTTAGTGATTCCTGTACTTGTATTTCCTGTCCATAAAACTAGACTTTCCATTTCCAGAAATCCTCTTTGTGATATTCTTAATTTATGATATTCTTAGTGTTCATTAAGTTATCAGGACATAAAAACTTAATCAATATAAAGTGTTAAATATTTGGAATTTTTTATTTGAGGCATCATGAAAATAATAGCATGCTAAGGTCATGATGAAGTGAGAGCATTTGAAATCTGAGTTGGTCTACAAGAAAGTGTCCAGGGAACATTTTAGAAGAGAGGACAGAAAGATTGAAAGAGCCAAAGAATCAGAGACTTTGATGTAAGACTGTGGCTCCTAGTAACACAAGAAGCTATACCAGTAAAGTCTCACCAACATGACAGTTCAAACATGAGCTAGACAAGAACAACACCAATGGACATACCAAAGTGAATGGGGAAAAGCCCATGAGGCCTCAGCTCTACACAAAAACTACAGGCAACTGAGGAATGCTGGAATCCCAGAGAAATAGTCTTCCTCGGGTAAGATCACACTAATTGACTGGCCAATACTAAATGGTTTGGTGTGGGAGAATGGTCTGTATTCTGTCAATTATATTTTAAATAAATGCTGATTGGCCAGTAGCCAGGCAGGAAGTATAGACAGGATAACAAGGCAGGAAATAGAGGCAGGGCAACAAGAACAGGAGAATTCTGGGAAGGAGGAAGCCCATTCCAATGCAGTCCTGGCCCCGCCACAGAAGAAGCAAGATATGATTGCGTCACTGAAAAAGGTACCGAGCCATGTGGCTAGCATAGACAAGAATAATGGGCTGATATGAGTTATAAGAAATAATAAGAAGCCTGAGATAATGGGCCAATCAGTTTATAACTAATATAGACTTCTGTGTGATTTCTTTGGGACTTAATGACTGTGGGGACCAGGGAGGACAGAACCCTCAACAACAATGGTTAACCCAGAAAACATACACAGAAGTAACATTTTATGGACTGATCAAGTTATAATGGAAATATATATATATAATATATATTGTATTATATATTATATATAATAGGAATATATAACATACATATATGCATATCATAACAATTAATTTTTAAAGAGAGGTCATTAATTTGAAGAAGAGCAGAAGGGTTTATGGGAGGACTTGAAGGAAGGAAAAGGGAAGGGAGAAGTGTTGTAATTAAAATGCGAACTCAGAAATACACAAAAAGAGAGTATCCATTGTTTAATAACTACAAATTATAATGAGTGAACAGTTAATAACTACAACATTTAAATGGTCATCAGATGCTTCTACTTTTCATGTCTGATCATTGGATTTCTGGACATTTTAAATTTCATCTTAGTCATTGCCAGATTTTTGTTTCATTCCTTTAAAGAATGTTGAGGAGTTCCTTTCATAGCTCAGTGACAGAGTATGTGCTCAGCATGTGAGGTTCTATGTTCAATACTTAGCAGCAAAAAGGACAGAGAGGAGGAGAAAGTAGAAGAAGGGAAAAGGACATTGTTGAAGATGCTGATGATGACATAAATTTGCTTTTGCATTCACTTATTTATGAATCATCTTGATGTTTATGAAGCCTAGTTTTAATCTTTTTAAAGTAGATCTAGCCTGACAAGCTTTTCTTATCCCTAGGATCCTGTCTCAGGACTCTTCTTAATGCTCTGAGTTTATGACTGCTCTTCCAGAGGCTGTAGGTTCGATTCCCAGCACCCATATGACAGCTCACAATCATCTGTAACTCTGGCTCTAGGTAATCTAATGTCCTCTTCTGGTTTCCTCGGGCATCAGGAAGATACATAGTGCACAGACATACATGCAGGCAAAACACTCAAAAACATAAAATAAAATTGAAAAATAACTAGTTGGGCTGGAGATATGGCTCAGCTGTTAGAGCGCTAACTGCTCTTTCAGAGGACCCTGGATCAATTTCCAGCACTCAGATGACACTTCACAACTATCTATAACTCCGGTTCCTGGGGATCTGACACCCACTGGAAAACACCAATGCACATAAAATAAATTTTTAAAAAAAATTTTAAAAAATAATTAGTTACCTCTAACATTTTTAATTAAAATTGAGCGTATGGATACTCACCATTATTTATATCAATATTTCAAGATAAGAATACACACACAAAACTGGAGAAGATACCATGAAACCAGGATATTCTTTATCTAACACAGGCTGTGTATTATATTGAGTATCTGAAAGTTCCAACTTTACACCCAAAACTTCCAAGCAAAAGTCTATGTTCAAGTACATTTATTGTATTGATATTTCTAAGAGTTAGAACTGGACAGTCTATAAATATAAAAACAAACATCACAACTTAAAAGTAAGTTACATTAAATTCATAAAGACTACTGAATAGACATTGAAAAGTGGTAAGAAAATATTATCACAATACAAAAACATGAACCAATATTCACAAGACCAAAATAAAAAATTTCTATTGGTAAAGGAGGAGTATATTAAATATTACAAAAAGTTCACTAGTCAGTAGCTATATAATGACTTTTATAACAACCCATCTTTCTTTATGCAAAAATAAAATTAAATATTTTTTAAATAATTTTCTTTTTTGACTCATTTTCTTATTTTAAAACTGTGAAAAAGGAGAAATGAGACATGTGTTGCTAAATGACTATCAGAAGTCACTAAACTCAGACAGTATGTAATAAATACAAGAGCTGGACACTTTCAAATTGGCTCTTATTTACAACACAGACAGTGGATAAAAGATACTACCATTGTAAATTAGGGAACTTAAAAGTTGTGGAATATATTTTTTTTTTAAAAAAAAATCTACTAAGCAAAAGGGTCAAACTTCAAACCAAGTGCTAACTTTGTGTCTAGGTTCTTTCCATTTCATAACACAATTCCAAAAGCACTGACAGATTAGCAGGTAGAAATAGGACGAGTGGCCATGATACTGTATCAGGCATGAAACGATCAGACAAAAATATATAACACTACTATAGCAGGGTGAGACAAAGTCCAGCTTCAGTCTTAGCTAGGCAGTTTGAATAGTACCACTTTCCTGGTAGTACCACACTGATTTTATTACCACAGCTCTGCAGTATAACCTGAAATCAAGGATAGTGAAACTTCCAGAAGTTGTTGTAATTCTTCACGACTGTTCTGGCTATGCAAGGCCTTTTGTATTTCCATATGAAATTTATGATTATTTTTCAACCTCTACAAAGAATTATATTAGCATTCTAATGGGAGTTATATTGAACTCAATCCTTATTTCTCAGTCTGTACAAAATTCAACTCTAAATGAATCAGGGACCTCAATATACACCTGATATTCTCCACCTGATAGAGATGAAAATAGGGAATGTGCTTAAACTCACCGACAAAGGACATCCTAAACGAAACCTAATAGAATGGATATTAAGACCAATAACTAATAAGTGGGACCTCATGAAATTAAAAGGCTTCTATACAGTGAAAGACACCATCATTCAAGTGAAGAGACAGCCTACAGGACAGGAAACATCTTTAATAGCTATGCCTCTGACAGTGGGTTAGTATATAAAATATACAAAGAACTCAAAAAAGACTGAGCACCAAGAAAACGAACAACTAGATTAAAATGGAGCATGGAACTAAGCAGATGGTTCTCAGAAGATGGAATACAAATAGTTGAGAAACATCATTTAAAACTTTTAACAGCTTTAGCCACCAAATTAAAACCACCTTGAGACTTCATTATAGGCTGGTCAGAATTGAAACGAATTTTTAAGTGACCACAGATGCAGAAGCAGATGTGGGAGGAGAATAACCCCTCTCACTGCTATTGAGAGGGAAACCTGGTATGACCACGATGGAAAGCAGTGCAAAGGTTCCTCAAAGCTGAAAACAGATCTACCATGCGCTCAAGCTACATAGCCTGGAACATATATTCAAAGGATTAGATGCCTACAGAGATACCTCTCATCAACGTTCATTACTGCTCTATTCACAATAGCCAAAAATTGAAAATGGCCTAGATGCCCATCAAATGATGAGTAAACAATGAAAATGTGGCATAGCTATACAATGGAATATTATTCAGCAATTAAAAAAATATAAAATTCACAGGAAAACAGATGGAGGTGAAAGCATCATTCTGAGTGAGGTAACCTAGACTCAAAGATAAACACTGCACGCTTTCTCTCATTTGTGGATGTGAACAGCTATTCTTCAGATATGCACATTTTATTTGTAATAACCACAGAAATTAGTAAGAGGCCATGGGGAAAATGGAATTCAGAGAAGGGGGATAGAACATAGTGGCATAAACGGCTGAAGGAGAATAAGGGAACAAAAGGAGATAAATTGGAGTGAAGGATGAAAAGACAATACCAAGAGAAATGATTAACAACAAAAACCTCCCCAAAATCATATAAAAACCTACTCCCATAGAAGCATCCAAAAGTGTACACACACATATACATCATATACATATATATGCAAATATAAAGAGCATTAAAAGGGAGTTACTCTATACTGGGGCAACAAGGTTCTTATTAGACAAAACAGGCTAACAAAAAGTCCAGTGTCAGGGACAGGTTATCTCCTTTGGACTGTTGGTCAGTGAGGTCTCTAGAGTCCTAAACAGTACAGATTATTACCAATGCTCTTGGTTACTCTGCAGAACCATATTGCTGAAGATACCACATATTTTAGTCAGAACATGAAGTTAATGGGCAGGTATGGACCAGGAACCTTCATCTCTACTAGATAGCTTTCATAGTTCTGGAAGTTTCTTTTTTAAAATATTTTTTAGGGGGGTGTTGAGTTTCTATGTATATTAGTAGAGAGAAAAAAAATAATCTTCAGTCTTACCTATCTGTAAACCCTGCAAACAATGACTGTCTTGGTAAGACATGCTTTCTGCTGCAATAGTAGCACCTACATCATGAGAGTAACAACCACTGTCTGACTGGAGTCCCACTCCAATCTTGTGATGAAAACCATGCCTGGCCCCATTTATCAGGCCAAGAATCTGTGATGAACAGGCAATAGGCCCTAGGAGATACCTAATCCTATTATTCTACTTCAATACTATGGATATTAAACTGACTCCTAATGACTTGCTGGTATGCCCATATTGATGCATTTCTCAGCCATCATCAGAGAAGATTCTATTTACAGTACATGATTATTAACAGACCCAGAACTGGTCAAGGTACAGTGAATAAGGGACTACAAGATTCTTAACCCTAAATGGGACATCTATGTCACCCCTTCTCTTCCCAAGGCTCAGGAACCATTGGGAAGAGGGGGCAGAAAGACATTAAGAGCCAGAAGTGGTGAGTAATGACAAGGAAAAGTTATTTTCTAGACATGGTGTTGAAGGCCACTAGTTAGTTCCCGGCTGCTTAGCCCCGAAATAATCACATAGAAACTGTATTATCTAAATCACTGCTTAGCCCATTAGTTCTAACTTCTTATTGGCTAACTCTTACATCTTAATTTAACCCATCTCCACTAATCTGTGCATCAACATGAAACAGTAAAGTTTCAGCACATCTGCCTTGGTCAGCGGCTCCATGGCTTCTCCAAACTCTGCCTTCCTTTTTCCATCATTCAATTTAATTTTCCCCACCTACCTCTGTTCCCTGTGCAGGCCCAAGACAATTTCTTTATTAACCAATGGTATTCAGAGCATACAAAGGGAAATCCCACATCAACACAGCATGGCAGCTCCACATAGTAACTCACTGTTGTTGTGATCTTTGAAAATATTTCAATAAGAATCTAAGTCAAATATAGTAATTTTTGCTTCCTAAATTATATAAGTAATAATACAATCCAAAGATATCCATATGATTGACAGGGAAAGAACCGAAAGAACAAAAAACTTTCAGGGGGATGAACACCTAACCTGTCGTGGGTGAAGCACAGGAAGTTAGGAGGGAAAGCAGTAGGACAAGGGGGGGTGTAATGGGGAAGGAATCCAGGTAGATTTAATCAAAATACATGGCTAGGTCTAAAAATTATCAAACACTTAAAAAATAATAAAATGAATTTTAAAAGTGCAAATCTTTAGTAAGGGATAGCATTTAGAACTACATCTCAAAATGCTATCATAAATAAGGCTGTCTGATAACCATGTTGAAGCCTAAAAGTTCCCATTCTCTTGTTTCAGCAAGAAGTTACTCACTTTATGTGTGACTGGCTCTGAACCACAAAATTAGATACAAGATTTCACAAGTAAGATACCCTTCCTATCTGAATACAACTGTATCTGAATATTAAAGGGAAACAGAAATAATATCATCTTTGCTATGCAAATTAGAAATGCCTTCGGGATAAGAAAAGGCCTCCAGGTATTTGCAAATAAGTGGATGTAGAAGTATATTTCATGTTTAGTTTACCTTCCAACTATTTTAAATACTATTGATCTCAGCATTGTTTATATATAATTATATCCAGTTCATTTTCCTTTGAAACACTTAGTTTTGATGCTAACATAAAAATAGCCAAAGACACTGAAAGCAATAAACAATCTTTACCAATGTACTTAATGGCTTCAGACTATGGTTAGTACCTTGTAAGAAAAATTTAGGTTACCAAACACATTTGTTGCTTGATATTCTAATTATACATTTGAATGCCTTTTTTTATACTTTTACAAATAGTATCAGGTGATGAGGAAGAGTGGAATGCAGGCAAAGGGTATGTGAGTCATGAAAGCGGATATTAAAGCTATTTCTCGACTATTTCAGCTGTCAGACTTTTCCCCCCTGTTTTGTGGTGGGTAAGTCCATAAAATGTAAATGACAGTAACCGTATAGAAAAGTATAAAGTTCCATTGCTTCTGAGCAGTCATTCTAAAAGTACAGAGGGTGCAGTGGCTTTCAATCGTTCTCATGCTGCAACCTTTCAAAACAGTTCCTCGCGTTATGGGGACCCCCAACCAAAAGATTATTTTCATTAATTTCATTGCTACTTCTAACTGTAATTTTGCTAGTTATAAATTGTAACATAAATATCTGTGAGAAGGTTCTTGGATCCCCAAAGAGTACATACCTCACAGGCTGAGAACCACTGGCATGGGTCCCTGAAATGTATAGCATTTTGGCTGGGGAAGTGTTTGAAAGGTGACCTAAATCTAGCTGTGTGAGATGTTTGTGAGTTTAACATAAGAAGGAGAAAAGTATAAACTCTATAACCCTACTCAATGAGTTTTCGTTGTCACTCCTTCCATATTCAAGTTAAATAACATTACAAAACAATAAATTTGTTTTAAAATGAGAACTATTCTATGATACCTCAAAAAACAGAGTAGAATGTCCCATTATGAGCATAACATAGTTTGAATTTATACATTGTTTTAAATATTTTGATTTGTTTACTTACAATTATTTTATCTTCTCTCACAAAAATAAGTAAACGATAATTCTGCATAAAAAATATGAAGAGCCACAAATGCTAAAATCAATAGTAAATATGAATTCTGAAATATCACTGTCTACATGCAAATGAAATTAAGATACACTAAAAATTACAGACCCTTTCATGGGTTGACAGAAGTTAGAGTCTGTTCTAGATGGGATGACCCCATTGTAAGTAGCGTAATTATGTACAGCTAAATAAACCTGTACAGCAGGTTTGGCACAAAAACATTATCTCTTGTTCAGTGTCTATATGGGAGACTGTCTTAGCTCAAGACTCAAAAAGAATAAAGTTATGAGTAACCAAACTGGAATAGTTATTCCATGAAGCTGAGAATGACTCGTGGACCCATCAAAGATCTAACACACATACATGTGACTTTAGTCCAGATTGGAGAGGAGAATGAAGACAGGGATAATAGGCACACAAAGAAACACCAACACATTATAATTTTGAATAAAACATATAATTCAAAGTGTTCAACAACTCTCCCCCAAAAGGATACATTAAAAGAAATCTCCACTAAGATATGATAGTAAAATCTAATACTAATGAAAGCCCTGAAGCAATGACAAAGGAATGATTCACATGGTAGCAAATTTCTCACTGGAAAGTAGAATATAGGTGTGTTTTTCAAAACTAAGAAACAAAATGCATTAGCCCAAATTATATAGTTAATTAAAATATATTTGAGAAATGGAAGGAAAATCATACTATTCTTAAACACAGGAAGTCTGAAAATGGTTTTGATTTCGTTTTGTTTGCTTGGGTTTTTGTTTGTTTGTTTTTGGTTTCTTCAAAACAGAGTTTCTCTGTAGCTTTCTAACCAGTCCTGGAATGCACTTTGTAGACCAGGCTGGCCTTGAACTTACAGAGATCCTCTTGTTTCTGCCTCTTGAATGCTGTAATTAAATGCATGTACCACCATCACCCAGCAAAAAACTGGTTCTTGAGTGATTAATCACCAAAGATTGAATAAAGTAAATTTTCTAATAAGAAAAGAAACAATAAAAGGAGAGGCTCCAGAAGACCAGAAAGGAGGAAATAAAAGAGTAGCAATGGGCTGGGGCTAAAACAGTAGTAACACAACCCTTGCCAAACATGCATGAGATTCTGGCACAATCAATCGTCTAAATAATCCCCCAAAACAAATGGATTAAGATCACTTGATACAATTCAAAAACCATTCTCAACCAAAATCCCAAGTAGCCAAAGTATAATTTCTTCTCTTTGATGAAGAACATTCATAAAAATCTCACAGCTAATGAAGGCCAGGTCCCAGTGAAAAACTGTGATTCATTACAGTGTGAACAAAAGACTTCCTTTCAACTGAGAATGGGTAGAGGCATTATGTTCACTTTTAGCACAGTTGTTTACCAAGTTTAGTACTATAAAAGTGATATATTTACATCTCATGTCACATGTATTAAAGACACTTCAGGATAAGCTTTGTAGACTTCTTTACTGTTATTTTACCTTCCTCCCTCCTGTATTTATGTCCCTCCCTCTTCCCTAATTAGAGCCCCCTCCCTTTCCCCCTTTAGATCACTTGTAGCCAGCAATTCCTGGTCTATTGCTCATTCCCTTACCCTAATGGTCCCTTTTTACTTTCCTTTTATAGATTTACTTTACCTTATATAGATTTGAGATAGGAATCTCATATGAGAGAGAATATGTGCTGTTTATCTGGCTAGGTCTGGGTCTCATTCAATATGATCTTTTCTAATTCCATTCATTTATCTGCAATTTTCATGATTTTGTTTTTCTTTACAGCTGAGTATAACATCTGCACTTAGAGCTAAATGGTCATCAAAGAAAAGGGGGACTGAAGGATTGTAAAAGCCAGAAAACTGAAGTTTTCTGTGAGACTGTCTCCTTGAACTGTCAGAAGTTACCATGAGGTCTTACCAACATGGCTGCCAGGACATGACCTAAACAAGGACAACAGTGAACATGCTGACACGGAACATGGAAAGTTCATGGGCCTCAGTCCTAGACAAGGAACTGCAGGGGTAAGCAGAGACTGTTTGTTTGTTCCCAGCCGCCCAGACCCAGACGATCACATAGAAACTATATTAATATCACACTGCTTGGCCTATTATCTCAGGCTTCTTATTAACTAACTCTCACATCTTAAATTAGTCCATTTCTAGTAATCAATGTACCACCACGAAGCTGTGGCCTACGGGTGAGTTTCCGGAGGCATCTTTCTCCTTCAGCAGTTAAGTGGTGTCTCCTTAACTCTGCCTACTCTCCCTCTCTCTCTCTCATTCATATATATCTTCCAGCCTGGCGATATTATGCCCTGCCAAACCAATGATAATAAAACATATTCACATACAGAGGGGAATCCCACAATCCCACATCATGCAGGAAACTGAGGAAGGCTGAAAGAAGGGAGGACTTAACCAAGGAAAAGCATACCACTCTTTTTGTCTAAAAACACATGGTCAATTCTAAAACATGTACATGTAAGTGGAATTGTACAGACTGAGCAGATTTGGTTTATATATTTGAAAGTGTGTGTGTGTGTGTGTGTGAGAGAGAGAGAGAGAGAGAGAGAGAGAGAGAGAGAGAGAGAGAGAGAGAGAGAGAGAGAAGAGAGAAAGGAGAGAGAATTGGAGAAAGAGAAGCCATAAATTTGAAAGAAAACAGGGAGATGTGGTGATAGTTTGTTTACGCTCTAACAAATAAAGCTTGCCTGAAGCTGAAAATCAGGGTGCAATGCTAGCCACTAGTTAGCCATAGAACCCAGGCAGTGGCTGTACACACCTTTAATCTCAGCATTCAGAGGCACAGAATCTCTGTGAGTTCAAGGCCACCCTGAACTACAAGAGATTGATCCAGTCTAAAATGGAAACAGAGCCAAGCAGTAGTTTAATCCCAGTACTTGGGAGTCACATGCCCTTAATCCTAACACTAGGGAGGTAGAGACAGGAAGGGATCTGGCTAGGTAGAGAGAGAAATATAAGGGAGGAGGAGAAAGGAGCTCGGGGCATTCAGTCTGAGGACTTGTAGAGACAGGATACCCCATTCGGTCTGAGGATTTTATAGAGGTAAGAACTAGTGGCTGTCTGCTCCACTTCTCTGATCTCTTAGCTTTCACCCCCTAATATCTGACTCCAGGTTTTTATTATTAAGACCACCAGTAAGGATTCGTGCTACACAAATATAATAAATAAATAATAAATAATAAAATATAAACAGATAAATATGGTGTCCAGGGATTAATAATACCTATAAAATAAAAGTACTAGTTTCCTCCTGGCTGACACTCCAACTTAGGACTATCAAACTGAGCAGGACATTTTTAAGAGAGATGAAATCCTTCTGAAGTTACTATGAGATACAGTACTAAAATGTTTAATAAGGTGCCGCAGTGCAATAGATAGCACACTGGACTTCTAAAATGTTACAACTTTGAAAAGAAAAAGTGGGAAAACCATTCTACACAATTTCCAAGTGTGCTAAATTATTACAATAGTTGCAATTATACAGTATTGTCAGGATAATGGATACAAAGAACAGAACAGAATAGAGATCCAAGGAAGATACCCTGCAAACATAAACACTTATTCTATACATGGGGAGAGAACATCACTTTTAATAAACTGTACTTAAACAATTGTACAGTCATAGAAACTCCCCAAAACGAGGGGGAAATCAAGCCTTCTTAAATATCTCCTTGTACAAATAAAAAAGTTCATAGAATTCAAAATAAAATATAAAACTACAAAACTTTTAAAATAAATCTTCAAAGTCCAAAACTGAGCTAAAAATTATAGATTAAACAACCCAGGAAAGGAAATCTTACAGTGTGAACTCATCCAGTTTTTAAATTTTGTTCTGCAAATGCCTGCAAGGAGGATGAAATAACAATAGACTAGGAGCAAATATGTGCAAACCCTAGAGTTCACACACACGGTGCAAAAATAGTGATTCAAAAACTCAAACATGAGTAGAGGACATACAGAGACAAATGAGCACAGGAAAACATGTACACACCATTAATCTTGAGAAAAAGGAAATTAAAACAATATTGGGGTACTGGAAAGATGGGGGATTGCTGTGAACCCTAAGAACTTGCGTTTGATCCTCAGGACTGATATGGTAGGCAGAAACAGAAAGTTGTCTTCTGACCTACACAAATATGCCCCAGTATGCTCATCTACACATACGTACAAACACATACATAAAATAAATGTTTTTTAATTGAACAATAATTAGGTATCACTGAACTGACAGAGTGGAGAGAAGAAACCACAGGTAGCAACGCCAGTGAAGATGAAGGTAAACTTGCGTGACTCACATACAGCTGGGATAATGAAAAAGCTTTGTAATTTCTTAATAAACTAAACATGGTACTTTCATAATCTAGAAAGTTCTGCCCCTGTGTATTTATCCCAGACAAATGAAAACTTATATTCTCAATAAAAAACATACACACAATTGTTCATAGTATGTAGTTCATATTAATTACAAACTATAAATAATCCAGACACCCTTCAACAAGTAAAATGTTAAACTATAGGATGTCATGGAACACTTCAGCAATGAAAAATAAACTAATGACACTACAATTTAGAAATATCTCCAGAGAGTAACGCTGAATTAGACATTAACACTAAAGTGTTATATGCTTGTCTTGTTTAATTTATAATATTGTACACATGACTAAATTATACAAAAAACAATCAGCACTTGAAAGAACTTAAGAAAAAAGAGGGACTTGAGAGGGCAGGGAAGAAGTAAGTAGCAATAGAAAGGTCAGTGTGCTAACTCACTGTGTGACAGTCTTACACCAACTGCATCAAGGGTGTGTATATCAGGAGTCTTAATTAGGGTTACTATCTCTGTCATGAAACACCAAAAGCAGTCTGGGAAGGAACGGGTTGATTTGGCTTGCACTTCCACATCACAGTTCATTGTCAAAGGAAGGTAGGGCAAAAACTCTAGCAGAACAGAAACTAGAAGGCAAGAGATGATGAAGAAGGCTGCAGAGTGTTGTGGTTTACTGGCTTACACACTCATGGCTTGTTCAGCCTGCTTTCTTATAGAACACATGACCACCAACACAGGGGTGGCCCCACCCACAATGGGCTGGGCCCTCCCATGTCAATCACTAGAAAATGTCCTACAGGCTTGCCTATAGTCCAATTTTATGAAGCGAGTATCTCAAGGTTCTCTCTTCTTAGATGACTTTATCTTATGTTGACATAAACCTAGCCAACACACCTGGCTTCAACTTATACTGTAGTTTCAAAAATGTTATTACTGGGTAGCAGTCTCTGTGTACTATTTCTTAACAGTTACATGTAAATCTCAAAACAAAATGCGTAAGTTTTAAAAATGGATATATATTACATCTTAAAAATCTTTGGCCTTCCTAAAACTCAATTGGAAACACTATTTCCCCTCAACAATATATTTTTATCTGTTTTGTTTTGCTTTTTGTTGTTGTTGTTGTTGTGGGACATAAAAGAACATTGTATACTTTTGTGTGTGTTTACAAGATGCATGCAAGCCAATGCCTACACCTGTGGAAGCCAGGGGGACATCTGGTATCTTTCCACCTTACATTTTGAGAATGGATCTTACAGTGAACTGGAAGTTCACCACTTTCTTTAAGACTGTCTGGCCAGCAAACTCCTGGTATCTATCTGTCTATGGCCCCACAAACTGGGCACAGTCATGGAAGGCTCCTAGATGGGTGCTAGGGACTCTTACCAACTGAACTATCTCACCAGCCCCTATTATGAAATTTGGGTGGGGGGTTGGAAAAAACAGCTCAACAGTTAAAAGCTCATCCTGCTCCTGCAGAGAACGCAAGTTTAGTTCCCAGCACACATGCAGGGTAGCTCACAACCATATCCATCCAAAGTATCCAGACTATTCTGGACTCTGGATGCTTGCACTCATGTGTATATGCACCCATACACACAAATACACAAATAAATCTTAAAAACATAAACCTCTTTGGGGTTAGAAAGATTGCTCAGCAGTGAAGAGCACTTGTTGCTCTTGCAGAGGACTTGGATTTGGCTCCTCATACTGACATAGTGGCTCACAATCATCTGTAAATACAGGTCTAAGATTTCTGATGCCTTCATTGGGCCTCCAAGGTTACTGCATACACATGGTAGACATATATACATTCAGGCACACACACACATTAAATAAATTAATTAATCTATTCAGATATGAGTGCATAATCTAAAATAACTTCAGAAACTATAAAAATAAAAAGGGACCATGTCAGGAAACTGGAGAAGAGAATAGCATAGCAGGATATCAGTAATATGAAGTAAGAAATAAGAAAATGGGGAGGGGCTTGAATTGGGGAGGTTGAGGAAGGTCAATATATAAGGCAAGCAAGAAAAAAAGGACAAATAACACTCAGTATATTTGATAAAGCCTCAGGAATCATCTTACTTGACAGTCACTGTCTCAGTTAGGGTTACTATTACTGTGATGAAACATGACCAAAAAGGAAGTTGGGAGTAAAGGATTCATTCAGCTTATACTTTCATGACTATCCATCATCATAGGAAGTTAGGACAAGAACTCAAACAGTACAGGAACCTGGAGGCATGAGCTGATGTAAAGGCCATGGAGGCCTGCTGCTTACTGGCTTGCTTTCCATGGCTTGCTCAGTAGCTTCTTATAGAATCCAGAATTGCCAGGCCAGGGATGGCCTCATGCACAATGGACTGAGCCCTCCCCCATCAATCACTAATTAAGAAAATGCCTACAGGTTTGCTTATCGCCCAATCTTATGGAAGAATTTTCTTAATTGAGATTCATTCCTTTCAAATGATTTTAGTTTGTGTAAAGTTGACATGAAACTATCCAGCCCAGTTACCTAAAATTATTTATACACACACACACACATTTATCTTATATGAAGTTATGCCAGTTGGTCTGTAAATGCTCCTTACAAGAGCCATAGACTAATAAAAAACACTATGACCAGGTACAAGTAAGAAACCACTGTTCAAGTTGCTGATCAAAGTAGTTAAAGTGACCCCAAGAATGCTGTTGCTGTTGCCCCTAGCTATCTCTCAGAGGTTGAAGATATTAAGTACCTATTGTTGAAGACACCACACACTTTTGGAATAGGTTTTGAAACAGTCGAGCTGAATCAGACCTGAAAGCCTCCTTCATGAAGAATGTCTTTCATAGTACCAGAGGTGCTATGTAAGCTTCCAAAGGACGGAAGCCATAAAAACTCCTATCCAGTTGTGACTCCTATTAACTACACAAATGAACAGCATGCCAAGACAGCTCTAAAAGTGCAATGGTGACACACATAACTTGGCAGTTACCAACAGTTGTCAACTGGACTTAATATCACCTCAACAGAAGGGAAAGTATGTCTGGTACTAGGAATATAGGCAACTACCTAGGGCCTAACGATGTCATGGATCTTAGAGTATTCACTTTACTAGACCAGTATAATACCTAAGTGCATTGTAAATATTATCCTTATACCCACAGATAAGTACAGCTCTTATCCCTTGTTTTAGTTAGGGTTTCTATTACTGTGAAGAGACATAACCATGGCAACTCTGATAAAGGAAAACATTTAATAGGGGCTGTTTACATTTTCAGGGGTTTAGTCCATTATTGCCATGGCAGAAAGCACAGAGGCTCTTGGGAAGACATGATATTGGAGAAGGAGCCAAGAGTTCTGTGTCTGGATCAGCAGGCAGCAGGAAGTGAGAGTGACACTGGGCCTGGCTTGAGTTTCTGAAACCTCAAAGCCCACCCCTTTTGACATACTTCCTCCAACAAAGTCACACTGCCTCCAATAATGCCACTTCCTATGAATCTGTGGGGGCTATTTTCATTCAGACCACCACACCCCTCATCAGAAAAGCTTCTCTTTACAACAAACAAAGATCATTAGAGAAGACTACAACTTATCAGGATATAGAGATCAACTTACAATAGGGTACCTAGCCTCAACTGACACAAACTACAACACAACTCATGCACCTAAGGCTCAGGGAACACAGAAGAAGATGGGGTGGAAATATTGTAAGAGCCAGAGGACCAAGGCTGCTGTGAGATTGTGTCTCCTAGAAATAATAATGAAGCTACATCCATGATACCTCAATGATACGGTCATCTAAACAAGACCTGGACAATGACAATAACAATAGGTATGGTAACCAGGAAGAGGGAAATCTCACAGGGCCCCACCAATAGATTAAAAACTATAGGCAACCAAAGAATACTGAGAGATGAAGAATTAGTATATTCCAGGGAGGAGCTCCCTCACTTATTATCCAATATAAAGAGGTCAGTCATGATATCATATATACATGAGCAATACCAAATAGACCCATTAGCATATATATGTGTGTATATGCACATATATGGATAGTCATTTGTTTATAAGTACATAAATTTTATATGTGTGTATATAAATATATAATCCTGAGAAAAGTGACCATCAATTTGAGAGGAACTGGGTACATGAGAGGGGTTAGAGAGAGGAAATGGAAGGGCAAAAGTGATGTAATAATATGTTAATTAAAATTTAAAAAATAAAACACCATTCAATTGTTACAAGTGTCATTTTTAAAAATTAGGCTAACAAAAAATAAAAATGTTTCCATAGTTTAATTTCAGGTATCAACAAGCCTTTGTGAGTTCAAGGGTTTTAACTACCTAGTCATACTTCTTCAATGGCCATTTTTTAAGATTAGGGCAGAAAACAAGGTTTATATGAGTTATTTTCTTAAAATAAACAACATCAGAGTGACAAATGACACAGGCTATTTTTAAAATTAAATATGTATATGCATATATATTTCAAAAGTTTCTGGTTTGAAGGACATATCCATCTTTACCACACTGATGATTAATTAGGGAAATTTCTGCTCCATTTATTATTCATCTCTAAGGTCAGAAGCACTAAAGTACCATTGAGATAATTAATGCAGAAACTAAATATAAAAATGTTGCATATTACTATTCATCACTACAACTAAAAAGCTTCTTCCTAATGATGTTTAGGCAGTGCCCAGAACTGCTGCTTCCAATACATGGTGACAGGTGCAGGTAGTGCTTTGAGGCAGTAACATCTTTGAGATAAATACTATTAATCTTTAATGCTGCTAAGAACATTAACCTTCGTTCTCTTCACCAAAGTCCTCCAGTCAAGTTTAACCATTTGTTTTCATGAACATTTGGAAGATTTACTGTCAAATTTCCAAGGATTATTCCCTTACGCTATATGGAACCAAGATAAAATAGCAGCATAAATGAATACAATACAAATCATACTGGAGGCCTTGATGTAAAGGCTTTAAGAGCAAATAGTTTATGGGTGAATGTGTCAACACGTTGACTAGGCTTATATGCAATGAAACTAAGTAAGCAGTTGGGTTGTTTTGGGGGTTTTTTTGTTTTTTTTTTTATTTTATTTATTTATTTATTAAAGATTTTCCTCCTCCTCCCCCAATCAACTCCCCCTCCCTCGTCAGCCCAAAGAGCAATCAGGGTTCCCTGCCCTGTGGGAAGTCCAAAGACCACCCACCTCCATCCAGGTCTAGTAAGGTGAGCATCCAAACTGCCTAGGCTCCCACAAAGCCAGTACGTGCAGTAGGATCAAAAGCCCATTGCCTTCTCCAGATCTGTGAAGAATTTTGATGGGATTTTGATGGGGATTGCATTGAATCTATAGATTGCTTTTGGTAGAATTGCCATTTTTACTATTTTGATCCTCCCAATCCAAGAGCAAGGCAGATCCTTCCATTTTCTGGTGTCCTCTTCAATTTCTTTCTTCAAAGACTTAAAGTTCTTGTCAAATAGATCTTTCACTTCCTTGGTCAGAGTTACCCCAAGATATTTTATGCTATTTGTGGTTATCGTGAAAGGTGATGCTTCTCTGATTTCCCTCTCTGCTTCCTTAGTGTATAGGAAAGCAACTGATTTTTTGGAGTTGATTTTGTATCCTGCCACATTACCAAAGGTGTTTATCAGCTGTAGGAGTTCTTTGGTAGAGTTTTTGGGAGAAGACAATAGTCAACTTTATATGGAAAAACAAAAAACCCAGGATAGCTAAAACAATCTTATACAATAAAGGATCGTCTGGAGGCATTACCATCCCTGACTTCAAACTCTATTACAGAGCTACAGTATTGAAAACAGCTTGGTATTGGCATAAAAACAGAGAAGTCGACCAATGGAATCGAATAGAAGACCCTGACTTTAGCCCACAGACCTACGAACACCTGATTTTCGATAAAGGAGCTAAAAGTATACAATGGAAAAAAGAGAGCATCTTCAACAAATTGTGCTGGCACAACTGGATGTCAATCTGTAGAAGAATGAAAATAGATCCATATCTATCACCATGCACAAAACTCAAGTCCAAATGGATTAAAGACCTCAATATCAGTCCGAACACACTGAACCTGATAGAAGAGAAAGTGGGAAGTACTCTACAACTCATGGGCACAGGAGACCACTTCCTACGTATAACCCCAGCAGCACAAACACTACGGACTTTGTGGAGAAAGGGATACACTCATCCATTGCTGGTGGGAATGCAAACTTGTGCAACCACTTTGGAAAGCAGTGTGGCGGTTTCTCAGGAAATTCGGGATCAATCTACCCCTGGACCCAGCAATACTACTCTTGAGAATATACCCAAGAGATGCCCTATCATACAACAAAAGTATATGCTCAACTATGTTCATAGCAGCATTGTTTGTAATAGCCAGAACCTGGAAACAACCTAGATGCCCTTCAATGGAAGAATGGATGAAGAAAGTATGGAATATATACATATTAGAGTACTACTCAGCAGTAAAATCAATGACTTCTTGAATTTTGAATACAAATGGACGGAAATAGAAAACACTATTCTGAGTGAGTTAAGCCAGACCCCAAAAGAGGAACATGGGATGTACTCACTCATATTTGGTTTCTT
Source organism: Chionomys nivalis (assembly GCF_950005125.1). Classification (NCBI taxonomy): domain Eukaryota; kingdom Metazoa; phylum Chordata; class Mammalia; order Rodentia; family Cricetidae; genus Chionomys; species Chionomys nivalis. Next base: position 60,163,375 of record NC_080096.1, read on the forward strand.
TAATAAATAAATTATTTATTTATTTATTTATTTATTTATTAAAGATTTCTGCCTCTTCCCCGCCACCACCTCCCATTTCCCTCCCCCTCCCCCACTCAAGTCTTCCTCCCTCGTCAGCCCAAAGAGCAATCAGGGTTCCCTGCCCTGTGGGAGGTCCAAGGACCACCCACCTCCATCCAGGTCTAGTAAGGTGAGCATCCAAACTACCTAGGCTCCCACAAAGCCAGTACGTGCAATAGGATGAAAAACCCATTGCCATTGTTCATGAGTTCTCAGTAGTCCTCATGGTCCGCTATGTTCAGCGAGTCCGGTTTTATCCCATGCTTTTTCAGACCCAGGCCAGCTGGCCTTGGTGAGTTCCCGATAGAACATCCCCATTGTCTCAGTATGTGGGTGCACCCCTCGCAGTCCTGAGTTCCTTGCTCGTGCTCTCTCTCCTTCTGTTCCTGATTTGGACCTTGAGATCTCAGTCCGGTGCTCTAATGTGGGTCTCTGTCTCTGTCTCCTTTCATCGCCTGATGAAGGTTAATATTCGGGAGATGCCTATATGTTTTTCTTTGGGTTCACCTTCTTATTTAGCTTCTCTAGGATCACGAATTATAGTCTCAATGTCCTTTATTTATGGCTAGAAACCAAATATGAGTGAGTACTTCCCATGTTCCTCTTTTGGGGTCTGGCTTAACTCACTCAGGATAGTGTTTTCTATTTCCGTCCATTTGTATGCAAAATTCAAGAACTCATTGTTTTTTACCGCTGAGTAGTACTCTAATATGTATATATTCCATACTTTCTTCATCCATTCTTCCATTGAAGGGCATCTAGGTTGTTTCCAGGTTCTGGCTATTACAAACAATGCTGCTATGAACATAGTTGAGCATATACTTTTGTTGTATGATAGGGCATCTCTTGGGTATATTCTCAAGAGTGGTATTGCTGGGTCCAGGGGTAGATTGATCCCGAATTTCCTGAGAAACCGCCACACTGCTTTCCAAAGTGGTTGCACAAGTTTGCATTCCCACCAGCAATGGATGAGTGTACCCCTTTCTCAACAACCTCTCCAGCAAAGGCTACCATTGGTGTTTTTGATTCTAGCCATTCTGACAGGTGTAAGATGGTATCTTAAAGTTGTCTTGATTTGCATTTCCCTGATCGCTAAGGAGGTTGAGCATGATCTTAAGTGTCTTTTGGCCATTTGAACTTCTTCTGTTGAGAATTCTCTGTTCAGCTCAGTGCCCCATTTTTTAATTGGGTTGATTAGCCTTTTACGCTCTAGTTTCTTGAGTTCTTTATATATTTTGGAGATCAGACCTTTGTCAGTTGCGGGGTTGGTGAAGATCTTCTCCCAGTCAGTGGGTTACCTTTCTGTCTTAGTGACAGTGTCCTTTGCTTTACAGAAGCTTCTCAGTCTCAGGAGGTCCCATTTATTCAATGATGCCCTTAACATCTGTGCTGCTGGGGTTATACGTAGGAAGTGGTCTCCTCAGAAGAGATCGGGATGGACACTTTATACTCATACTAGGAACAATTCATCAGGATGAAGTCTCAATCCTGAATATCTATGCCCCTAATATAAAAGCACCCACTTATGTAAAAGAAATATTACTAGAACTCAAGGTAGACATCAAACCACACACACTAGTAGTAGGAGACTTTAACACACCTCTCTCACCAATGGACAGGTCAATCAGACAGAAGCCTAATAGAGAAGTAAGAGAATGGTTGTTTTGTTTTTTAACAAGTACTGTAAATATTATTTTATTCAGCCTTTTAAAATATTCTCCCATTCAGAAAACCTTCCGTAAATTTTAGACTAACTGGTGAATTAAAATGATGCTTTATAGAAAAAACTTTAAAAATCAAAAATTTTGCCCGACGATCTTGTCAACTTCCTATACCCAAAAGGATAAATATATGATTTTCTTTGGGTTCACCTTCTTATTTAGCTTCTCTAGGGTTATGAACTATAGGCACAATATCCTTTGTTTATGGCTAGAATCCACTTATGAGTGAGTACATACCATAATCCTCTTTTGGGGTCTGGGTTACCTCACTCAGGATAGTGTTTTCTATTTCTATCCATTTGCATGCAAAGTTCAAGATATCATTGATTTTTACCACTGAGTAGAACTCTAAAGTATATATGTGCCACACCTTCTTTATCCATTCTTCTATTGAGGGACACCTAGGTTGTTTCCAGGTTCTGGCTATTACAAATAGTGCTGCTATGAACATAGTTGAACAAATGCTTTTGTAGTATTATTGGGCATCTCTTGGGTATATTCCCAAGAGTGGAATTGCTGGATCTTGAGGTAGGTTGACTCCCAGTTTGTTGAGAAACCTCCACACTTATTTTCAAAGTGGTTACACAAGTTTGCATTCCCACCAACAATGGATGAGAGCTCCCCTTACTCCACAACCTCTCCAGCATAGGCTATCATTGTTGTTTTTGATTTTATCCATTCTGACAGGTGTAAGATGGTATCTCAAAGTTGTTTTGATTTGCATTTCCCTGATCGCTAAGGAGGTTGAGCATGACCTTAAGTGTCTTTTGGCCATCTGAACTTCTTCTGTTGAGAATTCTCTGTTCAGTTCAGTACCCCATTTTTTAATTGGGTTAATTAGAGTTTTAACGTCTAGTTTCTTGAGTTCTTTATATATTTTGGAGATCAGACCTTTGTCTGATGCAGGACAAAAGTTGGGATCAGGGGGCTGGGGGTGGATTGGGGAGAAAGGGAGATGGGGAGAGAGAAGGGAGAAGGGGAGGATTGGGGAGAGCTTGGGGGAATGGGATAATTGAGATGGAGGAAGGGTGGATATGGGAGCAGGGAAGAAGGTATCCTAACCAAGGGAGCCATTTTAGGGTTGGCTAGAGTCTTGGCTCTAGAGGGGTTTCCAGGTGGCTAAGGCGATTTCCCTAACTAGTTCCGTGGGCAGCAGAGGAGACGGTGCCTGTACTAACCTTATCCTATAGCCACACTGATGAATATCTTGCATATCACCATAGAGCCTTCATCTGGCGATGGATGGAGATAGAGACAGAGACCCATATTGGAGCACTGGACTGAGCTCCCAAGGTCCAAATGAGGAGCAGAAGGATGGAGAACATGAGCAAGGCAGTCAGGACCGAGAGGAGTGCGTCCACCCACTGAGACAATGGGACTAAACTAATGGGAGCTCACCAAGGCCAGATGGACTGGGACTGATGGAGCATGTGATCAAACCGGACTCTCTGAATGTGGCTGACAATGAGGGCTGACTGAGAAGCCAAGGACAATGACACTGAGTTTTTATTCTACTGCATGGACTGGCCTTGTGGCAGACTAGCCTGTTTGGATGTTCACCTTCCTAGACCTGGATGGAGAGGGGAGGACCTTGGACTTCCCACAGGGCAGGAAACCCTGAGTGCTCTTAGGACTGGAGAGGGAGGGGAAAAGGTAGGGGGGAAGTGGGAGAGAAATGGGAGGAGGGGAGGAGGTGGAAATTTTTAATAAATAAATAAATAAAAATAAAAATTTTATGATTATCTTTTTAATATATAATTTAAAAATCAGTAAGCTGCAGGATAACTAAAGTAGAAAATATCAAACTTCATAGTTCCATAAAAGTTAATTTAAATGCTATTCATAAACACAACAGTTCTAGGAAGGCTCAAGGATCCAATCCAGGCTTCGAAGACTGAGCGATCAGTGGGTAACAGTGCTTGAAGATCTTCCAGGGGACCCGAGTTTGTTTCCCAGCCCCCACATCAGCTGGCTCACAACTGCCTATAACTCCAGCTGCTCTGGCCTCTATACACAAGCACATGCACATTACTCCCCCATTCCCCTCTATCTACATAAGCATAATTAAATAATGAAGTATAACTTTTTAATAGTCTAATTAAGAATATTATAGGAACTGCAGAGATGGCTTAGTGGTTAAGCACACTAGTAAGTGCTCTTGCAGAGGACCCAGGCTCATTTCCCATTACCACAAGGCAGCTCATAACTGTTTGTAACTGCAGCTTAAGGGATCTGATACCCTTTTCCAATCTGTTGGCCCCTTCACAATCATGATACACATGCATACACTCAGTCATGCACAAATACACACACACACACACATACACACACACACAAAGATTTTCAGAATGAACTGTAACCCAGAAGAACAAAAAATAGGGAATACCTGCATAGAAAGAATCTACAAATGCTTTATCAGTCCTTGGGTATCTAAGAACAAGTACAGAGATTATCATGGTCAAACCAAGTCTCCTGCACCCTGCTTTGCAGACTACCCTATCAGTCCACTAAGAACCCTCACAGCTAAAGGACCACTGAAGTTTTGTCTACAAATCATACCTAAGTGCAGTTTCTAGCAACCTCAGCAGGTGAAATCCTTCTAGTTTTTGCTACTGAGTCACCAACAACTGCTGCCATCCACGAGCAAGGTTTCTCTCAACCACACACAGAAAATTGTCATACCTAGTTTCTATTGCTGTGAAGAAACACCATGACCATGGCAACTCTTCTAAAGGAAAACATTTAGTTGGGGCTTGCTTACAGTTCAGACGTTCAGTCCATTATCATCAAGGGGGGAAAGCATAGTGGCTTACAGGTAGAGATGGTGCTAGAGAGGTAACTGAGAGTTCTACATCTGGATCAGCAGACAGCAGGAAGAAAAACACTGAGCCACTAAGCCTGGCTTGAGTTTCTGAGACCTCAAAGGCTGTCCCCGTTGACACATTTCCTCTAAGAAGGTCACACCTACTCCAGAAAGGCCACACTTATTCCAATAAGGCCACACCTACTCCAACAAGGTCACATGTCCTAATTCTTTCAAATAACACCACTCTCTATGAACATATAGGGGGCATTTTCATTCAAACGACCACAAGAACCAATCTCAGCTGCAGACATACACATCTATGTCCAAAATCCAGGAAATTCAAAAGTCCCCAAGTTAACCCATAAAGTGTCTTTACCTAACACTTTATAACCCAATGATCAAAAATCAAAGACTAAGAGTGAACTGTGAAAGCAGTAGCAAGAAAAAAACAGAGCCATCACAACATACAAAAGACAACATCCATACAGATAACAATGGTTTTCTCAGAAGAAACCTTATAGGCTATGATAGGATGAAATGACATATTCTATATTCCAAATGCTAAAAGAAAAAATTCTAACCAAACAAGAATAGGTCATTTTGTAAGGATAAAATGATCAATTCATCATTGTCATAGAACTATAAACGTAGGTGGGCCCACCATTAGAGTAACTACATCTACAAAGCAAGTATTGATAGGTTTAAGGAGAAAACAGAATAATAAAAAATAGTAGGAGACTTCACTGCTTTATTTTCCAACAATAGATAGCAACATAGAAATGTAATAGGTTAATAACATGACCCAAAAGAACTATACAAAATCTGCTATCCAACCAAAACAGAGTATATTTACCTTTCACACAAGCAGAATATTATTCAAAACAAAACATATATTAGACTAAAAAAAACTCAATAAATTTAAATATGTATTATGATCACACTGGATTAAGACTAGAATTAAAAGTAAAGGGAAACTGGAAAGTAAACAAGTGAAAATCAAAGGACATATTCATGAACAACCAAAGTGTGTCAGAGAAGTAATCTAAGGAAAAAATTAAAAATTAAAACAAAACAGCAACTTAACATTAAAACTAAAGGAAAACAGCAAAACAGAATAAAGACAGATGCTTATAAAAATAAAATTCCTTACTATGAGAAAAGAAACTCAAACAATTTATAACTGACAATATTAGAAAAATAAGAGAAAACTAAGTCCAAGTAATTAGAGGAGGAAAATAATAATAAAAATCAGAGCTGAAATAAAAAAAAAACAGAAACAACAAATACAATGAAAAAGAACAGAGAGACTGGGAGTTTTATCTTTATGAAAAGATAAAACTCAGAAACCTTTGGACAAGTTAATTCACAAACAGAAAAGAACAAAACAATAAATTAAAGATGAAGGGTGGAACATCATTCATGTTATATAAAACAAAAGGATGAGCATATATTACGAAGAGGATTTATTAGATTGGAATATACAATATGGGTTGGTTAGTCCAACAAAGGCTGTCTACACATGGGAGAAGAACCTGGTAGCTGTTCATGGCACTAGATCGGCTATCTCAGCAGTCCCAATTGGGCACTGAAGACCTGGGGAATTCCATGAGAAATGCTGGTCTTCAATCTATATTGGAAGGCCAAAGAAAGTAGATTTCAATGTCAGCCAAGGATGGAATCAACAGCAACAAGAACCAGAAAGGAATAAAACAGACAGGAACAGCAGCACTTTATATGTAGGTTGCCTGCCAACAGAGGTGGGGTGCTTCCTACTTGGAAAGAGGGTCTTCTTTGCCTCAGTTAGGTCTTTCCAGGCAATATTCTTACAAACCCATCTACGGGAGTATCTCTTAGTTGATTCCAGATCCAATGAAGCCGACAACCAAGATTAAACCATCACAGTTGTATATGACACCTTTTCTATAAGTAGTTAAAAATATGCAAAGTATCGTTTAAAAAAGCACCTAGCTAAACTATAGTGTGGCATTCCCTCAGGACATGAGCAGACCATCAGCCATCAAGATGCTGTGGTAATCTAGAGCATACATTGTCCAGTAGTTATAACAAAGGAACAAAGAGAAGAATACAAGATAGCTAGGCCTGTGGTGATGGCTGTTGACACCTCCCCACAGGAGGAGGGAGTAGGTCACTAGATGCTCACCAGAGATTCCTAGTAACACTTTCTCCTGCCCCAGCTGCACAGGGTCTTTGTTAGGAAAAAAAAAAAAAAAAAAAAAAACTGGCTGAGCGTGAGAACTCTTCAGTGATACATGAGTGCAAAGCTTCTAATTTTGTAGACCACTATACAAATTACAGACCCCCAAAAAGTGTCCTATCTAAAATGTGCTTTGGCAGCAATTCTTCATTTTAAAAGAAAAAGATAAAAGATAAACTGACATATCTGTGTCCTAGTTTCCTTTCTGTTCCTGGGATAAACACCATGAGCAAAAGCAACTAAGGAAAGGAACCGGTTTTTTTCAGCTTACACTTCCAGGTCACACTGAATCATTGTGTGAAATCAAGGTATGGACTCAGTCAGGAACTGAGGCAGAACCATGAAGGAATGATGCTTACTAGCTCACTCACTAGATCATGCTCAGCTACCTTTCTTGTACAGCACAGACCCACCTACCTAAGAATGCTCCACCCACAGTGAGCAGGAGGCTAGACTCTGTGTCAATCATTAATCAGGACAATCTCTCACAGACATGGCCATAGGCCAATCTGTCTGGGCAATTCCAAAACACGGTGGTCTGCTATTCTCAGATAACTCTCAGTTGTGTCAAGTCAACAATAAAAATTCATGAGTACAACCTACAATCAATAAGAAATTATACTTTCTACAAGCACATAAGCAAAATCTACTATATAATATTCGATATTTGTTTCATATCATTGCTATTGAGAAAATCAAAAGTAGATTTCAATGATACAATAAACTTCTTACTACTTAAATAGAATTTTAATATTATATGTCTCTATTTAGAAATAAAAACCACAATATTAATATCTTTATCACAATGTTATCAAACTCCATTATAAATTGTCCATAACCATGCCTTTCCACTAGGTAGCAATCCAAATGGCTAAATGAAGAACCTCCTCTCACTTTGAACAGTGTCTAGCGATGACATTCAGTTAATAATTTTAGCACTGTTCAATATATGACCCTGTGTATACTTCTCCCAAGGCCCAAAGTTGTTCTCTTTGCAACATTTGGTATCTCCTAAGTGCTTGAGCAAACAACTATAAATTTCCTCCAGATCTCCATTAAATTAATCCCGAAATTACAACTGACTACCTCTAGCCTGAATTTTACACTTTTCTCCCCTTTGGTGTCTTACATCTTGCTTTGTTTCAAAGTGAAGATGCAAAACAGACTGATTTTTGAAAGAGAAATCAGTATGATGTTCACAGCTGAGTCAGAGCCCGGAGAGAAGATCTGGAAGTTAAGGGCACAAAAGAATTGCTGGGTTTGAGTGGCACTGCTGAGGAGAAAGGGGCTGAACTTGGGGATCGATTTTCTGTTAGAAGAGAGGCTAAGAGGTGTCAAAGATTACCCTCAAGATGTGAAATCTGGAGAAAAGGAAGAAAATAGCATGTCTGGGCAGTGAAAAAGTTAGGCAGCAAAGCAACTCCAAAAGGAAAGCCGGCTACGTTCTCCACACAGCATATTAGGTTTGAAAGGCCCCACAAGACATGAATCAGAAACGCCAAAGCAATGAGTGTATGAAGATGTATGTAGGAAAAGTCTACAGCAGAGAGTATTAGAACATGGATCTCAGACCTAATGCATACAATAAAAGAAATGCAGTCAAACTATTTGTAGATATATTCTTTAACCTTTCAATGAGCAAAAGAGCAAAAGTAACGAATGTTTGAAAGTAATATTATATCCATGGTGTGACACAAATAGAAACCTTATTGTGTTATAGGTGTGTGTGTGTGTGTGTGTGTGTGTGTGTGTGTGTGTGTGTGTGTTGGCAGAACTAAGGATTATCTATAAAGCACTGCGCATGCTCAGCAATCACTCGGCCGCTAAGTTATCTCCTCAGTCAGTAGAACTCTTGATAGCAACTGTCTCTAGTTTTGTTTTTTTTTTGTGCTTTGACTTTTACCATTTTATTTTTTTGTTTTTTTTGTTTTTTTATTATTTTTATTCTTTTTTAATTAAAATTTCCACCTGCTCCCCGTTTCCCATTTCCCTCCCCTCCTCCCAAATATTGCCCCCTCCCCCCAGTCCCCTCCCCCTATCCCCACTCCTCTTCTCCTCCCCCCACACCATTCCCCCTCCCTCTCGATACTGAAGAGCAGTCCAAATTCTCTGCCCTGCGGGAAGACGAAGGTCTTCTATCTATGTCCAGGAAGGTGAGCGTCTAATGGCACTAGGTTTCGATCCTAATACATGAACTGTCTCTAGTTTTTGATCTAGTGTTTAGGTCATCTATTGCTGAATCAAAAAATCACCCAAAATTTAACAGTTTAGAACAATAAACATCAAGTGATGAACTTTGGAAGTAACAGTATAAAAAATTTCCTCAAATTCACTTCACAGTGAAATTGGTGAAAGCTATAACACATAAAATATAAACACATAAAGCTTCTAGAAATAGCCCTGGGCAAACAACAAATAAAAAAATTCATCTATTTAAGAAAATATAGAAAATTAAATAAAAAATAGAAAGCAAGGGACTATGCTGGAACTGCATCAAGATAGTTCCCTCACTGGGCCATTCCAGCTCAGTAGTATGAGGGAAATATCCAAGGTAGCTGCAAGCCAACAACAGCTCCCCTTCTTCCCATATTTCTCAACCTGCTCCAGCTGGTGCTTCCTGATGCCAAGGCCAATCAAGGTGCAGTCAGGAAGTGTGGATTCCATACATCTACCTGCTCCTGTCTTATGGCATAGTCTGCTTTGGGTCAACATTTGAGACTCAAGAAGAAAAGAAGGGAAGTAAAGAGATGGCGAAGTTAGGAAAGTGAGGGTCAGGAAGGAATTGGAGGAGTGGGAAATGGACATGATCTAAATTCACTGCAATCATGGGTAAATTTAAAAATGAATAAACAAAAATGTTTTAAGAAACTGTTGGGCAGTGGTGGTGCACGCCTTTAATCTGAGCGCTGGGGAGGCAGAGGTAGGAGGATCTCTGTGAGTTCAAGGTCAGCCTGGTCTACTAGAGCTAGTTCCAGAGCAGGCTCCAAAACTACAGAGAAACCCTGTCTCGAAAACCAACCAACCAAACAAACAAACAAAGATATTCTTCTTTCAAGGTTTGTAAAGAATTGTGCTGGGATTTTAATTGGCATTGAATCTATAGATTTCTTTGACTACGTTAATCTATGGATTCATGAGCATGGAAAATCTTTCCATTTTCTGATACCTTCTTTAACTTCTTTCTCCAAAGATTTGAAGTTCTTGTCATATACGTCTTTCACTTGTTTGGTTAGAGTTACACCAAGATATTTAATGTTATTTGAGACTACTATAAAAAGTGTTGATTCTCTGATTCCTTTCTCAGCCTGTTTATCATTTGTATATAGGAGAGCCACTGATTCTTTTTGAGTTAAACTTGTATCCAGTCACTTTGTCATTCAACTGAGGAATGAATAAAGAAAATGCGGTAAATTTACACAATGGAGTATAAATCAGCTGTTAAAAACAAGGACCTCAGGAAATTTGAAGGCAAATGAATAGAACTAGAAAATATCATTCTGAGTGAGGTAACCCAGACTGAGAAGTATGGTATGCACTCACTCGTAAAACATTAGCTGTAAGAGAAAGGATAACTATGCTACAATCCACAGACCTAGAAAGACAAGATAACAAAGAGGGTTGAGGACAGTTCTCAGATCTCCTGGAAGAGGAAACAGAAGAGATTTCATGAGTTGGCTGAGGGTGGGTAAGGATGGGAACATGAGTGACTAGGTTGAGGGCTGTGGAGGGGGAGACTACTGGAAAGTGGGGGATGGTACAAGAAAATCTCCCAAGGATCTACAAGAATGTCCCAACTAGGACTCCTAGCAACAGCAGATACGTAGCATGAACTGGCCATCTCTGGTGACCAGATTGGTGCCTAACCCAGCTGTCATCAGAGAGGCTTCATCCAGCAACTGGTAGAAACAGATGCAGAACCACAGTCAAACATTAGGCAGAGTTCGGTAAATCCTGCAGAAGAAGAGGAGAAGAGATTGTAGGAGCCAGAAGGGTCAAAGACATCAACAAGAAAACTCACAGAATCAACTAACCTGGGCACATAGGCGCTCACAGTGACTGACAACCAGGGAGTCTGCAAGGACGGACCCAGGCACTCTGCATATGTTACAGTTCTATAGTTTGGTCCTCTTGTGGGACTCCTAACAGTGAAAACAGGAACTATCTCTGACTCTTTTGCTGGCTTTGAAACCCTACTTCTAATTCTGGGTTGCCTTGCCCAGCCTTAATGGAAGGTGCTTAGAAACCTTAATATATAGGGAAGTACATCTTTACCTGCCATGTTTGTTGCTATTCATAGGAGACCTACCTGTCCTTTCCTAAACAAAAATGAAGGAGGAGTGGATTGTGGGTTGAGAACAGAGTGAGGGTTGGGTGAAGAACTGGGAAGAGAGGAGGGAGGGGAAACTGGCCAGAATGTAAAATAAATAAATAATAAATTTATTTTAAAAAGAAACAAAAATAAAGCAAAAAAAAGACAAAGAACCTTTAAAATTATAATCAGAAAGACTAAAAAGTTATTCTATTAAAGATCACTTAGAAAAGAAAAAAATGTAAAAATTTGTAATTTTAGAAGTAAAATTTTATTTATAAAATTGAAAATTTCAGATGAAAAGCAGTACGTTAGTTCCTTTGTGGTGCTAGTGAGAGCAAACTGATGGCACAGACTGATTGACAGTGGGTCACACAAGGGAGGGCATCCAAGGGCCCTGGTTACTGCTGAAGGCTTCCTTTTGTGGCGTTTGGTTATAAGGGGCATAATGAGGGTGGATCTTTGCCCTGACTGATAGATAGGTCATAGAATCATTTCCTCTGCCGCACAATTCTCTTCTCAGGCTCCATCAAATTTTAAGCACATATATCACACAGATTACTGTTATAGGCTTCAGATCCTATCTGACATAGCTATTGGGTTGATGAGCCATCAAGGGGATGATGGTGAGAGATTGCCCCTGAAAGACACATAGAAAGAAATGTCTGTCTCTTAGATTAGATCATCTACAATGTCAGGGTCAAAGTCAGGGTCAGAGTACAGTTCACTTCTGTGGGGCTTTCCTGGTCCATTGGTAAATGGAGGTGTCTTGGCAGAGTGCTTTGAATATCTTCATTTATAGAATCTCAGCTCACCTTTCTATGTCATAAAGGAAAGATATAACCGAAGGATGATATTAAATATATTCATTGTCATGGGAACCATTTCTTTCTATACCCTAATTTGTATTACAATCAGGCAATGCTAAAGTACAATATGATGCACACAATGTCAGTAGCCCCTCAAACTTTCACCTGCATCTGACTACCTGTGCTCTCATCTCTGAATGATAACACAGACAGAACCATGACCAATAAACTTAATAACAATCAGATCTAGACACTTTCATTCAAGTATATTCCCAATGAATCAAGTACAAACAGATGGGTCAATCTGACCAAAACTGGTTTGGGGAACATGTACAGTAAGACAAACTGAGTTGTTCAAGTGGACTTTCAGAGAGGATCCCTCATTTACCATTTTATACCTATGCATAGTTGGGTGTGCATATGATTAAAGTAAGAGGCATATGGGAAGGGACATGAACAGTGGGAAAATGAATATATGACCTAATTTATCATTCAAACTGAGTAACTTCCCTCACTTCATTTTTCTAAATTCCCCTGGGACCACCAAGAGTACTCTTACTTGTGGGGTCTTCTATCAATCTTGGTAGCAAATCCCTTTATAATCTCTACTATCACTTAGTTACAAATAAAATTATCTTGTTTATTTCACAAATTTGTGAGAGTGTTTATTCAATGAGAGACCAAGAACCTAGAAACGCCAAATCTAGGTCCCAAACCCCACCAGTAACGATACTGTATAATAAAAAGCCCAGAGAAGGACAGCTACATATTCCAGAGCTGTTGGGAACATTGCCCAGGAAAACCAAGGTACCATCATACCAAAACAGCACAATTTGTGTAATTAATGGTAATTAATTAGTTGGAGTCAAATAATAGATCACCTTTCTATATTCTATTAGACTTTAACATTCCTTTTTGAAAGATCCAGGTTGAGTGGCAGTTTGTACTTGTAAATGAATGAAAATATACCACGTAGAAAATATTTGCATAGTCATGACATTAGAAACTGCACTAATAGGTTTTCAATTTTAAAAATCAACTCAAAATTTAAGATATTTTGTAGTGTGATCTATGACCTATACCATCAGAATTGTCTGAAAAGTTTATCTTTAGAAAGATTCCAGGATCCAGCCCCAGAGACTTGGTACACTATGTGTGTCTTTCTACAAGAAGATTTCAAGTGATGTTCAAGTATATGTTGAGTGATGTTAGTCTTGGTTGCTGTATTAACCAGGGTTCTCTGAAAGAGCAGAAGTGATAGATATATGCATATTAAATGAGGATTTACTATTTATACATTGTGGTCGTAGTAGTCCAATACCATCTGTATCACACCAGAGAAGCAGAGAAAACAGTAGTTGCTCAGTCCATGAGGCTGGACCCTTCGCAGCTCCAGTATATATCAAAGGACTAGAGGATTCCTAGGGAACTTCTAATGTTCAGTACATGTTGAAAACCCAAAAAGGCAAACGAATCAGCAGTAGCAGACACAGGGTTGATGAATGTGCCAGCAACCGTGAATACAAGTAGGCAAAAGCAAAGCTTTTCTTCCTCCATGTCCTTTTATCCAGTATTTCACCAAAAGATACTATGCACACTTAAAGGGGTTTTCCCACTTCAAATAATATGATCTAGAAATACCACGAAGAATGCCCAGTTCCAGATTCAGCCAGACTGACAGACAAGATTCGCCATCACAGTTATCAACCTGATTTGATCTTGAGTTGACTAAGAGACAAGGTTCTGGGCAAGAATGTGAGGGTATTTCCAGAAAGGTTTAAGTCAGGAGGGACCTTCCCCCTAATGGCAACCCAGATATAAAGAGGTCCCAGGCACACCTCTGTTTTTGTCTGTTCATCCTTACTCCTTGCTGACCAGTGCAGCCCATCTGTTGCTGCTGTGGCACCAGCTGTTTTACACTGTTACGGGAAGCTAACGTCTTTGGCCATCCAAAACTGATGACCAGAAGCCTTCCAGGAATCCTCCAGGACTTCAGCAACATGTTGGGATACTGAGGCATCCAGCCTCCTTGACTGAAAAGCTACCAGGTTCTTAGTCTCCCTGGTGTGTAAATATTGCTGGATTACCAAGTCCATATTGTGTAAACCAATATAATAGATCCTTTAATAGTAAATATTCATTCTATTAGTTCTGTTCCTCCAGAGAACTTACTTATACACAAATTATATACACTACATTTTGAAATTCACAGCTATAAAGCAATAATCTCTCCAATTCTTATTATGCATCCTAAGCACAAAATGGTTTTGAGTTGGAGTACACACCTCCAATATATATTTATTTATAAACTATATGGATATACAAATATATATATTCTATAACTATAAATATTAGTATAGTAAAAGTATAAAATGGAAATTATAAAGGATAAGAAAAATGGCCTGATGCTCACTATTTCCTTCTGCTCAACCAAAAGGCACACAAAAATGGCTTTAAAAAATGAGGCCAGTTTTTTAAGTTGGAAGGCATTATTAAGAAAGAAGGATAAGAACAAAATCACAGAAATGTCAGTTCAACAGCCAGAACTTTTCTATAAGGTTACACTGCTTCAAATAAAAAATAGAAACAGAAAACATTAATTTTCAGCATACTGGAAAAGCAACCAGGGAGCTTCAACAAAGGGAAGTCTGATCACCAAAAGAGAAGTGTGATTGATAAATCAGACATACAAGCAACATGAGTAAAAAGACAAATAAGATATTTTAGGAGTCTATAACGATCGAGGATGGTAAAAGTCGTCACAGTCTGGCATGTATCACAGATTTTAATGAGGGGGAAAAAGCAGGTATTGTTAGAATGATCACTGGGCTAGAGACCCCCTCCCCCAAACAAGAATACAGTTGAAGTCATCAAAATGATACAGAAGTTATATGAGCTTGATTCCAGCAAAGAAATGAGAAAATGAAAAGATATCCATATGTTTAGCTTCTCATTTAGGAAACATAATGAAATCCATTTAATAGGAAAGAGAGTGTGTTAATCACTGTGTTAAACGCCAGGGGACTACTGCATACTAAATGTGTGATGAGGAGTAGCAGCATCACTCCAGTGTTTCTAATGACCATGGAGAGGCTCCATAATCTACAGTTAAATGGCTGAGCATCCCTGCAGGGCAATACTGAAGTATAAATGAAAACTCTCAACTTATTCTGGAACACTTCCTCTACTCTGGCAAAGTCATCTCAGGTTTTCAAGAACACACTGCAGTGATGTAATGGGGAAAACTGAGTCAGCACAGGGAATTCCCTATCCAGGCAGCTGTCAAGTAAGAAGCCAAATAGCAGGGATAGCTCCCAAAAATGTGGCATACCTATAGAGTCTTTTATCTAGTATCTAAGCCATAGTTTTCTCTTATCTGCTACAAGTTCATATGAAATCATATGAACAAGATCCAGCACTTGGGAGAAAGATCAGGAGTTCGGGGTCATTCATAGCTGTCAGCCTGTGCTCCATGAGACCCTGTCTCACACATGTACATCACATGCAGGTGAGTGGGAGAAAGGACTGATACATACGTGGAAAATCTGGTATATCTTGTTGCAAATGCAGTAATTACAACGTTGTGATTATGACAGTCATCTGGAAATCAAACTGATCTTTTGGGGGCATTGACAGTTTTAAACTTTATCTTAAAGAAAAAAATCCAGCAGGCCCAAGATTCATAAAAAATGAAGCTTGAGAGCTCACCTTTCCACAACCAAACGGACAGTCTGAGTGAGGTCTGGATTTGCTGCCTGGAGACGTTTCCACAAGGACCATACAAATTCTTTGTCAGCCTTAAGGAAATAGAAAACATTTTAAGCATGTTGTTTCTTGGTAAGAGATGATATTCAATTTAAATATGAAAACAATGAATGGCTACCTCTATAATTATACTAATGAACCCATTAAAACTGCAACAGGAAGACACCGGAGATGGCTCAGTGGTTAAGAGCACTAGTTGCTTCTCTAGAGGACATAGTTCAATGCCCAGCACCCACATGGAGGCTTACAATCATGTGTAACCCCAGTCCCAGGAAATCTCATGCCCTCTTTTTGTTTCCTTGGACACTGCACACACATGATACACAGATATAGAAGCAGGAAAAATACACACACAGGGACACACATGCATGCGCATACACACACACACACACACAAATACACAAATAACTTTAAAAACTATCTAAAAGTATGATAGAAAAAACTTATTTTAAAAATTCCTTACACTTGATAGCCCACTCTCCAATACTGACAATGCTCCACCCACATTTTGTGATGAAAATGCTGAAAATCAAAATCAATGTAGAGTTACTCTAAGAGAAAGCTGTCCTTCCTCTACTGCTGTCTTCCAGTTCCCTGGATCACAGAAGTCCATGGGAGAACTGACCAGTCCAGCTGCCTCCACTTTCCTACCTCAGTCACTCTGCAATCTTTCAATAAGATTTCCTTCCCAGGGAGAATTGGCTGGGGAGCCCCTACTCATGTCTGAGACACTGTGGACAGTTGATGGCTTCTCCAGGAGGGAACATTTTCCTTAAGGCTGTGGCCCCTGGAAGGGTGGGCCCACACAGGAGTATACAGGCAGCACAAATTGGACTCAATGTGTTATTTTGAGAGAGAGAGAGAGAGAGAGAGAGAGAGAGAGAGAGAGAGAGAGAGAGATCTAGAAGGAGCCAAAGAATCAATAAAAAATTTTAAACTGAAAAGGCAAAAAGGAGACCATCGACTGAAAGAAAATATTTATAAAAGACATATCTAATAAAATACTTGTATCCAAATATACAAAGAATTCCTAGAAAGCAGCAATCAACACACAAGGTGATTTAAAAAGGAGCAGAAGTTCTCAACAGATGTCTTGCCAAAGATTACACCTGGTAAATAAATTTCCCTCTATACCAATATGTTAGCATTTCCCACGTTCTTCTACCCTGTCGAATCCAATGGACAGTTTCAGACTTACTGGACATGTCAGTTATTAACTCTGGTTAATAGAAATCACTTTGAGGAGCTTTTTTTAAAAAAATAATGACCTAGAGGTTTGGATTAACTGGTCCTAGATAATATGGTCCAAGTAATCAGAATTCTTTCAAAGCTCTGAGATGCACTCAAAGTTAAGAGCTAATGCCCTACTTGATCTTATATAAGTGACACAGTTTTACAAACCAACCTTTCTATATTTCCTCTACCTTTCAGACTTGTATTGCCAACTGTCTACTTGGTAACTCCAAATGAATGCCTAAAAGGCACTTCTTAAATTTAACTTGCCTGAAATAAAACTCTTGATCCATAACCCTCTCACAAACCTGCCTCTCTGCATGTCAGAAATGTATCATCATCTCCTTATTAATTCAAACACCTAAAATGTAGAGAGAAGTCAGTCTTGGTGACTCTCTTTTCCCCAAACTTTCTATACACCAGAAGGCTTATCTTCAAAATATAACCTTATTCTAGCCACTCTCAACACCTTCACCACTATTACCCTAATCCAAATCCATTCCAACTCTCGTTTATATCTACAAGAGGCTCCTAGACTCACAGGTCAAAAGTCCCCAATGGAGTCCCACTCGATGGGACAAATAATCCCAACTTTCTACCAAAACTCTAGAACTTCATGTCATTTCATCTCCTATGCATCTCACCAAGATGTTTATCATGCTCCCCTATCCTTAGGCTGACTTCCTCACTCTGCTTGAACCAGGACCTTTGGGCAGGCTATACCATTATCCAGGCCTTTATGTAGATTATTACCAAACTTACCTCAAGGCTTTACTTAAGTATCACCTCCTTAAAAGAAGTTGCCCCTGGCTGTTTATAATTTAAGCCCCAAGTCTGTTAAACCCCTGTCCTATTACATTTTTATTTATTTTTATTTTTTCTTCTTTGGGGTAGGGAGAATGGGACACACTCCTGTTACAGTGTGTGTATGGGAAGGACGACTTTTGAGAGTTGTTTCTTTCCTTCAACTGTAGATCGGCGAACCAAACAGCACTCTTGCCCACTAAGTCATTCTACTAGCTTCCTAGTTTGCTTCCTATTGCTGTGATAAAGACACAATAACCAAATGCAACTTTGGGGAGGAAATGATTTACTTGGCTTGCATGTATAATCACAGTCCATCACTAAGGAAAACAAGGCAAGGGTTCGAGCGGAACAGGAATCTGGAGGCAAGAGCTGAAGCAGAGGCTGTATAGGAATGCTGCTTGCTTGCTTGGTCAATCTGCTTTCCTATAAAACCCAGGAACACCAGCTTAGGGGTGGCCTACCCACAGGGGTCTGGGCCCTCCCACAGAGGTCAATTAATCAAAAACATTACTCTATTAGAATATAGCTCCTAACTGTGTGAGGAACCTAACTACAAGATGAGTTCTCAAGTCGTTTTGTTTTTAATACCTGGAAAAGGCTTCAACATAGCTAAATATATGGTAGTTATAAAATACAACTTAGTTCTCTGGGTAAATATTCTGACTCCCAATTCCATATACTTCCAAAAATTATCATTAAATTTGGTAATGAACAAATATGTCTGTCACTTAAATGCCCTAAATAATTTTCATCTGAAACTGACTTAGTAAATGCTGTTGGCTGCTACAACCCCCTGACACACAAACTTTATAAACCCAACATTATTTTGTTTGACCTGCTAGTCTACAAAGGGGATCGAAAGTGCACATACGCATACTGTCCTGCATCCTGTCACAAAAAGGATGCAGTCTTGAAAGATGTGAGAAAAAAAAAAAGAGCAAATAATAGGCTGGAAGCAATCTCTAAACAAATGAAACAAGGCATAAAAATGTCATGAAAATCTGAAAAGATCTAGGAAAATGCTCCATTTAGAACTTACTCCTCTTAATAAGCACAATAGACAGATTTCTTCACACTTAATCAGCCTTTATTATGCTGACTATTGCACGTGGTATCCTTGCTAATCTGGGGTGGGGGGAACAATGCATGTGTCCCAGGGAGTTGAGATAAAAAAAATGGATTTCTTACTTTGTGTTGCAATTTCTAAGATTTTGGTACTATATAATCTCAGGTGCTGTGACTTATGGGTTAATAATAAGAATTCACATTTAAAAAAATCTAAAGTTTAACTTAGTTACAAACCAACTAGGAGTTTAATTATTTTTCCCTAGTCTAAGAACAGGAATCTGGTTTGGCTAGAACCTTGGCAATGATGGATACTGTCAATCTCATTTCTGGAATTTTCTGTAATGTCTCCGATCATCTAACAGTATTAATATTATCAAATCTCAAGAATTGTCATTCCAAGCTAATTAGAACCATTTCTATATCTTACATTTGCCTCAAGTTTTGCAATAATTTCACAGTCCAGGTCTAACCCAAGATCACAAAGGGCAGTGCCACACTGGAAGCCACATTTTTAAGGCTACGAATGTGAGCCCAGAGGGATAGTGTAAAATTGTGGGTTGTGTCTTAGAGTGTTACTTTAACAAAAGCCTTTCACATGAACACACATTTGTAAATTACCCGAGGGTGAGGTTTACAGTAGACAAAACACTTTGGTTCATTGATATCTTTGGTTTATCCCTTTGCTCTTTTGCCAGAGAACAGAAAATGAGAGAGAAAATGAAACAGGGGTGGTCAGATAGTTGCTCCCCAATCTATTTAACAAAGCTATATTCAAGTTAAACAAGATTCTGGGTTTTTTGTTTTGTTTTGTTTTTCAGCAAAAACCTATAAAATGGGCAAGAGAACCCAACAGAGCATACTGTAAGGGAATGAGCAAGGTTTTACTAACCTGAACTGCTAATACTGCTTTGAAAAGCTGTGTTGACAGTTCCTAATTAGTGTCTCTTAAAGATAGTGATTTTGCTTTTTAAAAAGACGAGTAACTAAGTGAATGGCATCTTAGTTCCTAATCCTACATAAGGTTCAGGTCAAATTTTAGTGGATGGTAGTAAGACGGCACCCCCCCCCAAAAAAAAAAAAACAAAATAAAAATAACAAACCCCAGTGCACTGAAGGACAGGAGAGCTTACTTTACACAAACCCTAAAACTAATCTGGAAAGTAATTCGAGCGCAACTAACTTAGCAAGTGCTTTCCTTTGCCAAGCTTACGTGAAAGTATTTCACTCATGATCTACGGGCTCATTCTAAGTTAATAAATGAATACGGAGCATTCTAGGTGTGAACCCCCCCCCCCCAGTCCCAAGGCTTTCTAAAAACGTGTGATTGTGTTTGGAACTTAAGTTTAACAGTGTAAGAACAAGGGCAAGTGTGGGTTTGGAATGTAAAAGCAGGCTACTTCATCAGTGAAGTTTTATTTTTGTGTCACGGTCCTGTTTATTTCAATTCATGAATGCGCTGGGCACTGGGTACTAGACACCACCAGGAACTTGGGCTTGGAGGAAGGCGCCTTTGGAGAGCATCTATCAAAATGAAACCGGGGTCTGTAGACGGGCACAGCCGGCAGCCCAAGCGATGGGCGAGTCGGGCATGAAGCCTGGAGGGCGCGTCCCGGGGGGGATCCCTAGATGCCCGGAACGAGAGCGAGCAAGTGAGCAAGTGCTCGGGCGGCGGTGGTGGGCACGGGCTGTGGACGGGAAGGCCGGCGGCCAGTCCTGATACCTGACACAGGGCCAGCTCCTCCTTTAGGCTGCTCAGCTCTTCCTCCAGCAGCTGCATCCGAGTCGCCTTCGCCTCCACTACCGAGAGGCCCTCTGGCTGCCAGGACCCCGGGGGCGCGCTGGCGACTGGAGCGACAGCGGCCCCGGCCAGGCCCGGCCCTCGCCGGCCCCCTGTCCCTTCTTCGCCCCTCCAGACTAAGTCGCTTTTAGCCGCGAAGACCTCCCTCGCGGCGTCCGCCAGCCCCGAGGCCTCGCTGCGCACGTCATGCACCGGGCGCGGGGACCGGCGGCCCGACTGCCGTCCCGGGGGCGGAGGCAGCGGGGAGGACGGCGAGCGCGCCGCCATAGCCGCGGCGCCTAACGGGTCAAGTTCCCGCTTGAAAACTCCACCTTCCCTTCCCCATCCTGAGGAGCCCGGGCGGCCGGCCTGCGCATGCGCGCAGCGTTTCCCGCCTCGTCCCGCGCTCCCGGCTCCGAGCCGGCTTCCCGCCGGCGAACTCCGGGCGCGGGTTGCTGAGCTGCGCGTGCGCGCCGGGCAGGATGATGCTCGACTGGCGAGGGCTTTGCTGGTGCCGCCTGAATCCCGAGTCCGGCAGCGCCTGGGTTCCCCGCCCGCCTAAGACCCTGGCCTCCGCCAAGGACCTGCTTACTTCCCTCCTCTTCGAGCCTTCCTGCCAAGCCCCATCCCCCAGTGATCCTGAACTGTGAATTCCTCCTCCTCCAAGGCTTCTGCCAGCTCGTTTTTCACGTTTCATTGACCGCCCTCAAGTGTTAGTTACCCCGCTAATCTCTCCAACGCTGTTGTAAGCTCCTTGAGGATCGGGGAATAGGTTTTAGAGTTAAGTGTTTTCTTCACACCCCTTGGCAACGCCGCCTTCTGTGCTGCTGACATCCAGCCCACTGAAGTCAAGGAGACGCGGAAAGCCTTGTGCTGAGCTGGGACTATCGAGCAGGCTTCCTGCTTGAATTATGATCCTTCCTACACCCTTTGTCTTTTGTTTTGCAAGAGTCATGGTTTCCTTTGAGTCTTTATGTCAATTTCTTTATCCCTTGGCTGGATATCAGAGCGAGTGTGTCCTACAAGGCCCAACAGCTTGGTGTCCTTGGACGGATCTAAAGTCAGCAACGGAGAGTGATGAAAGAAATGAGACAGACTTACTTACTTTCTCTTTTAGTCTCTGGCTTTTTCTTCCTTGCTTTGTTATAAACTTCAAATACATAATAACCTTCCTTTATCCTTAAAGCACTTCCTCACTATTTCTAAAGTTAATAAAGGCATGCATGCTGAACTTAGTTTCACGGAAAGATAGAATTTCTCTTTTCTTGGAAGAATGTTTCTTCCCAGTATACGGGAATACTTGGAAGTCATTTGAAATAGGGATTTAACCCACCGTGAAGTGAACATTTTCAAATCCTTTATGCCAGAATTTAGTCTGCATGCCAGGAGACAGCCTCCAGTCTTCCTTCCCAATCAAGGTGAAAACCTTGTGAAATATTTTAAAGAATTATGTTTAAACTACATGCAGGTTTAGGGGCCATGGTCCAGTCCCTGAAGTGTTTGCTGCAAAAGCATGAGGGTCTGAGTTCAATCCCCCAGAGCTCACTATTTTTTTAAGCTGGGCACCATGGTGTTGGTGTTGTGAATACTTGTACACTGCAGGTGAACATATGTCACTGTGATTGGTGTAATAAAAAGCTGGATGGCTTATCTAGGCAGGAGAGATAGGCAGGAGAAGATAGGCGAGGTGCACAGGAGACCGCCATCAAGACAAAAAATGGACACAATGAATCAGACACACAGAATGGGAGAGAGGTAAAAGCCATGTTGTAAAACATAGATTAATAAAAATATGAGTTAATTTAAGTTGTAAGAACTAGTGGGACAAGCCTAAGCTAATGGTCAAGCTTCCATAATTATGTCTCGTGTTGTTATTTGGGAGCTGGCGGCCTATTAAATCTCGCTACATGTTAGCATGCCTGTAAACCCAGAACTGAGGGGATACAGACTAGAAGATCCTTGGGACTCTCTGGCCAGCTACTCTAGCCAAATCAGCACGTCCCAAGTTCAGTGGGAGAGTGGAGGGCGACACAGGACCTCAGGGCTCTTCACACAAAAAAGGAAAACTACATAAACCTGTTCCAAAAAGAGCTACCATATTGAACATGTAACACTTGCTTAGTCCGATGATAATTTTCAAATATAAATTCACTTCATTGTTATTGTATGTTAAATTACATGTCATTTGAATTTTACTATTTAAGAAACTAAGACTTCAGACAGAGGTCATTGTAATTTCTCTGACTTTCCATGTCTGATAATAGGGAAGTGAGAGTTTAAATCCACTTAACTCGAAAATCGATGTGTTTGATCTCTATGGCTATTTGAAACAAAGCTTTAGGTTCTAAAAATATATGAGATTTCACTGGGATTAGCACTGGGAATTCAAACCAGATCATTCACGGGGTTGACTTGAAATAAATGCAATTGAATCCTACTGGTTATTTCTTATTTGTTCATTTCGTTTCACCCTAGAAAGATTCTTTAAAAAGCAATAAAATATTTTCTATTGTGTTTTGTATTGTGCTCAGTTCATTTTTTCAACTTAATATTTCAATTAAATTCAATATTTCAGTTGATTGATATAAGATAGATAGATAGATAGATAGATAGATAGATAGATGATAGATAGATAGATAGATAGATAGATAGATAGATAGATAGATAGATAGATGATAGATAGATACATAGATACATAGATAGATAGGCAGGCAGATAGATGATAGAGAGATGATAGATAGCTGCGATACAGATATATAGATGCAATATGTATATACATACACAGATACAAGACAAACACACAGACAGACAGATAAATTCTCCAAAGGATAATAACTTGAATCTGTGACTGTGCAAATACTTTTGTGAGATTTTTATTATGGCACTATACACACAACATTAATCCCAACATTTAGGTGGCCAAGACAAGTCACATGATCTACATGAGTTTGAGGCCAGCCTGGTCTACAGAGCGAGTGTGAAGACAGGCTCCAAAGCTACACAGAAAAACCTTGTCTCAAAAATCAGAAAAAAAAAAAAAAGCCAAGAACCTATGGCAACAGAATGTCATGGTGCCTTTCATCTCCAAAGACATAGGCATACAAACTGTTGCCTCCATTATCAGAGTGGATGCCATTCTGGGTGGAAGATAATATGCATGCTTTACATTTGGGTAACATTTAGCACAATACTTTGTCAGCACTGTTCAGAATACAGTCCCAGTTCCCTGAGGAAGTTAATAAATTCTATAATACAGCAAGTCATGTGGTTTCCACTCTTTATTTAACACAGAGTAAGGAGGTGACACCTGCTATGGAATAGTCCTTCTGTATACTGTGTGAATTACAGTGTGATTGCTTTAATAAAGAAGCTGACTGGTCAATAGCTGGACAGGAGATGGTTAGCCAGGAAAACCAGATTAAGACACTGGGAAGAAGGGCAGAATCAGAGGTGTTGCCAGCGAGACATAGAGAGAAAACAGGAGATGCAAGATGAAAGAGAGGTAACGCCACATGGCAGAATGTAGAGTAATATAAATGGGTTAATTTAAAATATAAGAGTTACCTAGTAATAATCCTGAGCTATTGGCTGGGCATTCATAATTAATATTGAGTCTCCATGCCAGTTATTTGTAAACTGGCAGGCAGGAAAGAAAGTCTGCCTACAGACACCTTCCTTTCACTGCCTTCTTATCCATATTTGCATTTCTTTTTTCCTCCATACATGGAATGGTTAACCATGGTCCTGGATACTATAACTAAATGTTCTTTGCCCCTATGGCAATATTACTAAAGTATTCCATTCTTCCATCTATATGACTTCCCTGGTTT
This sequence comes from Chionomys nivalis, assembly GCF_950005125.1. Classification (NCBI taxonomy): domain Eukaryota; kingdom Metazoa; phylum Chordata; class Mammalia; order Rodentia; family Cricetidae; genus Chionomys; species Chionomys nivalis. Next base: position 60,187,775 of record NC_080096.1, read on the forward strand.
TACCGATAACATGAAAGCCTTACTCCACTACCACAGTTCTGCTTTAATATTTCTTTCTCATTGCTGTTTACCTATTCTGCCTATATAATAGAGCCAGCCCAATCTCTACACAAACACATACATACAGACACACACACACACATAGTTCTCTGTTTGAAAGTAAGTATTGGTGGATACTAAGTAATTATTACTCTTTTTCCCAAAGAAGGGGATTTTATAAGGCAATAGCACTATTCCTACACCAACAGAGCAACTGAGAACTAAATCTTCAACACATGGGCTTATGGGTCCATTCATAGTAAAACTTTAACATTCCTTCCTGGTGCTCAAAGGTTTATGGCCATCCCAGAATGCAAAATAAAATTCATTCAATCCCATGCCCAAGAGTCTTCAAAGTCTTATTTCTAACATTGTAGAAAAATCAAACAAACCAGAAAGTGCAAACGGAAAATCTTCTATGAGACTTAATCTTTTAGCTGTGAATTTCTTCAAAACAAGCAGCAAACTCACAGACAGAGAGTAAACATCGCCACTCCAAAAAGTAGGACTAAGGTCTAAGAAAGAAGAAGTGGGACCAAAAAAGAGCCAGAAGGTAAACATTGAACCCATGTCTGTCATCCCAGGTACATGGCATCATGATGTGAGTTCCCACAGCTTGGGCAGGCCCATCCCTCTAAGATTGCTATTTGTAGCCCACACTGGGCTAGCTCCATCATGGCCAGTGGCTCTCCTCACCTCATAGTCCATGTTACTGGCATTTCACCCATCTCCTGACCCTAAGCCTTCCTTTGAAATTTTTGTTGATAGTGCATGACCTAGTAACTCTTGCCTGCAAAACCAGCATTCCGTGGACAACTTAAGCATAGACTTCTGAGTGGTTGCATAAGAGAGAACAATAAACCCTAGATGAACAATTCCCTAAATGGCCCTGCAGGAATGGGTCCACTCCAATGTTCTTTTCTTCTCAAGGAAAAGTCTTTCAAATGCATTTATTCTTTCATACCTTCAAGCCAACGAAGGACGAGTAGAAGTCTAGCCAGTTCCTACGATGCCCTGAAGTCGTCATTCTTCTTGGCCCAATGCAAAGTACGCGGTTTCTTTATAATGGTGTAAATCTCTTCAGAAGCCACGCATTCTTTAGACCATACGTTACATTTTTTAACCAAACTGCAAATTTTTCAAATCTTTCTTTTCTGCTTGCTGCTCTCTGTTTCCACTGTAGCTTTTGCAAATGTAGCTAGCAAGAAAGTGTATCAGATCCTGAATGTTATGGTGTCTTAAAATTGTGTGGTCCTACATATAGTGTCATGCAAAGTCTTAGGACATGGTCTTAATGTACATATGTCTTTGGCTGAACAGAGTGCATACAGTCTTTCCAAATCCCAATAGACTCTTCATTCCAGTCTGTAATGTCTTGAATATAGCCTTTACCATCTACATTCTGTTCTTTTGGGGTATAGATCAGAGTCTCCCACTAAAGTCTACTTCTAGCATTCTTAGGTTTTTCTAACCCACTTCTTCAAATTTCCCCCAAGCTTCAACCACAAAACACTCCTAAAAGCTTAGAAGCCACGTGACCAGGATTAGTTACAGCAACTGCTCCACTCTCAGTATTCCTTCCACGCTCTTACCTATGTGACACAGAGCCAGACATAAACAAATTAAAGGAAGAAAAGCTTATTTGGATCCATGGTTTAGGGGTTTAGCCTGTGTCTTTGCTGCATACAAATTGGGTAGAACATGTTGGAGGAGGAAACTCATCTCACGGCAGAGAAGAAGTGCTATCAAGAAGGGAATTGGGGACCAGATAACAACCTTCCTTCTGACATGTCCCACTGACTCAATTCCTCCCACTAGACTCCACATACTAATGTTTCAACTTCCTCCAAAAATCGTACTGCCATCTGAGGTGTAAGTGCTCGGCACCTGATCCAGTGAATTTTATTTCATACTCCAACCATACATAGCTTATAAACAGACACTCTCGGATGAGCACCAAAGGAAATACATCTACTTCATCATTTTCACATTTCTTGCTAAGCTCAGTTTCCTTTGAAATGTTTCACTGTGTATGCATGTGTGTGTGCTCGTTCATGTGTATGCAGGCACACTTGTGGGTGCAGGTACACATGCACATACGCATGCACGGGGAGGGCAGAGGAGACCTCAGCTGTTATTCCTCAGACACTGTTCATCTATTGGCCTAGAACTAACCAAGTAGAACAGATTGGCTGGCCAGTGAGCCCCGGAAGTCTGCCTCTTTCTATCCCCTCACCTCTGACATTGAAAGAGCACACCACCATACTCAGATTTTTTTAATGTTTATTTAAATTTTCATACAATGTATTTTGATCATGTTTTCCCTCTCCAAATTCCTTCCACATCTTCCCTGCCTCTCTACTTACCCAGTATCATGTCCTTTCTGTCTCTTTTTTATATGGGTTTCAGGGATCAAACTCACGTTATTACATTCTCAGGGCAAGCACTTTACTGACTAAGCTGTTTTCCCTGCCCCATCACTGATTCTTGATATTCTAAATGTTATAGATCCCAAGGTAGTGTTTTCAATTTGCATCCGCATCTGCTTTCTATTTTGCATCTTTTATGATTTTATAGTCATTTTTAAATTTCACATACGTGTACTCTTTAAATACCACTAAAGAAGATTGTAAGCTCTTGAAAAAAAGGATATGTCTATATTTTTTCTGCATCTCCATTATACCTGTCATAACGCTTAGCCTCAGGAAGCACTTGATGTATTTCTGTCATTTAGCCTTCTACAAGTCAACAAAACTCTTTCCCATGTCTTCAGCAGTCCCAAGCACTCATCCTGGTAGTTAGTTATGTCTTATTTCAGTGGACGATTCCTTTGCAATGAGTAGAGAATATGTTATGGAAGGCAGGATATTGAAATAAATAAATAGATCACCTAATGTAACGAGTGAGGGGAAGCACAATGGTTTGGCTCTTCGGTATCCTCAAATGTCTATACGTTAGAGGTTTAGTCTTTGGTGCGACAGTGATGTCATGGTGAATCCTTCCGAGGTAGTGGCCCTTTAGGTCCATTGGGCTCCTGTATTCCAAAGATACTATGGAACCAAAGTCTCTGGCTTCCTGTTCACGGTCATGGAGGACTTAATCCCATGACTCCATGACTGCTGTCAATCATGATGTGACAAAGGCAAGAGAACATTCAGCAAACCTGAGTTAATTCAAGCATGCCACTGAATCTCTAAACTAAATAAATCCATTTTCTTATCATTTTATCCTCTTTCAGATATTTTGTTATAGTGACAAAACACTATGCAGACAAATATCTAGAGAACTGTCAAAAAGAAAGTGCACTCTGAACATACAGCTAAGGCTTATAGGTGAAATCTACATGTTGCGGTGCTTGACAGATTGTGAGAGCTGAAATCCACACAAACTATGTCTTAGAAAATGTCTACAATTCTAGAACATCAGAGGAGCCCAAATATCCACATGACAAGTATATTAGACAGAGTTTGAATGAGAATGTCCCCCATGGGCTTGTGTTTGAATACATGGTCCTTGTTGGTGGAACTGTTTGGGAAGGATAGGAAATGTGGCCTCATTGGAAAAAACATGCCACTGGGAGTGGGCTTTGAGGATTCAAAAGCCCATCATCCATTCCTAGTTAGCTTTTCCTCTGCCCCATGCTTGTGGATCAAGACGTGAGCTCTCAGCTGCCACTCCAGTGTTGTTCTAAATTGGGGATTCATAGCAGCTCTGTTTATAAGACTGCATGCCTACCGCCATGCTCCCCATCATGATGGTCATGGACTCTAATCCTCTGGAACCATAAGCCTCAAGTTAAGTGCTTTCTTTTATAAGTTTCCTTGGTCATGGTATTTTTAAGCACAGCAATAAAAAGTAACCAAGATAGTGCTTTAGAAAATTAGATCCAATAAGATGAATATATTTTACAAAGGGAATTTATTACACCGGCTTATACAATATGGGCCACTAGTCTAACCAGGGCCATCTTCACACTGGAGAGACTGAGAATCCAGTGTCACTTAGTCTGTGGGACTGAATGTCTCAGCATTCCCAGTCTGGTGTTAAGGGCTTGGAAAATTTTTGAAGAGATACCAGACTTCCGTCTGTGTTGGATACCTGGTGGCAGACGCAGCAGCATTTTGCTAGCGCAAGCAACAGCATAGACAAACTCACCAAGCAGATGCAAAGATAAGCAGATGAAAAGCAAAGAAGTTTTTCCTCAGGTCTCCTGTAATCTGGACTGCTACCTGAAGGTGCTGCCCACATTTAAGGTGGGTCTTCCCACTTCACTGAACCTAATAATGAACGTTCAAGTCCATCACAGGTGTTCCCAGCAGCTTGTCTTTCTAGTTGATTCCATGGTCCATCAAGTAGACAAACAAGGTCAACCACAACAACTCTGGGAAATAAGTCTTCTGATGTATAAATAATACAATAAGGTCTGTAAAGTAACCTTGGTCCTTCTTGAAATATGCTCCTGGAACAATCATATAGAATGAAATTATACCTAACGACTTAATTAAAATGAAAAAAAATGTTGACCTGAGGTTTTAAGAAAATGTAATGACAGTGATCTGTGCCCCCTCTTAAAGTTGTGGATTAGAATCAGTTGATAGTGTCTTTAAAATAAAGATTCTCTGAGCTCATCGCCAGAGATCCTGAATTGATGGATGTGGTGTGGTACTTACTCATACACTGTTAGGTTTTAACAGGTCCACAGCTCAGAGTCTTACGAACAGCCAGGACAGAGTGAAGAGGTAAAAAATCATGGCAGGCATCTGCACTTCTGGAATGCCCAAAAGATATCTTGTATTCACTAGGTCAATGAATCATCAAAGCAGATTTAGAATGTCTATTATATGCTTGTTTAGCCCTGGAAATGTGAAAAGGAAAAGATAATCTTGACCCAGCTTTAATGTAAATCATATGGGGAAAGATAATTACCAAAAAACAAGACACGTTTAAAGAAGAGTGGGAGTTATCCAGTGAGAAGGCTCCATAGCTAAGGGTACTTCCTGAGTTAAATCTCTGGCTATATGTACATGGTGGAAAGGAAGGACTGACTCCCATAAGTTGTCCTCTGACCTCCACATGTAAACTTAGGCATATGCAGAATAAATAAGTGTAATTTTTTAAGAACGGGAAGGAGAAAAAGAAGAGGGGGAAGCAACCACATCTGTAATGAGATCTGGTGCCCTCTTCTGGTCTGCAGCATATATGTAGGGAAAACGTTGTATACATAATTAATAAATAAATCTTAAAAAAAAAAAAAAGCACCCAGACAGGAGCAACTTCTGAGATTATATATATTCCGAAGAGGTGGAATTTAAGCAGAATCCCAAAATATGAGAAGGAACCAATCCTTCAGAAAGTCTAGGATGTGAGTGTTCATTGAGAGAGAGGGGCAAATCTGCTTGATGCATTCTAAAAACAGAATTTAGACAAGCCTGGTGAAGTCAGAGTGAGAGGTGATGCCAGGTAAGATGAAAATGATTTGGGGGTTTATTTTCAGCCTAATAGGAAATAGTTGAAGGATGCTAAGCAGAGAAGAGATAAACTTCACCACATTAATGAAAGACAGTTCTACTGTGTGAAATGGATAACTGGGGTAGGGGAGTCAGAACAAAACAAGGCAACTAGTCCAAATGGGGATGATGGCAGCTTGAGCCGGGGTGTTTGTGCAGGGGAAAGGGCACGATGGTGTTATTAGACATTAGAAGGAAGGATCCAGTCTCAGTCCGACTTTTGGTTTGGATATCTGAATGCTTAGAAGCACCATATGCAGCAATGGCAGCATGCTGTAGCAGCAGGACATCAAAGCTCATTTTGGCATCTACCTAATTTGAAGTGCCTTAGCTGTGTCTAGCTGGAAAAGTTGATTAGGCAAGCGTATGCACCAATGTGAAGTTCTGGCAAGGTCTGAGGTTGAAGTGCTTTTGAGAGTCATCAGTTCTGTGCTGATATGATGACTACAGTGTATAGAACTCATGATTATAGAATGATGTGGGAGAGTCTTCTGTTTTTGTGTTGATTTCATTGGTTAAATAAAGAAAATGCCTTGGCCCTTTAATAGGACAGAAAATTAGGTAGGCGGAGTAAACAGAACAGGATGCTGGGAGGAAGAAGGCAGTGAGGTCAGATGCCATAGCTCTCCTCTCCAAGATGGATGCAGGTTAGGATTTTTCCAGTAAGCCACCACCTCGTGGTGCTATACACATTAATAGAAATGGGTTAATCAAGATGTGAGAGTTAGCCAGTAAGAGGTTGAAGCTAATGGTTCAAGCAGTGTTTAAAGAATACAATTTGTATGTTGTTATTTCTGGTATAAACCTAGCCATGCGGGCAGCCTGGTGCCGGGAATGCAGCCCTCTGCTCCCACTTCTACAATAGAAGACTCTGGCCCATGCTCATGAAACTCATAGTGTGTTTAAAGAGAGGCATCAAGATCTCTTCTCATTGGACATAACATTAGTTTAGATTTAGTGAATTAAAGTCATTTTGACTACAGTCCAGTCAAGGGTAAGACCCCATAAAAGAAGAAGAAATCTAGGTAGGTGATTGCTAGCAAAGAATCAACTAAACATGATACCAAACTTGGGGAGGGGGTCACAGCCTGTGCTCCAAGTTAGGCTTAGCCACTCTTCCTCAGTATGCCAATTAAAAGAGCCAATAAATAGTAGAAAGCAGAAAAAGAAGATTTATTCAATGTGATCACATTGGGAAGAACAAGAAGGATATCTAGTGACTCACCTGAGTATGTCTTTAGGGTTCTGGAGTGAAATTCAGGTTTAAACAGAGGACCAACTATGTGAATCTAAGCAGTCCTGGTCAAGGTGTGGTCCTGCCCACCACAGGTTCATCATTATCTGGGCATCAGTCTCATCCTGAAAAGTGATCTTGAGGACCTAGATGGCAGACAGATCCCAGATAGGCAGAAAGATAGAGGGAGGGGGCCCCAGGAAGATAATAAAGGTGACAAACTTGCAGCTATGAGTGAACACTAGCTTCTCACTCATACTCTTGACCTGAGATGTAGGCCTAAAGGTCTGGCTGACTATTTATTTATTTATTTATTTATTTATTTATTTATTTATTTTTTTGATTTTCGAGACAGGGTTTCTCCATAGCTTTTTGGTTCCTGTCCTGGAACTAGCTCTTGTAGACCAGGCTGGCCTCGAACTCCCAAAGATCCGCCTGCCTCTGCCTCCCGAGTGCTGGGATTAAAGATGTGCGCCACCACCGCCCAACCTGGCTGACTTTTTAAAAAGATTTCTTTCTGGGCTGGAGAGATGGCTCAGTGGTTAAGAGCACTGGCTGCTCTTCCAGAGGTCCTGAGTTCAATTCCCAGCAACCACATGGTGGCTCACAGCCATCTAGAATGAGATCTGGTGCTGTCTTCTGGCCTGCAGGCACACGTGGAAGAAATGCTGTATACATAACAAATCAATAAATCTTGAAAAAAAAGATTTTTATTTGAAAATAAAATATAATGTTATCATTTTATCCCTTCCATTTCCTCTCTCCAACCTTCTCATGCACTGCTCCCCGCACCCACTCTGCAATCTCTCAAAGTCATGGCCTCTATTTGTTTGTAATTGTTGTGACCTCCTCCCAACTGCCTGAAGACTAATCCAACAAGTTCAAGGCCAGGCCAAGACAGCAACACATTTATCCAAAGCTGTGTGCCTATCAGTCAGTGTCTTTGTCTTTCTTAGGGGAGGAAAACTTCTTGAAGATTCTAAGAACTCTGAGGCCTCCAATAGGAGACAGACTTGGTGCTCTCAAAGTCCCCCTCAGCTTTCTAGAATCTCTTACTATATATGTGCCATGCTGGGTGTGGATTTTCCTTCTTACCAAATAAGGCTTGTTCACCAGCTAGATCTGTCTGCTGTGTCTGAGATTTTTCCTGCTTTGTATTTCTTTAACTGGTAGAGAAAACAGACCCAATCAAGAGCTTCAGAGGCAGAGGCAGACAAGTTGTAGAGCTGTGTGGAATCTCTTGCCCTTCTGACTGGTGTCTTTTCCATCTGCCGGGAGATTCCTAGGGAAATTCCTGTTTGTTTTGATGGTCTGATGAGAAACACTGGGAGGCACAATGTCTTTTTAGAACATCTTCATTTCTGCCAGACCAGTTAAGAAAGTGCTTCAAGAGTGCAAGCTGTTTCTGCCACGGCATGTAATGGGCACTAAAAGTTCAGGCTGACTCTCATTACACAAGATCTGTGTGGGGACAGTGGCTGAGCAATGAAACGTAAAAGACAGAGCTGGTAAAGTATGATTGCACTTGGTACATCATGCACTGCAGAGAGGGCGGCTTTGGCCTGTGCAGGGTTCTATGTGGAGGAGTTCCACTGTCACTGCAGGTGACAAGAAAAAAAATAAACTTCACGGAAATGTGGATCAAGGGAAACCATATACAGAACCCGGCCCTGTTTGGCTGTACATGTTCCATAAACATTAGCTCCATTAATTCTTTGTAAACATTAGTGAGTTGTTATTTAAATTTACTTTATTAAACTTACTTCATTGTTGTGAGATTATCTTCATGTCTGTTCTCCTTACTTTAGGCTAGCTAAAAATTTGATACAAATCCCCTTATTTTTGCCTTATACAAACACATTGTCACATTTCTGTATAACTGAGCCCATAAAGCACATTAATCTCCCTTTCCTGAACTCACGATCCACTCCTCACACTGCAGTTACTTTGTAGGCCTTAATCTTATCTTCTGAACTGCAAACAGCCGTCTGGTCGAGGATAAGGATTGTCTTAATGTTCCTTGAAATTAGTTACCACATCCTATATAACATTAGAAATAAATACGTCAGTAAATATACACTTATCTACTTTAAGATATACCTAAGCAGAATTCACACAGAATTGATTACTTTCTCCTCTGTGCGTTAGTCTTTAGTAATGTAAAATATTTGAGTGCACCCACTCACACACATACTGCAAACGCTCATAATACCTCCACATTACAATTTCTCTGTGAACCAGGTTCCTTTTCTGTAGGAGAAGGTGGCTTGTTGGTTCCGGTGCCCAGAGCCAAAATAACCACTCAAAAACTATATTATACAACAAGATACTGCTTGGCCCATTAGCTCTAGCTTCTTATTCGCTAACCCTACACCTAAATTTAAAACATTTCTATTAATCTGTATATCACCACGTGGCTGTGGTTTACCGAGTAAAGTTTTGGGCATCTGTCTCAGGCAGGGCTACATGATTTCTCTCTGACTCCACCTCCTTTCTCCCAGCATTCAGCTTAGTTTTTCCTGCCTAACTAAATTCTGCCCTCCTAAGCAGTTTCTTTATTCATTAATGGAAATCACAGCGTACAGAGGGGAATCCCACATCACCTTTCTTTGTAATGAGCAATTGAGGACTCCTTTGTTTCTTTTGGGTTAAAAGTTTCCAACATTATTAAATATGAACTAACCTGTATTTATAAATGTTTCAAAAAATAATGAATCATTCATAATCGAAAGCCTACTCTGTGCTAGTGTCAGCCATTCTTGTAGGTGCTAAGGAAACAGCAACGAGCAAATGTATGATCTCTACTCTGTGTAGCCTGTGTTCCAGAGGCGCCTTATCCAAACCCTTAACCCAGGGATTAAGAAACAAGGAGATAGAGAGATACAGACCATCCTTTGGTATCATAGCCTTGGAAAAGAAATCTCTACTGCCCCTCACCCATTCATTATGTAAGAAAGAAGCCCTCCATCCAAACACCAAATTATGAAAGTTAAAAATAGTTATGAGTCTTCCCATTCACCCCATACATCTGTCTCTTTGGCCTCGAACCTCTCTCTTAGTACTCACTCATCCACCCATTTGTATTGAGCCTTCCACGGTTCATTTACTCTCTCGGATTAGTATAATAGCCTCTTACCTGGTTTCACCCAAGTGTATGACTACAGCCGGTCCTTGCCTGAGAAGGTGTCGCTCTCAGCAGGGCACGCTGCTACTGAGGTCTGTCAGTGGTTTCTTACTGCCGGCATTTAAATAAAGCCCAAACTGTTTAAACTAATGTGTCAAGCTTGCCATCTGACCCAAAACCGAGTTTTAAAATTATGAGAGTGAGCTATTCTACATTCCAACCAAACTGACTGTTCTCCAGCCCTACCTTTCCCCACAGAGCCTGAGGCTTCACTTTCTTCCTCCTGGAATCTTGTCTTTTCCTCACAGATGCACCCCCATACCCACTTATCAGTAGTTTTAAACATACAGCTGCTTATGTGCTCACCTAACAAGAAGCCAGAAGACAAGAATCCACACTGTTCACCATCATGTGGGACCCCTGCCCTCTAAGCACCTCTGCTAGATTGAGTGCCAGGCATTTCAGTTAAAGTACTATTTCCAGTGCTCATCTCTGTCATAGAGCTATCAGCTAAGGGTCTTGACCAGGTTCATTTTCTCTGTCAACTAAAGAATTCAAAGGCAGAAAGAAAGCTCAAACACAACAGCTAGCAGTGGGTAAAATTCTCTGACACAACAGACAGCAGCAGCCAGAACAAGTGTGTAAAGAAGCTTTTATTGGAGGTGAAGCAGTCCACACACACAGCAAGGCACACAGAGCAAACCACCCTCCTCGAAGCAGAGGGGCAACTCACCTGGAAGCTAAAACCCAGTCCCTTCTCCGGGATTGGAGCTTTTAAGGGTCTTCAGGGGTATCTTTTTCCCCAAATTTAGGACTGGTCATTTTGAACAAAGTCACAGAGGCTGATTGATCCACATCTTTATGATAAACACATCCAAGACCAGCCTTTAGGATCTGGCTGGTCCACCAGTAGGTGGGGCCCTACTGACTAGACAGAGCAAAATAAAACATCAGAGCTTTGTTTTAAACTACCAGACCAATCGGCAGGATGAGGAAGAAGCCAGCCATCTTGGAAGTGCACCTTCTTTTTTATGTACTATGCACCTCTGACCACCTATCAGGGAATCTAATTCCTCATCTCGTCCATCAATAACATGCAAAAGATTTGAGACTAAAATCTGAAGGCCATTCCATTGTATTCAGTACTTTGTCTATCCATTTGCCTTCGGGTGGACATTTGGGTGGTTTCCACCTTTCAGCTATTGCGGATAATGCTGTTTTAAACATGATATACATGTTTATTTATATATTTAACAATCTACTTTTTAGTTATTTTGGAGTATTACATTTTGAGCAATGTTGAACTTTTGATCATAATAAAGTCATATTTCATATCCATGAATTCTGTGGGTAAATCTTAAGAATTATAGTTGTTTAAGAAATGTATCTGGGCACAAACAAGTCTAAGTTCAGGTAACTTACATCAACAAACCCTATTACTGATAAGCACATAAGCCAACAATAACTTGATACGTCGTTGTTTTTTTTTTTTAATTTCATCACTTACATTTTGTCCACAAATGTAAATGTATTCATTTATCTTTTTCAGTTCTTTGATCCTTCCTCAGAATGAAAAGCATCAGAGAAGAGTCTTGGCACCTGTAGGTGATATTGTCAAGGGGAACTATGCTACCATTAACCAGGCCCCAGTAACAAAAATGGAGCAAGATGGAAAGAAGGTATTAAGCCTGGGGTTCTTGTATACCCATCTGCTTCCTGTCACCCCAAAACTAATGTAAAACAACACAGGTGCTGCACACAAGCAGATATTTGGAGAGCTTGAAGACCCTGAATAGTTTTATTTTCAGGGGCCTTACATTAAACCACATCAAAATATTAAATAAGAAATTCATTCATATTCCTTGTTATGTTTTATGTAGCTACATGACTTTGATTAAAAGGATTAGCATTATTTTGCAAATAAATTGACATGTATCATTTTTATTTTGCCATTCTCTTTTCATGTTGTGAAACTAACATATGATTCTCAGGTCTCATAAAATTGGGGAATGAGTCAGTACATGTGCAGGTTCAAGTGTGTTCAGGTTCATGTGTGTGCATGTACATTTACATTTTAAGGCCAGAAGTCAGCCATGGGTATCATTCTCCAGAAGTCCTCTGCCTTGTTTTGAGGCAATCTCTCACTAGGACCTGAGTTTCACTGATTTAGATGAGACTACCTGTTGTAGAATATTTGTACGCTGTGAAGTGGTGTTGCTGTAGTTGGTATAATAAAAAGCTGAATAGCCAATAGCCAGGCAGGAGAGATAGGCAGGACTTCCAGGCCGAGGGAGGAAGCAGATAACTGTGGTGCACAGGAGACAACATGGAGACACCTAACAAGTTGGACACACAGAATGGGAAAGAGGTAAAAGCTAAGAGCTAGAATGTAGATTTAAAAATATGTGTTAAGTTATAAGATCCAGTGGGACAAGCCTAGGCCAAGGCTGAGCTTTCATAATTAGCAGTAAGTCTCCATGTTGTTCTTTGGGAGCTGGCAGCCCATAGGAAAGTCCTACTACAGCTTCTTAGGGCCAGGAAACCCCAGGAATTTTGTTTCCAGGACTCCATATGAATGTCACGATGCCTTACACTTTACATGGGTGCTGGGAATCAATTTTAGATCCCACTCTAACCAACTGAGCTCTTTCCTTAGTCCCTCAAATGTTTTTAGAGTTCTCCAAAATGCTTTGGTCATAAGGCTATGGGTAATTCTCTCTACAGTGAGTCTACAGCTCAGAATAAACCCTTGCACCCTCTGAGGACACTTGTTCTGACAATAAGTTTCGACCACTAATGGAATGACCAAAAGAAACAACAACTACAATTTCTGGTTACAAAATGATATGTTTCCATGGCCAATGTACCACAATCCAATGAGGAATTTCTAGAGCTAAAATCAACCACCTTTCAAAAATGAACTGTCAAATCCCCAACCCCTGTCAGCTCCTTAAAGTAGGAGCCCACTTTAGTAAAATCCAAGCAATGAACCGAATAAGCTCGCCCTTTCTCCCACATACCCACAATTAAAGACTCTTCAAATAACAAAGTCCTCTGTGAAAAGCCAAACCTAATTCCTCTCTTAAATTTCTCAAATATCCAGTGCGAACTAGTTTTATAGCATAATTACTTCCCACAAAATACAGAATTGCGGCTTTCAGTTGAGTGGTCCTTGAATGCTAGAAACATTTATTTTGTGATTATCTTTGCATGCCTTGAAGCCTTGACTTGAGAAAATGTCTCCATGTCCTTTGAGGCCCAAACTAAATATCGCTGTCTGTGCAGGTCCTCTCCGGCTCTCAGAGTCATACCCATTTCTGTGTTCCCACAGAACCTCCCACATTTTATCCACTGCATAAATTAACACATGTCCTGCCTGGCACTCGCCTTCCAGCACCTGGACACTGAACCTATGTGACCACCATCTCTCCATGATCCTCCATCGGCAGAGCGTGGGTAGAAAGCAAACGGTTGTTTACCTTAGTTCACAGGCACCGCACTTCACATAAAGAGAGCGTCGTTCTATTAATTTTACCTCGAAAGTGAAGACCACAAACTGTCTGGCCATCTGTTCTCCATCTTTGTGATGAAACAACATTTTTGCGTGTGATTTGGGGTAACTTTCTCATTCCTTCAAACCAGCTATTTGTTGTTCTTTCTGCTTGTGTCAAGGTTTCCATCACCTTGTGGAGATCATTACAACCAGACACTGCTTTGGTGTATCATAAAAAGCTGCTAACATAGCCAGAAGTTTTCCCCTTTTTGCCTTTCTGAGACGCCGTTTGGGGAGCAGACGCAGTTAGGTGAGCGTAGCTCCGCGAGAACACGAAGAGTGGGGAAAGGTTGATGAAGTGCTTCGGGCCTTCTGAGGAAGCAGCTTTACGATGTTCTGGGATCACTTGTTGTGTTGTTGATTTCTTGGGGAATAATCAACATTAACTTTCGATTATTATGGCCCTTTGGCTATAAAAATTAAATAAATTTTATATAAACAATTTCCCTATTTGGATAGGCAGAAACTATTCATTGAAGGGGAGTGAGAAACTCTGTTTTACTACTTCCTGTGAGTCCCAGAACCACTGGTAATTACTCCCACCAGAACCAAACACTGTAATTATGTTAGTGCCCTCTGCTGCACATGTGCAAAATTACAGACAACTCTGTTACTTCGTGATGGGCCTAGACAGTCTGCACTGGAGCCTTTTCGAGGAGCACGCCTTTCATAGTGTCCTTATTCAATTCCAGCTGGACAGGATTTTACCTTGATGTGTGAAATTCTGTTTTCTCCAATTACCTCAAATCCAAACAAAATGGCAAATATTAGAGGAAGGCGTTATGGGCTTAGTCATTGTAAGAAAACAACGTCAATGAAATGTTTGTGATACCAGTAAAGTTATGTCATGGCTGAACGATTGCTTGCTTTGAAAGTCTGCCTCTCTCTTCTAATGCTTGTGAGCTCCTCTCTTCCCCTTGAACCTTCTTTTGTGTAACCTCCTGCGTTTACTTAAGTCAGAATCAATTCAGGGCCCCATCAACCTTTCTGCTTGTTTATGGTATTCAATAATTGGTTTATATGACATTTGTTTTGGGCCATTTGATTTGTTTCTGTGCCTTAAATTAAAAATTTCTGCTTCTGTCTGAAGTTTATTAGCGGAAAGTAGCATTACTAGACGAGCCCCTAGCTGTAAGTGGTCCTGTCAGCTACTTATCTTTTTGTTTATCTCTTGTTCTAGTTTATGAAATTTTAAGCATCTCACTCACCTTTAAATAATCATTCCACAGTTTTAGAACAGCAGACACCATGGAGATGTATGTGCTGTAGCCTTATTTCGTAAATTTCCTCTGTCTGAAGAACTATTTGAAATTGCATAATTTAAAATGGAGACAGGGTTCGCCTGTATAAGGTGCTTTTGTAATAACCTGTGGGAATGAGAAATGAGTGTCTCGGTTTCTTCCCTCCTTCTGAAACTCTGCTTTAATTCATATTCATAAGGAGCTTGGAGCAGATTTGGATAGATTTGCTAATGATCAAACTTGTTCTGTTATTTTTAACTATTATAGGTATGTCTGAGAATGTGAATGCATTTTATGAAGTAATTTAAACTTGCTAATTCTGAAAGAAAACTTATGGTGTATATTGGTCAAAATTAGGAAGCCACATTTAAAATTTCATTGCATTAAAATGTGCATAAAGACTAACAGGACAATGAGGGAGGAGCATAAACGTTAGTGGTTTTGAGATCAGACAGATTAAATTCCAAATTTGGGGAAAGTGGATTAATTTTTGGAATAGCACTATAAAGATTGCCAGGGAAAGTGAGCGCAGGTAAATGTCAGGAGAGTCGTGTTGGGAGACTTTTATGATGAGAGGCTCTATTATCCAGCTAAGTGCTCTTACTCTGTGTATAATCTGCTTCCGTGCTTCAATTCGGAAGCAGTAACTGAATAAAAGAAATAAACATCACAGAGGCTGACACATAACTTCTAGATTTACTGCTTCTTACTTTATTACATTGAATTCAATTTGACAGTTAAGATACATTATCTATTTCAATGCAGTAAACATTAGCTTGGATAGCAGCACTAGTAGTTAAAAAGATATTTATATTCTGTGGGTTTAAAAATATATTTAAATAGGTTTTGTTTGTTTGTTTGTTTGAACAAAATGTCTCTTGTAACCAAAACACTTTGCACAAAGGAAGAGCATTGTTGAGCAAGTGTGAGGTCTTAAGTTGAACCCAGTAGCGAAATTTTTAAATGACTAAATGAAACATAACAACAGAAAAGAACAATTATAAAAATTATAACAAAGTTAGAAAACTTATGCCTCCTGATGTTGTCTTAACATAAAGTTATAGAAATAAAGAAAATATGGCAATGAGGAAAGAACAGATCACAAATACAAATAGCAAAAGAGATGCAGAAACAGCCCAGCTCAGAGTGTGGTAGATTCATTTTTGATAGAAGTGAAAAGTCAGTTCAACAGAAAAAGAGTAACCTTTTAATGCCACTCACTTAAAAAATGGATATTTATTTTATTTTTGAGATTATAATGCAATTGGATTATTTTCTCCTTCCCTTTCCTCCTTCCAAAGCCTCCCACATACCCCTTCTTCCTTTCTTACTAATTGGTGCTCTTTTTCATGGTTTGACCACCGCCTGTTCAGAACATGTAATGTTACTTCTATGTGTGTAATGTTACCTCTATGTATGTTTTCTGGGTTTGGTATTGGATACATTTTTCAATTTTATCTAATATTTCACATCTTACATAAACATTTTTAATAGCAGAGCAGTGACGGCACATGCTTTTTATCCCAGCACTTGGGATGCAGAGGCAGGCAACTCTCTGAGTTCAAAGCCAGCCTGGTCTATAGAGAAACCTCCAGGACAACCAGGGCTACATAAAGAAACCCTGTCTCAAAAAACAAACAAACAAAAAAAGAACAACAAAAAATTAAATGTATCCTCAATATCAATGTAAAACTAAATCTATAAATCCCTTTGTAGTGGTTTGAGTAAGGTTGATCTCATAGCTCATATATTCAAATGCTAAATCATCAAGGATTGACACTATTTAAATGGGTTAGAATTAAGAGGTGTGGCCTTGTTAGAAACACTTGGATCTCCCTGGGAAGGGAAAGAGGAGTAGATTTCGTGAGTCTACTGGGGACAGGGGTGGGTGGTGCATGGGAACCTTTAGGAGGGATTAAGTCAGGGGAATAAAGGAGGAGAGTACTGAAAGAGATGACTGGAAAAGGGTGGGTCATTTCAGGGTGAGGTAGAAACTTAGAGTAATGTAAACTCCCAGAATCTACAAGGATGACCCCAGCTTGACTCCTAGCAACAAGGATTTTATTAGCATGAACTGTTCATCTCCTGCTACCAGACAAGATTTCCGGTGGAGGAATTGGGACACCAACCAGCAACACAACCTTTGACCTACAATTTGTCCTGCTTTCAAGATGTGCAGGGGTACAGGTGGCACAAAAATCATGGGAATGGCCAATCAATGACTGGTATAGTCCTAGACACAGGCCATAAGAGGGAGCCCACCCCTGACACTGGATATCCCAGAGACCTAGGATCAACAGAGGAAAAAAGTCAATGAAATGATTCCTAATGATATTCAGCTGTATTCATAGATTGCCTAACCCAATTGTCATCAGAGAGGTTTTATCCAGCAACTGATGGAAACAGATGTAGAGACATATAGTCAAACATTAGGCAGAGCTCGTGGAATCCTGCAGAAAAGGGGCAGGAAGGATTGTAGGGGCCAGAGAGGTCAAGAACACTATGAGCAAACACATGATCTCAACCTACCTGGTCTCACAGGAGCTCACAGAGACTGAACCAACAACCAGGGAGCCTGCATGGGATTGCCCTTGGCCCTCTGCACGTATGTTACAGTCGTGTAAATTGGTGTTCTTGTGGGACTCCTAGAGGTGGGAGCAGGGGCCTCTGACTCTTTTGCCTGCTCTTATGGTCCATTCCTCATACTGAGTTGCCTTGTCTAGCCTTAATACAAGAGGGTGTCTAGTCTTATTGCAACTTGATATGCCATGTTTGGTTGATATCCTTGGGAGCCCTCTCCTTTTCTGAGTAGAAACAGAGGAGGAATGGATTGGGGGCAGGCAGAGGGGAGGGGAGAGGGAAAAGGGAAAGCTGCAGTTGGGATGCAAAGCTTAACAATAGTAGTAATAATAATAATACTAACAAGTTTTTATTAAAAGAAAAGGGAATGACCCCATAGGCTCATATATTTAAATGATTAGTCATCAAGGAGTAACAATATTTGAATGAATTAGAAGGATTAGGAGGGTGGCCTTGTGTGGGGGAGGTGAATTTTGAGGTTTTAAAAGCTCTTACCAGGCGACTCTCTGCCTTTCTGCATGCGGATGCGGAAGTAACTCTTAGTTACTGCTCCAGCGCCTGCCTAAGTGCCACCACGATGATACTGGACCAAGCCTCTGAAGCTTTAAGCAAGCTCCCAAGCAAATATTTTCTTTCATAAGAGTTGCTTTGGTCATGCTGTCTCTTCACAACAATAGAACAGTGACTAAGACACTCTACAAAGAAAATATTGGGCAAAGTAATTGTGGGATAGCTGAAGAATTCTATCTCTTCAAGAGTAGTTGCTAAATTAAGATTTCTGTCTGTGAAATAAATACTAAGAGATGAAAAAACAAACATTAGGCTGAAACTTAACATTTTTAAATATCTTAACAGTTTGATCATTATTATTATGAAACAACTTGACTAGACTAAGAGGTGCCCAGAGAGCTGGTAACGCACTGCATCCGAGGGTGGTGACTGTTTCCGAAAGAGCTTAGTGTTTAAGTGTTTGAAGACTGAGTGCAGATGGTCGTCCTTATGAATGAGTGTAAGCACCCAGACCCACCGAGGGCCTAGGTAGACAAGAAAGTGGACTCTGCTCTTCAATTGTACTAGGACAGCCATATTCATCCGCCATATTCATCCGTCCCCAGACTTGAGTACGTGTGGTCATGGGAGGTAAACTGAAACAGCATTGCAGTTACTCTGTGCCACCAGCCATACAAGGGACAAATCATGGGACTTCTTAATTCCACAATTGTATCAGCCAACCCCATACAATAACTCCATCCTACATATCAATGTATATCCTACTTCTGTTTTTCTGACAACCTGGTACCAACAAGGGAGTACAGAATAAAAATCAGAAAGAGTACACTAACCCCGATGATAAGGACACTTAAAGGTCATAAAAGTTTGAGTGTATTTCTCTTGAGAGAAATACAAATTACAATAACCTCTTGAGAAGATGCTCAACAGACTGGCCATGAATACAAGTTATGAACTTGGCGAATCTGCTTTCACATCGCAGCAAGTTATTCTGTGGACCTCAGCAAAAGCTTCTAGGGAGAGATAAGAACCCAGAATAGCCAACCCCAGAGTGAAGAAGACAACTGAGCTCAGAGGAGTATCTCTCTCTGACTCCAAAGTTTACTGTAAATTTACGGCAATCGACAGTATGCGCTTAATAGAAGGGCAGTGGAGCATCTGGCCAGTCTGGTCTACATAGTAGACTCCAAGCCAGGTAAGCTACATAGTTTTTAAAAATTAGGAAATAGTGCTAGAACAAGTGAATAGCCATATGCAGAGATAAAATTATCTTATCTCTTACACCATTTCTCAAAGTTAATCAAAAATGAATCATACTTGCAATGGCAATATCTCAGGAATTAGGGCATAGACAGTGGGCAGAAATCTGTAAAATCAAAGAATCCAGAAAGAGACCATACTTGCTTCCAAGAATAACTCAGATTGCATCATAATCTGATATATATTCTTTGATAACTTTATCTATGCATTTTGATGATATCCATCCCCCCTCCCAAATCTTCCCAGATCTACCCCACCCCGCCAGCCACTTCTTGTTCTCCCCCCAGCCTCCATCTTTCTTTTCCTCTCCAGCTACTTTTTTCTCCCTTCCCATCAAATGTAGTTTGTCTTGGCCAACTCCTTGGGTGTGGAGTCTGCTCTGGAGTGTCATCTATCCACCAAGGTCACATAACTAAAGAAACTGACTCTCCATCTCCCAGCAATTAAAAATTGACAGTAGGTACTCAGTCAGGGGTGGAATTTCATGCCCACTTCTATGCTGGCATTCGGTCTGGCTTGAGCTTGTGAGGGTCTAGTGCATGCCGTCACAGTCTCTGTTAGCTCATAGCTACAGCAGCTCTGTTGTGTCTAGAAAACACTGTTTCCTTTTAGTGTTTCGCCCTTACAATTTTTTCTTCTCATCTCCCGTTAAGATCCATGAGCCTTGGCGGGGAGGGTGTGAGATAGGTGTCTCATTTGGGATGAGCACCCTGAAACATAAAATCCTTAAGAAGCAACATGGGAAAAAAAAATGTAGATGACCTTGAGTGTGGTGATGACCGTTAGAGACAGCACCAAATTGAACTTATTAAAAATTAAAAACTGGTTAAGGACACTGTCAAAAGAATGAGAAATCAATAGGAGAAAGTGTTTGTAAAAGACATATCCAATAGAGGGCTTTGTTCAAAATATATAAAGAACTCTTATAACCCAAAGATAACAATTCAACTAAGTAAATGAACAAAAAGTCTGAACAGACACCACCCAGAGGATAAGGAGATGACAGGAAAGCATTTGAAAAGACAGTCTACATCATATGTTATTAAAGAACTGTCAATCAAAGTCAGATAATGCCACACACCTATGGGAAAGACCAAAATCTAAAACACTGGCAGCATTAAAAGACAGAATGTGAAGCCATCTGAGCTCTCCTTTACTGTTACTGGGAATGTACCAACTTGTAAACATCTGGGCCATTTGCCTTCCTTCCTTCTTCTCCCTTCCTTCTTTCCTCCCTTCCTTCCATCCATCTATCCATCTTTTTTCTTCCTTTCATTCTTTTCTTGCTTTTTTAGGGACGGGGTTTATAGTCTTAGTTCTAAATTCATCAAGTGGCTGAGAATAACTTTAAACCTCGATACTCTACCTCTGGCTCCTGAGCACTGGGATTATGGACCTGTGCCACTACACCTGGTTGATGTGGTACCGGGCGCCATCACAAGGCTTCATTTCTGTCAGCTAGTCACTCTTCTAACCATGATGCCACACCCCAGCCCAATCTGGTAGCATCTTACAGCGTGAGGTGGAACTTAGCTTATGATTTGGCAACTTCTCTCTTTGACATTTACTTTAATGTGGTAAAAACTTTAATCCACACACAAATCTGCAACGACGTTTATAGTTTGTAATTCTCAAAATTTGCAATTAACCAAGCCGTCTGCCCTTCAGTTGGGGAATGGATAGAGAAACTGTGGGGCATCTGAATGATGGGATATTACTCAGCGATAAAAAAGAAATGAGCTCTTGAGCTACAAAAGGTCATTTTTAAAGAACTTAAACTCATGTTGCTAAGAAGAAGCCAATCTGAAAAGGTTACATACTTTGTGATTCCAACTTCATAACATTCTAGGAAAGGAAAAAATATTGCATGATAAAAAGATCAATAGCTCAAAGAAAGGAAGGAAGAGATCACAGTGGGTTTTCAGAGAAGGGATAATATTCCATATGATAATTGTAGACATATATCATCTGTTTGTTGAGAGTTGCAGAATATACAATGCCAAAAGTAAACCCTGATGTAGAGTATGCACGTGGCTTAGCACACCAATGTACCACACTAACAAAGATAATCGCAGAGCAGACTGTCAGGAGCAGAGGGGAACTCAATTGATTTCATGTTCATTTTCCCTCTGAAACCAAAACTTCACTGACAAAATAAGCCTAGGGGGACTACAAGGTTGCCCAGTGGGTAAAGGCACTTATGGCCAAGCTTGGAGACTTGAGTTCCACCCCTCCCAGTCCAGATGAGTGAAGGAAAAACCCTACCCCTACAAGTCGTCTTCTGATCTACACACACACATCCTGGACAGAAGACACCCATGCATACACACACACACACACACAAAAAAAAAAACCATATAAATAAATACATCTATCAAGTATTTTGAAAAGCTTCAACAATTCAGACTTTCACCCAAACTTTGCAATAGTACCCGATGTTGCCAAAGACCATGCCTCAGGAACACTCACACATTGCAGGTTGTGCTGGCTAGTCTTGCGTCAACTTGACAAAATCTAGAGTTCTCTAAAAGGAGGGAACTTTAACTGGGGAAATGCCTCCTTAAGACCTGACTGTAAGGCATTTTCTTAATTAGCTACTGATTTGTGGGTGGCTCCATCCATGGGCTGGTGGTGAGCAAGGCTTGGGAAGCAAGCTAGTAAGCAGCATTCCTCCATGGCCCAGCTCCAGGTTCCTGCCCTGTTTGAGTTCCTGTCCTGACTTCCTTAGATGATGAACAGCAATGTGGAAGTGTATTGGAAATAAACCCTTCTTCCCCAGCTTGCTTTTTGGTCATGGTGTTTCATCACAGCAATAGAAACCCTAACTGGTGAATGTGAAAAATACAGGAGTTTCATTCTTGGAGTTTTATGCTGAGAAAATTTTTACCCATTTGTGTTAGAAAATGTCTTAATGTTAGCTCTCTTCCTAAGAGCAAAACTTAAAACCACCTAATATCCTTGTTTACTAAAACGTGTGGTAAATTTTAATACATTTACTCAATGGATTACTCTGCAACATTCTTGATGAGTGAGGTACAACTATGCTCGTCACTCGGCAGCATTTGAGTGCACAGAGCAGACAAGGTGCACAAGAATCCATACACTGTCATTCTTGTACACACACCACACACACACGTACACACTCACAGTGCACACTCATACACATACACACACTCACACGTACACACTCACAATGCACACTCACACATACACTCACACACATACACACACACTCACATACATACACACACATGGACTCATATATATACATACATACTCACAATGCATGCTCAACACATGCACACACATACATACACACTCACAATGCACATTCACACACAACACATACACATATAAATTCACATACATACACCCTCACACACACTCACAATCCACACTCACACACATACATACAATGCACACTCACACACATACACACTCACAATGCACACTCACACAATACACACATACACATTCTCAATGCACACTCACACATACATACACTCACACATATACACACTCACACACATACACACACTCACGCAATACACACTCACACAACATACATACTCATACACATACACACTCACACAACATACATACTCATACACATACACACTCACACAACATACACACACATTCACACATACACACTCACACACATAAACTCACTCACATACACACACAATGCAAAGATGTATGCAATTAGAACTTTCTATAAAGGAAGAGAAAATACCATTTACACGCCAAATGTAGTTACCTCTGAGGGAGATTGGAAGCGAGTGCAGTTTGGGACAGCACTGAAGACAAATTTATGATATACTAATTTCTAGGGAGGGGGGAAATAGGTGTTTATTGTATTACTATTTTACAAATTCACTTGTGCACTATACAACCATGTATTTGTGGTGTGCTTGATAATAAAAATGTTTTTAAAGCAATGGAATGAAGAAGCGGTTCTAACTTCTGTCTTAAATCTCTGTGAACACAAAGAGCAAAGCCCTTGAAGAAAAATACTGCTTGGACTTAAGTTATTGTTGCCTTGGATCCCATCAAAGCGGGCACTGGGCTTTATAATTTAGAATCCCAATAAAATCCTTGAATTAGCTTCATCATTTTATAAGCAATCAAGCCATAAAGTTACCAAATATGAACTTCCTGAGGGATTTTTTGATGTGACATTATTTTCTATTATTTCCTTTTTATTGAACTTGTGGAGTCACTTCTATAGTTACAGACACAAAGAACAAAACCCAAGATGAAAGCCAACAAGAGTTGATTGTAGGCATAATATCCCGATGATAAGATTGTCAGCAAGCACACGCTCGCCAACTCACATCTCAAACGTGTCACCAAGCTCAGTGGACATGTCACTGATGATGACATTAAAAACTAGCAAACTTTCGTTCACGCTTCACCCAGGATGTGGACTTAAACAGGCGGGAGAGATTTTACTCGACTCTCTTATCACTAGGTCTGCAGGAGATGAGGAGCAATGGTGAAGGTCCGGATGGGGTGCTGACACACGGCCAGAGGAAAATCACAGGATCTTAATTGAAGTACTGGGGTGAGGGGCGAGAGGCACCCATTAATGCTGACTAGAACAACGCAGCTTTGAGACTTGGACTGCAGAAGCCCTCCCTCATTAAAAGAAGCCCAGATGGCTCCCATACTATCTAAGACCCCCAACTATGTGCTCTCTCCAGCTTCGGATCTTTAATCAACACAGATGCTGATATTTTAGCCAAGGTGCTTGCCCTGCATCAGAATAAACTGCTCCTGCAATTAATTAACCCAGACCAAGCAGGTTTTGCGCTGGTCATAGATCTGCTGGCAAGCAGAGGAGACCCTCATCCATCATCTCCCACCACCAAAACCCTGATTATATCCTGTCCTCAGACTCGAGGGAAGCAAAGAGAGATAAGGCTCCTCAAGCTTCAAACATTTGGGTATAAAGTGAGTTTTTCTTCCTTAGTTCCACAAGGTTCTGTTCCTCAGACTTAATGAAAGAGGCTTGTCCTGATTTTAAGAAACAGCCAAAGTTTCTTCACCTCTTTGTTGTTCACTGTGCTCAAAGAATGTTCCTAAACACACACATAGCACTGCAGCTCATACTTTTAAGACCACGCAAACCAAACTAGCAAATGTATTAGTCCGTTTCCACAAAGTCGGGGTCTTCTTGAAAACAATTATAAATTCAGGCAAGCGGAACTGAAAAAGAAACAGATGACAGTAATTTTTTTTCACAATGAACTTTGGTACTGTTTCCTCCAATACAGAACAACAACAACAAAAAGAGGCAGAATTAAAGAAAACCTTTTTAATTCCATAATATCACAAGAGCAACATTTCCCCCCAATAATAGTGACGTTTAAGGAAAGATGAGAAACTTTGCATGTGTGGTAATAGAATCAGAGGAGTAACAAGGACAGTGGTGCGCTGCTGGGAGAACAGAGAGCCCTTCTCAGACTCTGCAGTCCGTGCAGGAGAAGCTGCATATGATTCAACTAGTACTGTCTGCTGGCTCTAACTCCAGCTTAGTCACTAGTAATTTATATTTCTCATCTCTTAAAGGTTTCTTCTTTAAGTGAGATGTGTTCATTAACATTTATCTGAAAGTTTTGATATTTTCTTTTTAGTTTCTGCATCTTATTTAAGTTTGTTACAAGCCACATTAAAATATTCTTCCTATGATAATAGAAAATATCGTATTAAGGGGATGAGGGTCTGCTCTGTTGGTACAGTGTTTAACTAGCGTGCACAAAGTCCCGAATTCCATTTCCAGCACTGCGTACAACCAAGCATGTGGTCTGCTCCAATAATCCTGATACTTGGGAGATAGAGGCAGGAGAGTTAGAAATTCAAGGTTGACTTCAGCTAAAGAGCAAGTCTGAGGCCAGTCTGGACTACATGAAATCCTGCTTCAAAGCGGAGGAAAAAAGGAAGAAAGGAAAGAAAGAAGGAAAAAAGGAAGGTAGGAAGGAAAGAAGGACAGGACAAAAAGTATAGTATTAAGAAAGTAAGATTCAGCAAGTACATGGTTAGCAGGAGAATGCTTTATCAAGCGTATCTATTCATGTATCTGTGTATCATGTGTATCTGTGTTTCATGTGTCTGTATATTTGTGTATCTGTGTAGCATGTATCTGTGTAGCATGTATCTGTGTAGCATGTATCTGTGTATTATGGATCTGTGTATCTGTAGATCATGTATCTGTGAGTCATGTTGTGTGTCTGTGTATCTATATACCATGTATCTGTGTATCATGTTTATCATGTGTATTTGTGTGTCTGTGTATCATGTACCTGTGTATCCTTGAACTTTACCCTGTGATGGGTAACTTTCACAGGAAGGTGCCAGCTGTACATTTTGACAGATAGATTGGAACACTTTTGTTGCAAATGAAGCTCTCACCCTTTTCCTACACCCATGTGTACTGTTTCCTGCACAGTAACGCATCCTTCTATAACACAAGCAGGTTTTTGCCTAAGTCTACATATTGGGCTGGAGAGATGGCTCAGCAGTCGAAAGCACTGGCTGCTCTTAGAGAGGCCCTGGTTGCAGATTAGGCACCCACAGTGCCACTCAAAACCATATGTAACTACCATCCCAGGAGATCCGAATCCCTCGTTTGGCCTCTAGGGGCAGCATCTGCATGTGGTACACAGACTTATATACAGGCAAAACACTCAAGACACATAAAAATAAAAAAGCAAAGACTCCCTCACTTCCATTTCTTAACCACAGCCTTTAATTAGATTTTTCAAATGAATCAACTAATATCTTGTTTCAAGAATCATCAGCAGATAAACTAAAGCTAAATCTCCCTTTATTAGAACAAATTAAATGGGACTGTGACTCCAGAGTATCAGGCAGTGCAAAAATTTTATTTTTATCACATTAAGCATATTGGATCAAAGTTAATGTTTGAGAAGGGAGTTTTATTTTCCATCCTTGATTCCCTTGCAACTATTTCTTTTTCACTGTAGTAAATTTGGCAATTTATTGAATCAAATATTATGATTGCATTATTTAAAAATATTGGCTAAGATGCAGTCAAGGAATTACACTCTTTAAAATTATCATATTGTGATTACTACCATATAGACTTCCTCGAAAAGTCATTGTAAGTGATGTTTTTCATGTGCGTAAACAAAAACTATAGTATGAAAAATAATGCATACAACTTCTTGGATCATACCTGATTTGAATTAGATTATAAAGACTTTCCAAAACTATGCAAAGATTACTTTAAAAATTAAATTGTCTTGGCAAGTAAATGAATAATATGCAAAAACATAAATAGAAATTAAGTATTATCAGGTAGTGGTGGTGTACACCTTTAATCCCAGTATTTGGGAAACAGAGGCAGGTGGATCTCAGTGAGATTCAAGCCAGCCTGGTCTAAGGAACTAGTTCCAGGACAGGCTCCAAAGCTACAAAGAAACCCTGTCTCAAAAAAGATGGTATGGGATTCCCCTCTGTATGCTATGAATATGTTTTATTACCATTGGTTATTGAAGAAGCTGTTTTGGTCAATGGCTTAGTAGAGTAAAGCCAGGTGGGAAATCTGAACAGAGCTCACCAAGAACAGTTACCAAGACACAGACAGCCACTTCAAGGATTGGACCAAGATGCAAAGACATTGCTGGCATCAACTGAAGGAAGAAATGGGTAGGCACCAATGTAAGAATTAATCCAATAATCTAAAGAACAACATGCTAACACCAGAACCCAGGGGTCATACAACAGGAAGACTTGCTCATCCTAACCCAGAAGAAGCAGAAGAAAATGATTTTAAACATAACTTTATGAAGATGATGGAGACCTTTAAAGAGAAAATGAAAAACTCCCTTAAAGAAATGGAGGAAAAAAACAAAAAAGTAGAAGAAATTACTAAATCTCTCAAAGAAAACCAAGAAGAAAACAATCAAACAGGTGAAGCGAACAGTTGAAGGCTTGAAGTCTGAAATAGAGGCAATAAAGAAAACACCAACCAAGGGAATTCTGGATATGGAAAATCTGAGTAAATGAATGGGAACTACAAAGGCAAGCATAACCAACAGAATACAAGAAATGGAAGAGAATCTCAGGAGTTGAAGATGCTATAGATGAAATAGATTCATTGGTCAAAGAAAACATTAAATCCAACAAATTCTTAACACAAAACATCCACAAAATCTGGGACACCATGCAAAGAACCAACCTAAGAATAATAGGGGTAGAAGAAGGAGAATTACAGCTCAAAGGCCCAAAAGATATATTCAAAAAATCCTAGAAGAAAACTTTCCCAACCTAAAGAAGGATATCCCTATAAAGGTACAAGAAGCTTACAGAACACCAAGTAGACTGGATCAAAAAATAAAACCAAAAACATCCTCTTACCATATAATAATCAAAACACAAAACATACAGAATAAAGAAAGAATATTAAGAGCTGCAAAGGAAAAAGGACAAGTAATATATAAAGGTAAACCTATCAGGGTTACACACGACTTCTCAATGGAAACCATGAAAGCCAGAAGGTCCTGGATGGATGTGTTGCAGACACTTAGAGACCACGGGTACAAGTCCAAACTACTATATCCAGCAAAGCTTTCAATCACCATTGATGGAGAAAACAAGATATTCCATACAAAACCAGATTTAAGCAATACCTATCCACAAATCCAGCACTACAGAAAGTAATAGAAGGAAAACCCCAACCCAAGGAAGCTAACTGCACCCACAAAAACACAGGCAATGAATAAACTCACACCAACAAAACCCAAAGAATGGAAACACACACACTACAACCGAAAAATAACAGGAATTAGCAATCATTGGTCATTAATATCACTTAATATCAATGAATTCAATTCACCTATAAAAAGACACAGGCAAAGAGAATGGAGATGAAAGCAGGATTAGCAGGATTCAGCCTTCTGCTGTATACAAGAAACACACCTCAACCTCAAAGACAGACGTTATTTCAGAGTAAAAGGATGAGAGCTGAAATCAATAAAATAGAAACAAAACAATACAAAGAATCAATGAAATGAAGAGCTGGCTCTTTAAGAAAATCAACACGATAGACAAACCCTTATCCAAACTAATCAAAAGGCAAAGAGAGAGCATCCAAATTAACAAAATCAGAAATAAAAAAAGGGGCATATGCACACACACAAAAAAATAAAATTTAAAATGTAATTAAAAAAAAGAAAAAGAAATGAAAAAAGGGACATGACAACAGACACTGAGGAAATCCAAAGAATCATTAGATCATACTACAAAAACCTGTACTCCACAAAATTTGAAAATGTAAAAGAAATGAACAATTTTCTGGATAGGTACCACAAACCAAAATTAAATCAAGACCATGTGGACAATTTAAACAGACCTATAACCTGCAAGGAAATAGAACCTATCATCAAAAGCCTCCCAATCAAATAAAGCCCAGGGCCAGATGGTTTCAATGAAAAATTCTACAAGAACTTCCAAGAAGAGCTAATACCTATACTCCTCAAAGTGTTGCATATAATAGAAACAGAAGGAACATTGTCAAACTTTTTTTATGAAGCTACAGTTACCCTAATACCAAAACCACACAAAGATTCAACCAAGAAAGAGAATTACAGACCAATCTCACTGATGAACATAGATGCAAAAATACTCAATAAAATACTAGCTAACAGAATTCAAGAACACACCAAAGAAACATCCAACATTGATGTGGGAGGTGATGTATGCTGTGAATATGTTTTATTGCCATTGGTTAATAAAAAACCTGCTTTTGGCCAATGGCTTAAAAAGAGTAAAGCTAGGCTGGAAGAGATATAGAGAGAGAGTAGGCAGAGTCAGAGAGAAACCATGTAGCCGCCCGCAGGAGACAGATGCACAGGAAACTTGCTGGTAAGCCACAGCCACATGGTGATACACAGATTAATAAAAATAGCTTAATTTAAGATATAAGAGTTAGCCAGAAATACGTTTAAGTTATTGGTCAAACAATATTGCAAGTAACATAGATTTCTGTGTGATTATTTTGGGAGTCTGGACAGCTGGGAAACAAACAAGTAGCCTTCCCTAAAATACCATGATCAAGTTGGCTTCATCCCAGAGATGCAGGACTGGTTCAACATGCAAAAATCTATCAGTGTAATCCAACATATAAATAAACTGAAAGAAAAAGCATATGATCATTTCATTAGATGCTGAAAAAGCATCTGACAAAATACAACATCCCTTTATGATAAAAGTCTTAGAACAGGGATACAAGGAACATATCTAAACATAATAAAAGCAATATACAGCAAGCCAGCAGCCAACATCAAAATAAATGGAGAGAAACTAAAAGCAATCTCACTAAAATCAGGGACAATACAAGGCTGTCCAGTCTCTCCATATCTATTTAACATAGTTCTTAAAGTTTTGGCTAGA
Organism: Chionomys nivalis; assembly: GCF_950005125.1. Taxonomy (NCBI): domain Eukaryota; kingdom Metazoa; phylum Chordata; class Mammalia; order Rodentia; family Cricetidae; genus Chionomys; species Chionomys nivalis. The sequence continues at coordinate 60,217,242 of NC_080096.1, forward strand.
CCAATAAGAAAACAAAAGGAGATCCAGGAGATTCAAATTGGAAAGGAAGAAGTCAAATTTTTGTTACTTGCAGATGATATGATAGTATACATAAGTGACCCCAAAAACTCTACTAGGGAACTTCTACAGCTGATAAGTAGCTTCAGTAAAGCAGCAGGATACAAGATCAACTCAAAAAAAATCAGTAGCTTTCCTATATATAAATGATAAAGAAGCTGATAAAGAAATCAGAGAAACATCATCTTTCACAATAGCCACAAAATATCTTGGGAGTAACATTAACCAAAGAAGTGAAAGACCTGTTCAACAAGAACCTTAAGTCTTTAAAAGAAGAAATTGAAGAAGATACTAGAAAAGGAAAAGATCTCACATTCTCTTGGATGGGTAGGATCAACATAATAAAAATATCAATCCTACCAAAGGCAATCTTCAATGCAATCTTGCAATATTCAATGCAATCCCCATCAAAATCCCAAAACAATTCTTCACAGACCTTGGAAGAAGAATACTCAACTTCATATGAAAAAACAAAAAACCCAGAATAGCCAAAACAATCCTGTACAATAAAGGAACTTCCGGAGGCATCACCATCCCTGACATCAAGCTCTATTATAGAGCTACAGTAATAAAAACAGCTTGGCATAAAAACAGAGAGGTTGACCAATGGAATTGAATTGAAGACCTGGATATTAATCCACCCACCAATGAACACCTGATTTTTGACAAAGAAGCTAAAAATATACAATGGAAAAAAGAAAGGATCTTTAACAAATGGTGCTGGCATAACTGGATGTCAACATGTAGAAGAATGAAAATAGATCCATATCTATCCTCATGCACAAAACTCAAGTCCAGATGGATTAAAGACCTCAATATAAATCCAACCACACTGAACCTGATAGAAGAGAAAATGGAAAGTAGCCTTCAATGCATGGGCTCAGGAGACCACTTCCTAAATATAACACTAGACACTGAGAGCAGCAATAAATAAATGGGACCTCCTGAAACTGAGAAGCTTCTGTAAAGCAAAGGACACAGTGAATAAGACAAAAAGGCAGCCTACTGAATGGGAAAAGATCTTCACTAACCCCATATCAGACAGAGGACTGATCTCCAAAATATATAATGAACTCAAGAAATTAGACATCAAAATTCCAAATAATGGAATTAAAAAATGGGGTATGGAACTAAACAGAGAAATCTCAACAAAAGAATCTCAAATGGCTGGATGATACTTAAGGAAATGTTCAACATCCTTAGCCATCAGGAAAATGCAAATCAAAACAACTCTGAGATATCATCTTACACATGTCAGAATGACTACGATCAAAAACACTGATGACAGCTTATGCTGGGGAGGTTGTGGGGTAAAGGGAACAGTTCTGCATTGCTGATCGGAATGTAAACTTGTACAACCACTTTGGAAATCAGTATGGCAGTTTCTGAGCAAATTAGGAATCAACCTACCTCATGATCAAGCAGTACCACTCTTGGGCAGATAACCAAAAGATACTTAATCATACTACAAGGACATTTGTTCAACTATGTTCATAGCAGCATTATTTGTAATAGCCAGAACCTGGAAACAACCTAGATGCCCCTCAACCAAAGAATGGATAAAGAAAATGTGGCACATTTACACATTAGAGTATTACTCAGCAGTAAAAAAAACAATGACATCATGAAATTTGCATGCAAATGGATGGAACTAGAAAAAAGCATCCTAAGTAAGGTAACCCAGACCCAGAAAGATGAACATGGTATGTACTCACTCATAAGTGGATACTAGCTGTAAAGCAAAGGATATTGAGCCTATAGTTCATGATTCTAGAGAAGCTAAGTAACAAGGTGAACCCTAAGAAAAACATACATAGATCCATCTGGAAAGTCTAAATAGACAAGATCGCCTGACAAAATTGGGAGCATGGGGGCAGAAGGAGTAGGGATGGCAGAAGGGGAAGACAAAGGGAGTAAGAAGGGGGGAGGAGAACTTGAGGGAGCAGGATAGACAAGATGGAGGAAGGACAGAAATGAGAGCAAGAGAAGAGATATTTTGATTGAGGGAGCCATTATGGGGTTAACAAGAAACCTGACACTAGCGAATTCCCAGGAATCCATAAGGATGACCACAGCTGAGATCCTAAGCAATACAAGAAAGGGTGTCCAAACTGGCCTTGCCCTGTAGTCAGACTGATGAATATCTTAAACATCATCCAAACATCATCATAGAAGTTTCATCCAGCAACTGATGGAAACAGAGGCAGAGACCTACATCGGAGCACTGGGCTGAGCTCCCAAAGTCCAGTTGAAGAGTGGGAGGAGTGAGAATATGAGCGAAGAGGTCAAGACCATGATGGGCACACCCACTCAAACAGTCTACCTGAGCTAATGGGAGCTCACCAACTCCAGCAAGATAGGGAAGGAAATAGCATAGGTTCAAACCAGTCCCTCTGAATGTGGGTGACAGTTGTAATGACTGGTGCAGACTTCAGGGCCACTGCCACTGGCACCAGGATTTATCCCTGTTGCTTGTACTGGCTTTTTTGGAACCTGTTCTCTTTGGATGGATACCTTGTTCAGCCTAGATATAGTAGTGAGGACCCTGGACCTTCCCCAAAGCAATGTGCCTTACCCTTGCTGAGGAGTGGATGAGGAATGGAAGGAGGGGAGGGAGTGGGAACTGGGATTGGTATGTAAAATGAATAAAGATAGTTTGTTTTCTTTAAAAAAATAAGAAAGAAAAAAATAAAAACACAAAATTTTATTATTTCAATACTTTTTAATAAAATGACTAGATATCATTCATTTTAATTTTTAGATTTAATTATTGGTGATAGGTTATTTTGAATTAATTACAGTATGACAGTGACTTTTAAAAAGGGATGAATATTTAAATATCAAAAAATAGTGATGATTGAAAATAACTGAAAAGCAATTTAAAGGAAGTGAGGCTATTGGGGAGTGAAAATTTCTTAGGTATAAATAGTGGCAAAGGCAGCAAAAAGTTTGACAGCAACCATGGCCCTAGATTCTATCATTTGTGAGGGCAAAACTGCTGAACTTTACTCTCCATGTATTTCACCCCAATCAAAGAGAGACAGGCTTCCATGGTTCCGGGGTGAAGATGTCTACACAGAACTAGGGCTGCAGCTATCACAGTCTATTCACGAGGCCTCTCTTTGGGAACCCTGTGGCTATTCCACCACTGCCTTCCCTTTCAGCTGGAGGTGGTTATACTTCTCCTTCTCCACAGGAGGCTGGTTAGAAGGAAAGCAAGCTCATATTAAGAAGAATGAGGTAAGTGTAGAAAAGAACATACAAAAAAATGGGAATACGCGAAAGGTCAATGGCAATGCTTTGGAAAATACGTGCTATTCATTTGCTTATGCCAAAAATAGCTCAGAAATATTGAAATCCATTTACAACAAGCACTCGAGCATGGGGATATTAGACTGGAAGCTTAATCAGAATAGTGAATAAAAGTTTTACTCATGAGCATCAGCAGAACCGAGCCCATATTCCTTTTAACCACTGCTGGTCCAAACAGGCAGTACAAGACTCCAGAGCGGGTGATGAAGAGAGTGTGGCCAGCAGGAATTTGCCTTTATGGAGCTCATGAATAAGTTACTTAGCATGTCAAGAGGAAATCCAAGTGCAGACAGAATTAGAGTTGGGTTTATAGTATAAGTTGGGTTCCTTGGTTGATTAGTTGGTTGGTTTTAAGACAAGGTCTCATGTAGCCCAGGCTGGCCTCAAACTCACTGTGTAGCAGGACATGACATGAAAGTTCCAATCCTCCTACCTCTGCCCATCCACTCCAGTGTCATGATCACAGAGAAGCATCACTCGGTCCAGTTTGTGGGTGCTAGGTAACAAGCCCCAAGCTCTGAGCACGCCAGATAAGCACTCTACCAACCTAGACGTGGACCCAGCCCTGGGTGCTATTAAAATAGGAAGGTTAGCCCTGGTCCACCTGGGTGAGTCCAGTAAACAATGTGGTCCCTTCTCACAGAGGAGGAAGGCAGAACTGTGAGTCAGATTCCTACATGAGAAGAAACACAGCCATTACATGTAACTTCGAATCCCTATGAATGGTCCACATTTGCAAGACTACAAAAACTGGTGCTTCAGTACTCCAGCTATGGGTAACAAAACTCTGTCAACAGTATAATTGGGCAAGAGAATGAATTCTCTGCTCTAGTCTCCAGACAGGATAGCTCATCTGCTTATGCTTTTTGTAACGTGCGGATTTGCGACTGGAGCTGTGACTGTGTCGCCCTGGACCCCAGGCTGAGGAGGAAAGTCAAGCTGTGTGCCAGAGAAGGAAGTGCCACGTTTTCTTGAAAAACTAGCTAGTTTCTGAAACATGACTCAATTTAAAAAAATATGCAAACATATTTTAAAAAACTCTTAAGTACATGGTAGATGTGTGTAATTATCAAGGAACGGATCAATAAAATTAAAAAAATAAAAAACCTGAATGAACTAAACCAATCATCATTTAAAAACATTTGCCATCACCAACCATGAATTAATAATGCATGGAGAAAATGGACTTGCAATTTGTCCTTATCAATTTGATAAAATTTTCATAATGCTAATACATTGAGTAGACTGGGCGAAACCAGTGCTAACGTAAAAGGTACATCTCTGTCCTTGAGGAAGACCGCCGGCAGTATATGTCAGGAGCCTTTTCTTCTACCCCTTCTTTTAAAGGCCAGGCCCCATGTAGTCCAGACTGGCCTCCAACTTGCTGTTAAGGTTAAGGATGACCTTAACCTGCTGGTCCTCCTGCCTCTGTTTCTGGAAACCTAGGATCACTGTATAAATCACCACACTTGGTTTATGTGGTATCTGGGCATCGGAAGAAACAGCTCAGAAAGTATGCAGACTCCACTGTACAATTGCTGAAGCGGTCTATATAGTCAATAAGCGTTAACTCAAGTATATTACTACTATTCAGTGGAACAGAGCAAGCTCACTGAAATCAACAGTTTAGTGGTGTGGTTACTAACATGAAAGATACAATATGCATTAGTGAGTGAAAAAAGGTTATAGAATACTATGCAGAGTGCTTGTGAGTCCTTGTTTATAGAGGATAACATGGACTTCTGCATACATTACATATGTAATACATGCTAACAAGAGGCATCCATACAGTTGTGTTGAAAGATGCTTATATAGTTATAATAAAATGTGGAATTTCTTCATGGTATTTCTTCTCCTTTTATTGATTTTCATTTTTTAAATATTAAAAATATTATTATTTTAAGAGAAAAATTATTACAAGAAATAGGAAAAGTGACAGGTAAAGAGAGGATTCTATGTTCAAGTTCTGAAGGTAAAGCCTTTATGTTAAGTTTATAACTTGAGAAAGATTTCTTATTGTTAGCCTGGAATGCTATGTTCTTTAGCCTCCAAGCCCCAGGGATAGTGTCTGTTGCTTCCTTTCCTCTTAGCTCCTAGAACTAGGACTAAACCCCAAAACCATCTCATGACCTAGAGTCTCTTCAGCAGGGGAGGAGCAACAGAGGTCAGAGTCTCCCAAACTACATAAATCATGAAAACACAATTCAGCCCATCAGAAAGTGTCCCCACACCCATGCTCATGTGGAAAAATTGTCTCTGTTACTAACTGAAGACTCTTCAAATCCTGGTTTTCACCTTTGCTAAAGGGAAGCAAAACAATAGGTTTTAGTTTTCTCTGCTTGGCTTGGAAAGAAGACACTCAATAAAATCAAACAAGATCTTTAAGCTTCCATTTTACGGGGAAGGCAGATGAGCAAGCATAAGACCCAAGCCTGAGGTCAAGAATTTAATACAGTCTAGAGAAGTGGTTCTCAACCTTCCTAACCCTGCGACTCTTTAATACAGTTCCTCATTTTGTGGTGACCCTTCCCCAACCAAAAAATTATTTTCATTGCTACCCCATAACTATAATTTTGCTACTGTTATGAATTGTCATGTAAATATGTAGCCTCTGAGAAGAAAGGGTTGTTGGACCTCAAGGGGGTCATGACTCAGGTTGAGAACCATTGGTTTGGATAGAGAGATCATTTACCCAGCGTCTCGTGCTGACTCTAACTCTGTGGTCAAAGGATGTCTGAGCACATGAGTTCTACAAAAGACAGAGTCTGTGAGAACTGTGTGGATGGTGTGGGGTGGGAGGGCCAGCAATGTCAGGAAACAATTACTCAGCAGCTGGAGTGTGTATGGGTCTTTAAAATGGATGCTAAAATCCATCAGTGTGATGATTTGGAAAAGAGAGGAGAATGTGAGTTGTAGGTGTTGAAGCTCCAGTAAGTATGGATGTATGCATAGAAGGGAGGTGAATGAAATGAAGTATTGATAGAAACATAAAACATGGAGGATTTCTTTTCTTATCATGCACGGATACTATAATGTGGGATTTACCAAGCATCTTCACTCTTAGCCTCCTCCAGGAATCAGGTAAGCTAATCTTAGACAAAAGACCTCCCTTCAGTTGAGTTGCTCAAGTTTTTCTTAGGGGAAAAAGGTAAGCTTTCAAATGCACACCAGTATTGGGGTACAGTCTCAATGGGTTTGTACATTCCAGGCTAGGAGCATGTGGCTTAGAAGTGTTAGGCAGACAAAACAGAGACACAAAAGAAAAGAACAGAGACACAGAATGGAGTCAGAAAGGCAACACAGTGAATACCACATTTGCCTGTGTTTATTTCTCACAATACCTTAACCCAAGCGGGGTGGGGGTGGTAAGGCAAAAGATTACTTTAGCATGATACAAAGAACAAAAACAGAGTACCCAAACATCAAGTATCTGTACTCTGAGTTAAGTATTCTATTGTTCAGGCAGGACTTGCAGCAACCACACCTTAGACAAATGTCCTATAGGCAGCCACACCCTGGGTCAAACATCTTTGAAGGAGCAACAATGGGCCTGAACTCTCCAACCTTTGTCAAGGTGGAATGAATCCACATCCATGGGCTCTGACAGACTAGAACATCAAAGACAGATGAAGCTGAGGAATTAATTAGTGTTTGTTTACTCAGTCCAAGTTCCAAAAACAACAATATGAAAGTCTGGTGGTTTGGATGAGAATGACTCCCCATAGGTAGTTGAACTGTTTAGGAAGGATTAGGAGGTGTGTCCTTGACTGAATAGGTGTGGCTTTGTGGCGGGAGGTGTGTCATTGGAGGATGGCTATGAGATTTCAAAAGTGCAGACTAGGTACAGTCTCAGTTTCTGTCTCTCCCTCCCCCACCCACTCCACTAGATAACGATGTAAAGCATTCAACTGCTCCCCAACAACTCCGACTGTTAGCTGCCTGCCATGATGATCAGGAACTAACCCTCTAAAACTGTAAGCCCCCAACTAAATGCATATAAGATTTGCCTCAGTCATGATGTCTCTTCACAATTGTATAGTAACTGAAACAGAAGAAAACAGTATTCACCAGCAATGGTGCAATAACATTATGTGCTCCACTTATTTCCTCTTCAGAGGAAATAGATGCTAATATCCCCACATGCCAACTGAAGAAGCCTGCAGCAGACTGAGTTGCCCCAAACCCCATGTTTGGCATAGATGGGATTTAAAGCAAAGTCCAGTTCCAACTCCACAGGTTCGAGTCCTCTCCTTGTCCCTAACCAAACTGTTTGAAAATGAGAAGAAGAGTAGAAGGCACAAGAGGAGAAGCCCTGGTGCTCCAGAGGCAAGACTGCGAACATTGAAAACAGCCACCTGTGAGTTTAAAGTCTGAAAGGGGATGGGGTGGGGTCACGGGTCAGAGTGGGTACACACTGCGATTCAAAAATTTTCCAGGAGTTAGCATAAATTATGAAACTAATAGAGCTTCAGATTTAAACAGCGGTCTGTGACTGTCGGCACTCAGTAGCAATTTCAGAACAGTAACAACAAAGCCCTCCTGAGTGATCCACGGAGCATGAGCACACCGCTTACACACATGGTTCCTCCTGCTTAGACCTGTGAGCTGCAGCTTTGTAGTTATAGTCTTCATGCGGGTCAGCAGATAAAAGGACATGCTGCCCTCACAGAGGACCTAGGTTCAACCCCCAGAACCCACAGGGGGGCTCACAAGAATTGCTCCATTTCCAGAAGCTCCAACCACATCTTTTGGCACCATACATACATGCAGGCGAAACACCCATATGCATTAACATTTTAAATATAAATAACAGATATGATTTTAACAAATTTCTCCTAAGAAACTATTATCTCTGAGGAACAGTAATATTTGGTTCTTACTGGAGTTAGGCAGGAAGGTAAGTCCAGAGTAAATGAGAGAAGGTATTCAGAAGAACCTAGAAGACATAGCCGTAACTAAATTTCATTTACAAATATTGATAGATCTTATATATCCTAACGTAAGTTACTAAGCAAAGCAGCCAATGCAAGTATCAATGGAGATTTTTTATAATTTTCTACATCAAAATTTCTAAAACTATAAAATATTTGATCCCAAAGCAATCCCAGCACTCAGAAGGTCGAAGAAGGAAGATTGGGAGTTCAAGGTTATCCTTGGCTAAATAGTGAGATTTGGGCTACCTTGAGCTACTTGAAACCTTGCCTCAAAAAGACAACTATGGCTTATACAATACTATGTGAAAACAAAGAATGAGTGTTTATAAAATAAAACTAAACAAATGAAAAAATAAGCTTTCATAAAATATAAAATACCATCAGCAAAATTATTTGCGATTGAATTGCCCAGCTATTAACTCACTTCTTTCCTTCGCATTCCTTGCGCGAACCTGACTTAACCAAGATTTTAACTAACAGACAAATCGAATGCTTCAGCTGTTTTTACCACGCCTTAAATCTGACCGTTTTGGAGAGTCTTCAAATGAGCCAGATGAGAAACTACTTAATTAGGATTTTAATTATTTTCTTGCCTTCTGATGGTATCTGGAAGTCGCTAGGAAGCAGCCTGCTTCTGCAGTTTCTCAGCTGTTCCCCCTGTTCCCCAAGGCAGTGTTTGTGGTAAATTCCCAACTCCAGGAGCAGTGGGTAGAAGCCCTGCACTGCAGAGCAGGGAGGAGCTGCAGCCTGGCCTGAACTCCATCATCTCCGCGGGACACAACAGCCTCCTTTCAGTAAAATGGATTTCGTGTATTTTGGCTTTGGAGTCATGTTGTATCTTTGAACTTATCTGCATTCCTGCAGCGACTGAACTCCAAATAATAAAGCTGGCTGTTGAATAGTCCAGCTTCTAAGCAGAATCAGATGAGGGCATGCACGGGTATGTGCAGTGCGGTTTTTTTTTTTTTTTTTTAACAATCTCTATTTGCAGCACACAGATTTCAATGGTGAGATAATTAACTTGATTATGACAACTGAGTTCAGTTTAAGATCTAACAACACACTTAAACAAAAGGAAACCTCTGTCCATATTTAGGGTTGTCTCCATACACGCAGGTTTAGACATCTACTTTGTCAAACTGTTATTTTCAAGTGAAATTCGCTCACGGATTACTAGGAAGCAGCTTGTGTTTGCATAAAAATAAATAGAAAGTTAACCCTCTGTATTTGTTATGGTTGTGATTTACTCTGGAGCCTTGCAGTAACATGATCCATGAGCAGACAGGCTTTGGTTTAAAGTCCACTTTAATTCTGCCCAGAGTCACTGCTGGAATTTCTCAAGGGTCTCTCTCCATTTCACTTCTGTGCAATCAAGCCTGATCCTGGAGGACAGCAGTAGTTGGCAGAACTCTAAAGTTGGCCCACCAACATTTCCTGTCCTGGGCTATTCAATCACATTCTAATCTATGCCTATTGTGTGGATACAAAATACTGATCTAATCACGAGATCCCTTTAAAGATTGAGCTTTTTAAAGCCTTATTTATATATGTATGTATGCATGCTCGTTGTATGAGTATGTGAGCGTGGATGCCGAGGAGGGTGTGGAATCCCCTGGTGATGGAATTTCAGATGACTGTAAGATGTCCCAGGTAGGTGCTGAGAACCAAATAGGTCTTGTGGTACAGAAGCTGGGGCTTTTAACCACTGAGCCATCTCACCGGCTCCACATGATCAGCAGGAGAAATCAGAGAAACAAAGTCTTGGGGTTCAGTTTGCCACTTCCAGCTTTGGTAAGCAATAATGACTTAACTGGGTTTGTTTACAATATGATGTTTCCTTGAAAATATTCTTAAATTGAAATTTGATTTGTGTAGATAAATGCCACTATGTGTGGGGGAGGGTAAGGGGGACAACTTGGAGGAATCAGTTCTCTCCCTTCCATCGTTCGGAACCTGGAGATCCAATTCAGGGCATTGGCAGCAGGTACCCTTTACCTGCTGAGCCAGTCCTAATGGGTTTTATCTAGGAAGTGATTTTGTTGAGTCTAAGTTGCCCACCTTCCTTAATTTGATATCATTGGAATCAAGGTACTTCCTGGTATCATTTGACATCTGCAGGCCCCTTGCTACATGGATCAGGGCCAAGCATCTCTAAGACATGCGCTCAGCAACCGGCCTGGTCAACCTCATCCCAGCCCAGTGATGCTGGCTTTTTGTTACATTCCTCTCTCCCCAAAACCAAACCCAGAAGGCCCTGGGCTGAAACATTTAAGGGATTTTGCAATTTAGCCACACACCCCTGCCTGGAGGGTCTACAGGGGGCACGTGTGTGCCTCCTCCTTCACAGTCAAGCAAATGGAAAAGCAGGGCACACAGAGCCCATCAGAGTGCGGGGGGGGGGGAGCTCTTTAAGGAATCTGAATGTCACACACTCGTGGGAGTCAGTGGATTTGTGGGAAGATGGCACTGTCAGTTGGAGAACACAAGGAACACCCTAGGGACCTTACCGAGGTTGAGGAGTTCCAGATAGAGCGAGAGGCCAGGTCTCATCTCCAGGCCAGATGGAGAGCACCTGGTGGGGCACAGTGTTCTGTGTAATATATTATGAAATGTTGATCTATTTAATTTCATCTGAATTGGGAACAATTTGCCAGAAATATAGCTATATTATATTATACGATATGAAGTCACAACCACAAACACATACGAACAGTGGTTCCCAAACTTACTCACGTGGGCAACACCTGGAAGTCATGATACTCTTCTCAAAGTACCATAAATATTGATATATTTTAATAACAAGTCAACTGAGAACAGTTCTATTTAAGGCTATGCCTGTGTGTGTATAATATAAAATCACTACCATGAAACACATATGTTCTCAAACCTGGAAAAGTCAGCTGTTTCCAAGTATTACAAATGAGGACCATTTACTATTTGCTCCTATGTGCTTTTCTGCTGCTGACCTGACTGGCTATAAAATGAGAAAAAGAAGTAAGAAAAACGTGCGGGCAGGAGCTTTAAATAGAGGGGCAAATGCCTACTCATTTTCTCTCCCTCTTTTTTCCATTCTTTCTCCTTTTCCTCCCATTTCTTCTCCTCATCTTTCTTCTCCTACTTCTCCTCCTCCTCTTCCTTGTCTCTTTCCCTTTCACCCTCCTTTGGAAGAAACAAGGCCAGTTTCCAAACTCCCTAATCATACTGGTTAAGTGGTCATATTTCTTTTAAACGCACCAGTTTAGGGCAAACCCTGAATGTAGTATTCAAGATCCTGGCCCAGAAGAGACCATGGTTTGCCTGGGTTTATAGATATAGCTCATGAGAAACTTGAGACTAGACATCGTCATATCTCGACAGCTAATCCTGCAAATTTTGCAAACCAGCCTTTATTTAAATTTAACTACTAGGTGGTTTCTTTCCCATAGAAGCTGGAGGGAAGCTGTATGAAAGAAGTACATACAGGGTACCTGGCCAGGCTCTGTTACTCCCTTATCCTCAGACTAAACCCTATTAAGACCTATTATCTGGTCCCTTAACTAAAAGTTTGCCCATCCTTGCCTAAATAAATTAAAATGTTAGGTTGAGTGATATTTCCATCAGAAAGGCAACAAGCTTTATTTCATGTTTTAAGTCTTTTTGTTTGAGAAGTGGATTCCTGTGTTGGAGATGTTCAAGAGTTAAGTTTTTGTCAGTTTGACTGGGTTAGATATGTAGGGAATGTTGGAATGTTTCTGGGAAATATTAGCATATGAATCAATAGACTAAATTAAACAAATGGGCCTCCCCACCATAATAGATATTTCCTTAGCAATTGAGGACCTGGAAATAATAAGTTGGATGAGGGGAGGGTTCACAGCTCTCTGCTTGGCTCCTTAAAATGGACCATTTATCTCCTGCCTGTGATGCTCTTGGCTCTCAAGCCTTCAGACATGGGCTGAGACCTATCAGCTCCTCAGCTCTTGGACCCTTTGACTAAACCATCATCTCTGTTGGGTCTCCAAACTGCAAAGGTAGATCACTGAATCCCTTTGTCTCCATAATGGTGTGAGCCAGATATACAGAGATGATAGATCAATCCATCAATAGGTAAATAGATAGGTAGATAGGTAGGTGGATAGATAGATAGACAGACAGACAGACAGACAGACAGATATTCTCATTTGGTTTTGTTCCTTTGACTAATACACGATGGTCTGGAATTGCCATTTCCTGGAAAATCCCACTGCTTTCAGTTAACAACGTAGGAGGACTGTCCTCCGCATATGTACCGTGGTTATCAATCACAATCACAATTTACATCAGCAAGAAACACGGCAATATTCTTTGCAGACTCTACTTTCCACGAGTATACTCCTTGTACATTTCTTATAACCTTTCTTAACTGTAGTCAACAGATGATAACATGTATTCCCATGCTGCTACTAAAAAAAAAAAAATCATGTTCCTTAATTATATAAGGTTACAAATGTTAAACAATTACACTTATTTAACATTTTGTTTCTCAAATTTGCTTCTATGACCTTGGGGCAAGTTGTTGCATCTTTCTACAGCTTCCTCTTCTGAAAACCAGGAGTAATTATAAGGTCTACTTTATAGGATGAATGGATCAGCATGAAGCTCTGAAAAAACGAGCCACACAGTTACTGCGTCACTACTGCCATTGCTGTCACTGTCTGCCTTCTACAGATTAGGAGAATGAGGCCAGGGACCTTATTTAAGGCCACACTGTTAGTTAATGACAGAGTTGGAATTGGAACCAAACACTCAACACACTTCTCTGTCGCTGGGTGGAGAAGCTGAAGGAGATTTTTAATTTTCTACTTTGTCTTTTTTCCCTCTAATGTTAAATAATGGGCATGTGTGCTATCAGCAATCAGAAACTATTAAATTGTATAACATTATCTTAAAAACGGAATGTAGAAACTGTCACACATGGCTGTCTCCTTCACATTCAGAACTGAGTGCTAGGGATTACACCATGGAACTGCTGTTATGATTTTGGCCCCTGGTCCCTTTAAGAGACAGGCCATGCCCACTCCCTCCCCCATCTACTAAGGCAGGCTGATCTTCAGCTTCCGTCCTGAGCTTGCTCTCTTTTCCATCTTCCCCTCTCCCTACTTCTCTGCTTCCCCCCTTCTGTCTCTCTCTGCTCTTCTCTCTCTCTCTCCCCCCTTCTCCCTTCCCCCTTCATAACCCCCTGAATAAATATTCAACCTCACTCTGCAAGTTGTGTTTATCCATGTCTCTGTCTTTTGCTGCCCGCCATGTGTCTCCCTGCCTGGGACCAGCCACTGCTCGGGGACCACCTTCTCTGCCTGGGACTGGCTGCTCCCAGGGCCTGATGTCTGCCGCTACATGGCCTTCTACCACCATTTGGGACCTACAGCATTTCTGTTGCCTACTGCCGCTGGGGATCTTGCAGCATTTTTTTAAAAAAAAATAAAAACTGATGTCTTCTTTGCTTCTACGCACGGTGTCTCCTGTGTCATAAGCCACCTTTTCGGGGTGACTTCTGCCGGGCTCCTAGCCACAGCTGGTTCAAACATTCCAGGGTAGGAGCGTGAGGATTAGAATTATTAGGCAAAAGAAACATAGATATGGGAGAAGTAAGAGACAGAAAAATAGGACAGTATCAGGAGTGACATCCAGTGAATATCGAAAGTTGCCAGCATTTAATTTCCATTTGCTTAAATACCCTGAACCTGCCAGGCAGTGGTGGTGGTGCACACCTTTAATCCCAGCACTCGGATCTCTGTGAGTTCGAGGCCAGCCTGGTCTACAAGAGCTAGTTCCGGGACAGGCTCTAAAGCTACAGAGAAACCCTGTCTCGAAGAACCAAAAAATAAAAATAAAATTTAAAAAAAAACCCTGAAACTAAGAGTCAGGAGTCAGGGGGGAGGGGGGACTGCATTCACATGATATACGGAATGAGCAGACCAACTGAAAAATTATGGGCTACATTCTTAGTTGAACATTCTGCTGCCAGAACAAGATAAATAACACTTACACCCTAAACCAAGCATTCTATAGGCAAACCACTCCCTGGGTGGAATCCATAGTTATCTCCCTAAAAGAGTAGGAAGCTAGTTGGATCCTTAGACTTTTGTTTGAGGTAGAAACAGATCTACTTTTTAATATCTGAAATACCAGGTCTGGATATTAGCCACACTTGTTGACAAAAATCTTGAAGGAACAGAAGTTTCAACTCTCTGACCCTAGTCAAGATAGAATGGACCCATACCTACGAGCCCTGTCTCACTCCTCACTTCTCTTGCAGCCCAGATTTTTACCTGTGCTTCAGGTCCCTTCATTTCCCTCCATGTAAACAATGAGCCTGTCTACAACAGCTAAGGACATTATCACAGTTCTCAAAGCAGCCTTTGCAGCTTCTGCTTTTATTCCTGTTGTTAGGCACATCTCATTGATAAGATTAGGCTTCAAGGACCATGAGGTCACTTAATAAGTAAGGAGCCAAATCAAGATTCAAGTCTAAATGTTTAGATTCCCAACTCCTAAATGTTTAGATTCCCAACTCTCCCTTTGTGGAGCTCCCTGCCTTCTGCTGTTTTCCTGACTTACACCATCCCATAGGATCTCCACCTTTGCCGAGCACCCTGATGAGCTGCCCTAACCACCCTTGATTTCTTTAGCATGGTTTGACATTCCTGAGACTCGTTCTCCTCTCGTTTGATGGGGCTCTGGATTAGATGCATGGACAGCTTTAGGTATGTGAAATATGAAGCTTTTTTTATTTAAACATTGTTCTTCCCTGCGAAAACATTAGATAGCCTTCAGGGATTAGCCATTATAAACAGTTTTTTTTTTTTTTTTTTTTTTTTTTTTTTTTTTTTTTTTTTTTTAACTTAAGTACTTAGGGAAGGGGGCAAAGACTGAGCTCACATAGGATGCCATTGTTTTGCTTCCTGTATGTAAACATACCCTGGACAAGCAGCCAGGCAGCCAACAGAAGTAGTAATGGGGGCTTCATGCTCTGGTGTAAATGCTGTAGAAAGAATATTCTGAGCACACATTCACTGATATAAAAAGCAGCACAACGCTCCAATCCAGCACTTCCACCCCTAGGAATTACACCCAGATTATAACATATTGTGCGAACTCGGGCTTATGTGAAACGATGCTCATTGTTGTTCGTTAGAACAGCTAAAATTATAGCAACTCATATGCAAAATAAGGCGCTGTTAAATAAAAGATGACATTTCTTATGATAGAACACTGTGCAGCTATTACTATCACGTTGGTAGGAGACAATTTAATAGCATGGGATTTTTCATCATTTGTTATTAAATTAAAAAGAAGCTTACAAAACAATATTTGAAGTGTGCTCCCAATTTTATTTCGTTTCCATGAATACAGAAAATAGATTGGATAAACAAACACTAAAAGGTTAACTCTGGGTGGTTTCTAAATGACGATATTATGAATAATTGAAATTGCTTATTTGTGCCTTTTTATTTTGCCATTTTTTATAATAAACAATACTTTCCATTCAGAAAAGGATATGCATAACAAAAAAGCAGTGCCAGAATGAGAAAAGGTTATTATACCCCAAGATTAATTTAAGAGAGACAGGTTTCATTTCTTTACCTCTGAAACAGATTGCCCCTATAATATTCACCCCGGCCCTGTTTGCTAATGCCATAGCAATCAAGGAAAGATCAAAACTGTGGCTTTCAAAATTCAGGTTTAACTTCTTATTTTAGTTTAGTTTTAGAGTTGCACAACCGGGGTCTAAAATGCAGCCTTTTAGAAGAATTTTAAAGACGTGAAAGTTACAGGTCAGACTTGCTGATGAGAATTTTTTTTTTAATCAATTGTTATTCTGCCTTCCTCACCAATTTCTTGAGTTCTGTGTTACCTAGACTCTGATTTCCAGACTCTGTGGAGCATAGGGGCCTATTATATTATTATAGTACTGTTTTAGAAAAATCACCTCTTTTGTAATTTATTCAAATAAGTTCTGTTATATTTTTGTGAGGTAAATTAGCCTGGTACTTATCTGCACCTCGCATCTCTTTTGTCTGTGGCTCTTCCCTGACTCCCTCTCACAGGAACTGACTGTTTTTTATTAATTGTGCATGAATAGAGTCATCTTTTGAATATAAATCTGAAGTATTCTCATCCTTCCATTAGCGTTATTTTTCTAATCCTTCTTATGTATCATCTGCTTCCTTCTTTTTCTTACTCATTAATAACGTGGCTAAATGAGGCTAGCCTCTGTCCCTGCCGGACCGTCAGGAAATGCCTATATCTGATAGATCGCCATTCATCATGACTGATCGCTGCGGTCCTGGAGCCAATTTTAAATACTTTTGTGACAAAAAGTCTTATTCTAGCCAACTTAAATCTGTTGTATAAGAAATTTTGTGAGACTGCTTATATAACTTTGTAATATTTAATAACTTGCACTGCATCCCATCTTCCACTGGTAATGTAAATTGCTCCCCAACTAGTTTACTTTAAACACTCAAACTGTCATATCTAAAGTCCTATCTGCTCCCCCAGCTTCTGAGTCCTGTCCTTTCTGAGTTCTTTGTTATCATCATCACAAGTCATTTAATTAAATAAGACACTATCTTCTGCCTTTGCTTGTTTGTCCCTTTGGCTCCTGCTTCCTCAGTCACTGCTTCTAGCTGCCCTTCACCCTCCCTTAAGAAGGCTTTTCACCTTCTATCCTGCCTCCCTTCCTTCCCCTGAAACATCCAAGACCATTCCTTAACCTCCTCACTGATTCTGTGCCACTTTTCCAGATCACCCACCATTCTTCAGCCATGGCCCCCACACTGATCCCGCTGCTGCAGAACCAAACCCTCTCCTCTATATTCCCAACGCTCCAGGCACCGTCTTAAACTATCAAACCCAGAAGATGTGTAAATCCAGAACAAGGAGTGATGCCCGGTTCCTTCATACTTGATCCTGTTCTCACCAAGGCGCTCTTTCATTCTGTGTCTGGCTGGCTGGCGGCTGGCTGGGGACTGGCTGGGGACTGGCTGGGGGCTGGCTGGGGGCTGGCTGGGGGCTGGCTGGGGGCTGCACGGCTGGCCCTGGACATCTCACTCTTTCTTTCTCATCCCCTTTTCTCTCATTCTCCCCTGAGCCTAGATTTCTCTTCTTACTTATTCTCTCTGCCCGAGAGCCCCGCCTATCCGTCTACTGCCTGGCTATTGGCTGTTCAGTTTTTTATTAGACCAATCAGGGACCTTAGGCAGGCAAGTACCACATCTTTGCAACACGAATACAAATGCAGCATGAACAAATGCAACGCACATTTACATAGTTAAAGTAATATTCCACAACAGAACCTGGAGTCTATTCTCAGAATATGAAACTTGTGACCCAGCAAGGGAATACTTCTGTTCCTATCTCTCTCAGTTCTGGCTTAAGGGTGGGCTGTGGGGGTGGGGTGGAATAGTCGAGGATCTTTGATAGGGCTGGAACCCCTGCAGGTGATTGGAACAGGGATTCTGTGTGGAGAGAAGTTTACAAAAAGCAAATGTCTGACGACCAATGACTGAATGAAGTGGACAGATGTTTACATAAAGATTCCAAAATCAGATTTGCTAAATCACATGTCACTTGAGTAAGCCACACATGTGATCTACTGTGAGGAAACTCAATCCCTCCAGCAGCCGCAGCGCTGACCCTCTCACCTTCGCCAAATCTCAGCCTTGAGATATACTTCCTCGGTGACCCTTTCTGTAACCTCCCACAGTGCCCTTTATCTAATATCACTTATAGCATATAGCACCACCCTTGCCTGTTTACCTCCACACCCTGGACAGGACTATCACTATGGTGACAATATTTGTTAGTATCTTGACATTTTTTTTTTCTAACACTGGATCTAAAACAGGACCAGATGTCCCATGAATATTCACTGAATAAATAACACCCAAAATATGCTACAAATTGCTTCCCATTTTGGAATAGGGTTGAGGGGATTGAAGTTTGCCTAACAAAGTTTATGTTTGCAGATCTGTATTTCCTAGAAAACTGCATAAATAAATAATATCATTTAAAAAGTGTAATGATTTTTTTGCTTCAGAGGAACAAGATTGGACTGTGTTTCTCTCACCTCTTGGACACACCCACTTTCCTAACTAAAGCACCTCTTCATTCTCAAGAGGAGAAGTGTGAAACTCTAGAAAAAGCTTTACTATACCTTCAGCCTTTCCCTAGGAGGATGGGTAGGTGGGAGTCCAGGAAGAAGCTGCTAACAATTTGATGAACACGATCGTGCAAGCCTGAAGGAACAGTACATGAAAATGATTTAAACAAGTCATTTAATATAGAATGACAATCAAAATAACTTACATTCATTTTAGATTTTCAGTTGTTCTTTTCCTTCTGAGCTTTTGGAGGTCAAAGTGGGCATTCTCCTAATTAGGTCTGATTTTGAAAGTCATTTCTGGGAAGTCTCCCAAACCAACCATGGATATTGGAACAGGGACCTCTGCTTTCTGCTGTGTGTGGGGAAAAGTTCACCAACATCAATTTAGTTGATCTATAGAAACTTCCTATGACTAAGCCAGGCTAGTAATCACCACCATAAACAGACATTTTAAGTGATTTAATATGATTTCTGCCCTATCACACAGCTGGTAGCAGAACACAGACTGGATATCAGGTTTATAATTTTATATATTTTCCCTCAAAGATGTTTGATTCAAATTTAAACTCTAAGTAAAGCATTTATAAAGTGCCCATATATCCGCATTTTGTAGGGGTTTTCTGGGTGTATTTTTCTGAGGTGATGACAATGAAGAGGTCAGAATTCAGTACCACTCTTCATTTCCTTGTTGAGGTTGATTCTGTATACACTGACTGCCCTCCAAGAGTCTGTCAGCTTGGCAAGCTAGGGCAGGAGAGAAAAGTGCAGGTCTACCACACGGCAGACCAGCATCCTCTCTCCAGGCCAACAGGCCATTCTGCTAATGGGCTTCTGTATTTCATAATTAAATAAAGAAGTCATGTAATGTATGTTTATCTCTTTACTTGATGGAATTCGGGTCTCTTGAGCTACCTAAGATATGTGCGTCATAAATAAAATTCTAAATATATTTTAAAACCATGTAACTCATGTTTGAAGTAGAAGGAGAATTTTCTTTTCCTTTAAGGAAAAAAAAAGAATCTAGGAAATTGGAGGAAAAAGTTTAATTAATTTGTTTGTTGCTGTTTTTCAAAAAGGAAATAAAACCTTGATGCTTTGGTCTCCCTTGATTTCTGTTTTGACAGTTCCTTGTGTGACAACCAGTATCCCTGCATCATTATGACTGATAATCAATTATGAAGTAAACAAAAAAGTGCCATCCCAGAATGCTCTGCTTCCAAACATCTTCTGTCTCTGGAGCCAGTCGCCACACTGCAAACATGACAACAAATGAATTGATGATAGCATCTGCATCGTCTGGCTTTTGTCCACATGTCACAACTGTAATGCCCTTAATTGAGACTTTTTCATTTGATGTACTCTAGTTTCTTCATTTCCTATTCTCCGAACCGAGCTTTAATTGAATTAACACTGACTGAAAAGTCGTCAGTTATAATGGCACCTTCATCTTTTTATCTTTGATGCTTAAAGAACACATAAACCAAATGTTGTCTTAGTATAAATGGTTGGATTTTCTGGTGTCACATTAATATGCCAAGACTGTGCTTGTTATTTCTTTAAAAAAAAAAAAAGGTTGTTTGATGGAATTTTTCAAACTCTAGAAAATGTAACATAAATAATAGGTGATATTTATGACATACCTTTTTATGCAAATGGAAGAAGTCAGTCAATAAAATTACCAATTATTTTGTAAGTTCCTGAATGATTTTAGCACTTATTTAAATATCAAAAAATCAGTTAATCTTATGTTTTATGCAGATTAAAAATAATTTTAATCCTGTAGATGAATGATAAATAATTCAACAAAAGCCCACTTTTAATTTTTTATCCCTAATAAAAATTGTTTTAGTAAGATACTAGAGATAATTTTTATGATAGGAAAAAAATCATTGACCTTTTATAATAAAAATTTATAAAATGCTCTTAAAACAAAGTAAAATTAGGTTAGTCTATCCTCCAACACTCACGGGCCAAACAGACTCCCAGATAATTCCATTTATACTTGGGCAGTTCTCAAGGGCCATATTTGTACCTATGCATAATGTTATCAGCATAAGATTGTTTCATCATGTATCAGTTGATATCCATCCAAGTCTAATTGAAAGACAATTCATAGTAGAGTCATAGTGGGCATGTTATTATAATCACTTATTTTTAATATGCAAACCTCAAGCTTAAGAATGAAGTCTTATATCCATATATATGGATATGACAAAACCCAATATTTCCATCTACATTGGATGTTCAACAAAAACTAATTATGTGTATAGAAACTCATTCTAAAGCCACTCCACCCACCAAGGGCTTTCAGAATCACAAGATAGCGTGTGGCCAATGTTGCCCTCTAGTGGTTAGCATGCCCAGGTGAGTCAGAATACCCGAGATTCCATTCCTGAGCTATTTATGAGACAGACATTTTTTGACAGGAAGATGGTGACAGAAACTTTAATAAGGCATATGCAATGTAATCCAAGGGGAGAAAACTCGTTTTATTCTTATAACACCGTATTTGATTGTCTTTTCTACTAAGCCTATACTCTGTGCAAAAATCAGTTGGATTGAATTCATGTGGTTAAAGGAAATTTTAGAGGAATGTTCTGAGAGTTATAAAAATCTTCAATTCCCTTACTATCGATGGACCCTATGTAATTTTTAAGTTAGTGTGGTCATAGCATGACAGCACATGGCTCAAGCACAATCTTCATTCTTCATTCTCTTCATGTTCTTACTACAGAAGAAGCTTCTGCCTTCCAACCAACACTTTCTCACCTGTGGCCAGTGATTAGCATGGGCTCCTCAGTTATCACGTCTCTCTGCATGACTCCCAGAGAGGAGTAAAAGTCACGTTTCTGGATCAGGGATAAGTAGCTGTATGCCTGAGGATAGGCAGAATTGGAACTCTTGCCCACAGGGCCACTTTCTGCTCTTGCTGGAATACTCTAGCACAGGAGATTCTGTGGGTCATGACCCCTGTCACAGGCATTTCTTAAGACCATCAGAAAACACAGATACTTACATTATGATTCATAACAATAGCAAAATTACAGTTACGAAGTGCAGTGAAAATAATTTTATCGTTGGAGGGATCACCACAGCATGAGGAACTGTAGTAAGAGGTTGCAGCATTAGAAAAGTTGAGAACCAACGGTCTAGTGTTTCTCTCCCTTCTCCAATTCATCTATTCATCTTCATACACAAAGTGACGAGAGACAGCATAGCTTAAATTGAGCTGAGTGGCTTCTATTTGCCCCTTCATGATAGGAAGCTAAGATGTACAGATGCTTCACAGTTTAACATTTGCCTTCTGAAGTCAAGATAAAACCAAAGTCACTCGCCATTCAAAACTTAAAAGGTGAAAAAAGGGGCAAAAGCATAGAGAGTATTGTCATTAATAAAACAGAGAATGCTTGCACATGTACAGGGTCCAATACTGTTAACAACACTGGCAAGAATTTGGCATGAAGATATGCCCTGGCAAGTATTCTGTGCCCTCCAGCTGCACTAGGCATAACTCAGGAGAATCTAATTTGCATTACTCAGCATTAGACCTGGAAAGACCTACCTCATCCATCAATGGTCCAGACACCAGCAGCATTTGAGGTGTAATTTGAAGTTGATGAACATTTGCTGTCTAGGAGATAAGGCTGTTTTCTCTTTATACAAAAGAATTTGCACCTGTCTGTTACAGTCAGGGCCAATTATGGGTAAAACTCTAATTTGTTTATGGTCTAGACTCCTAAAACAATAATTCCTGGTTGGATTATTTTTTTATTCTCAACAGCAGGAGGTTCCCTGGCCTTCTAAGGCCTCCTGGTGGTCGCTACATATGCGTTCAGTGCTGTGCACTTAACATCCGTATCTTGCATGCTTCATTTCTGGGTCTTACCTCTATCTTGCATTTTCTACTTACTAACCCTTTTCTATAAAAGTATGTGCTTTATTTTTCAGTGTTTTGCTCATTATTGGGTGATAAATAATGGAGATAAGTTAACAAAATAAAATGTATTCAGTATTACTGAAGTCATTTCTGAAGGGCACATTGTTTTCTTTGTATAAATAGATATCCATTATCAGTACAAAGGACAAAGTGTGACACACTCACATAGTGGACGTCTACATATCAATAAAAATAAAGGAATTGGAAATTACACAATAATTTGGATATATGGCCACAGTAGGATAAAATCTTTAAAGTGGTGTTTACTTAAAAGTAACTGTCAATAATTTAAAAATCCAAGTGAAACCTCTTGCAATAGATATTTCGCACCAAATAAGTCCTTTAGATTTTTCAAATCACTCTTATCTTTACTTTCCTCAATCATTGTTTGCAGAGCTATACCCCCTATAATAGACATTCAATAAAATACTCTCCCTGAACCTTAGAGATTTATGTCTACTGACTTAAGTGATCAAAATCTAAATGTTATATCACCATTTCTCCCAAATGGCTTAAATATATATATATATATATATATATATATATATCCGATTATTACTAATAATTTCTGTAAAGAATGTGAGAAAGCTTGGTCTTTCACACACTAGAGTTGGTATGGCCACTCTGATTGAACAGAAGAAAGCAAAGCATAGTGTACCCAGCATCTCCACTCTCAGGCAGACACCTAACACAAATACTTGTCTATGATCATGCAAAAGTCCATCTAGAATGTTCAGACAACACTAATCGAAAAATTCAAAACCAAAAACAGTTAATTGATCATCAACAGTGCAAGGGACAAAATGTGATACAGAGTGGAAGAGTCTACATACCAATCAGAATAAATGAAAAATCCGCAAAATAATTTGGATATACATCCAAAATATATGTATGTATATCCAAATTATGTACATATATATCCAAATTATATATCTACATATATGCATATATAGTGGCAGAAGGAAAAGAAAAGAGGATATGCTGCTGCAGAAGTCAGTTCACAGAAAACCAAGCAAAAATCAAATATATTGGTCAAACGCAAGAGAGTGGTTACCTGGGTGGGGGAGAAACAGCAAGGAAGTCCTTGAGAGGCTTCAGCCATTCTCATTCGATCCTGATATTTTCTTTGCTGTGGTTTCCATGCTAGGAGTTTTAACTGTGGGCATGCCTATGTTAAGCATATCTTCCACCACTTAATTACGGTCCAATCCCTCTACTTCATCTCAGGATTAATGTGCTCATTCTGTAAAGATGCATAAGTGGTAAACATAGGATAATAGACTCCTGTCTATATGTATATTTTACTTCAAAATTGTAAGCTATAACACACATTACTCCATCTTCAGAAAGCTTAGAAACATAACCTCAAAACAATGTTTTATCATTGTATTTATAAACAATAATTGACCTATTCATCAAATTTACCAAATTTTGTGGTTGACCATGTAATATTCTACTTTGGAGCCATGACTCAATGTCGTCAACATTCATATATAGCATAGTGGATGCTATGAGAATATTAATGGAAATAAATCTTTCAACTATTTTTCTTGAATATTTTCAAGCCAATTCCCCACATGAAGCATATGCAAACTAGTTATAAAATATTCACATATGCTCCTCTCTTGATCATGACAGAGAAAGCACATTGACAAAACAAAACTTTTTCCTGGGTCATCGTTACTAACAACCAAACTGGTGAGATCAAGCATCTTGCCAAAAAACCATTAGCTGATAATCCTGTCTGCTGATCCCCAAGTCGTCAATGCGAGTTAAGAAACTGAGACGGGACTGTGACACGGGCCGCAGCCAGCAGACCAGGTGCTGAAGCAGGACTGGGTTCTGTCCTTGCACCTAAAGCAGACTTAACGCTTCATATTCCTTAATGTGTTTATCCATGTCATGCTGCCCAGAAACCAGCACAATTGCAGTTAGAGCATACAATCTGCTTGAAGGTTACTGAATTCTACCTGCCCAGACCAAGCATAATTCTTTTATTTTATTTTATTTTTATTTTTGTTTTCACATGAACACACTAAAGAGAGATTGCCTTTCCCCTTGTCTGCATCCCCTTCACAATGCCGATTGACCTTCAGTACCAGCTGCTCCATCCAGCATCTCTGAGACTTTAACAAAGATTGTCAGAGTCAGGCTGGGCAGGGGCACCTAGGGTGGGGCCTGAGGTCTTCCATTTTAGACGCGGCAGGTCTGTGGCTATTTCTGAGTAGTAAGGACCTAGTAACAAGGAGAAAGAATCACTCTCCTCTGGGTTGTTGTGTAGGTCACAGGATTTCAAAAATGTAGGCTTCATACATATGTAGCATTCAGTTTCAAGCCAGGTAACTTCACGGAAGGAATGGGGAGGGAAGGGCGGGGGCGGGGGCGAAGCTTTAATTATTTGGACGTTCCGAACCAAATGACTCATGGTGCTGGGACGAGCTTGGGAAATAAACGCGCATTGCAGTGACAGAGCATGCGTTAAAGTGGGTTCTGTGTGATGCGCCAAATGTCGGATCCAGAGATAACGCGCAGATAGGGAAGCTGAAAAGATATATAGGACTTGCATAATGAGGGAGATTTACTGCTACTGTATCCCAGACTAAATCAATATCTGGCAAACTAACTCGGCCAGATATTGGGAGAACATGATCGTGCCCCCCCCCCCACTTTCTTCTCTGTGATGGATTCTCTTGCTGTCGAGTAATTTGAGCCTACAGATTGTATTTTTAAAAGTTCCCCCAAACAAAACTCTAGTTAAGAATATAATATGTTTGTTGAAAAGTACGATATCTGAAGCCCAAAGCCACTTTTTTTTTTTTTCAGGTAACTAAATGACTCTTTAAAAATTCTATTTCTTAATGGTTACCTTAAAGAAGCATCCTGCTGTATAATACATAGGATTCGACTCTGAGGAGCCAGGCCTATGCCAGGGCTAATGTGTTCGGGTAGCCATTTGGAAAGGAAATGAGAAGGCATTAGTTCGTGATCAAGTAAGACGCAGGGGACTCTAAGGAACACTGACGAAGTGGCAGGCAGTTAGCAACCTCCTCCAGTTGGCTGAATGCCCACCTTAAAGAATGTCAAAGGCGCAGAACACGGTGCCTGGTCCTCATGTCTCCCTGCTAACTTAACTCCTTATCCTTTGCCTCCAGCTCCTGGTCTCTCCTGCTCCACCCACCTCTCTCTTCTTTACCTTTCTTCCTCTGCCTCCCTGCTTTTAAATGGGCGGATCTCTGTGAGTTCGAGGCCAGCCTGGTCTACAAGAGCTACTTCCAGGACAGGCTCTAAAACTACAGCGAAACCCTGTCATGAAAACAAAAAAATAAATAAATAAAATAACTGGGTTGAGAAAATGTCCTCACATTGCACCAGGAAATTGCTGCAACCAAAGAATTATCCTAGAAAACTGCCAGCTATGGAGTAACCTCAACAAGTCAGTTACATCTTGACCCTGCTTAGAATCTTCTCCTTCTATACACTGGGGCAGCGGTTCTCAACCTTCCTAAAGCTGAGACCTTTTAACACAGTTCCTCATGTTGTGGTGACCCCAAAACATAAAATTCTTTCATTATTGTTTCACAACTGTAATTTTGCTACTGTTATGAGTTGTAACTATCTGATAGGCAGGATATCTGATTTGCAACCATCAAAGAGGTCGTAACCCACAGGTTGAGAAGGGCTGCTCTTGACACCCACAGAAAGATTCAGACAGAGACATCTATTTGTAATACAATGACAACCTCCTGCCCTAGAGCATAGGTCAGAAGGGTACTTTTGGCTCAACATATAATTTATTTCTCATCCATAAATCCTATGTGTACAGGTGTTAGCTGACCTATTCTGTATATTCAAGCAAGCATGGTGACTAGAACACTTACTTTGCATTTCTATTGCTGGGGTTCAAATCTCAGCTCTGTCACTTACCAACAGCAGCATGAGGCCCATGTCACTGCGCGTCACATCTATTAATAAATTGGCCAGATGGCAGTGCTGGCCTGCAAAGAGGTTCTGCTGGTAATCTTGTCACTGTGCTTGGGATGCAGAATGCCTAGGAGCTCAGGAAAGCACAGCCCTGATGGTGTCTATGTGGCCACTTATAGAGACATATCTTGGGGGCTCTGGTCTAATGAATGGTTCACTCCATTAAGGGATTCAAAACTTTAGCAAATTGGGAACTAGTAGACTTATAGGGTTTGGTTTGAGGAAGAAGGCCATGGGAGTGAGTGTTGTCTTTGAAGGGTATACCTGGCCCCACCCCTTCTATCGCAATTTCATCCTGCTTCCTGTAGACCAAGAAGCTAGGAGTCTCCCTTTTGGCCTCACATTCTCACTGCATGATGGTTCTTCCTTGCAATGGGCCCAACATATTCAGCCAATTGATTATGAATTAAACCTTTTGAAACTGTGAGCCAAAGAAAATTCTTCTGTCTTGCCGTGTTTCTGTGATGTATTTCGTCACAGAGACAACAAATTAATTAATATAGGAGCTATCCAAATTTAGTAAGTAGATAAGCTTGCAGCATTAGAATTGTACTGAGCATGGAGAAGACACCGACACTAGGTTCTAATTCAGGCACAAAAGGCCTCAGGCATGACTCCGTTTAAATTTGCCTAAATCAATCATAGGCATATACATATACAATAAAATTAGCAGTCAGTAGAAATCACCTTCTTCGGGGCTTCTTCCAAAGAGTCTTGCCCTGACCTCTGTGGGTGCCGCACACATGTGCACAGACATAGGTGTAGACAAAACACCCTTACACTTAAGATAAAAATAAGTATTTTTTTTAAAAAAATAGGAAAGAAATTTTTATTTTAAAAAGTAAACTTCTTTTAAAAAGAAAGAAATTGGGGAAAAAGAAAAGAAATTGTCCTCTGAGAACTGTACAGTCCCCAAAGCTGCCATCCACTCCCTGACCCCCATAGACACTGTACACTTTCTTCCAAGGAAAATCTGCAGGACTGGATAAGTTAGTTGAGCACAGGCTGTGAATAACTTCAGAGGCAGAGCTGACGTCTTTCCTCATCCAGCGCTTATAGAATAAACTGAATATTCAATCTGTTTTGAACATGCATTAACAGATGAATCACACATGGAAGGCACAGCCTTTCCTACCGCCCTCAAGCTCAGCTCACATCCTTTGATCAGTGCTCTCTGGGTTTCTCTAGAAAATTCTTTCATTCGTGTGCAAATGAGAACTAAAGTGTGTGCCTACAGAAAGGCTCCCCTGCAAATTTGTGCTCCTGGAACAACTCCTATCCCGGTTTAAACTCCAACCCGCTCCCAAATAAAATTCCGGACATGGCGGGGGAAGGGGGTATTTGAATAAAAAAAATTAAAGCTAACTTAAATTTCCTATCTTCAGTTTTCTCGGCTATAAAACAAGCATAATTATAACACCTACATTTTAGGAATATTATGGGGCATAAAAAAGCTATATATATATATGTGTGTGTGTGTGTGTGTGTGTGTGTGTGTGTGTGTGTGATATACATACCAGCTGGGGTTACTTGGCTCCAAAAGGATTTTTTTAATTGACATAAATCTCTACTCAGACTCTTTGAGAGGTGAAACACCCTCCACAAGACTTCTGCACACTTCTATGGAGTTGCCCTACCTCTGCCTTCCCAGTTCCTTCCTTCCTCTTTCTTCGTGAGGGACAGACAAGGACAAGGAAGTGATTGGGAAGTAGGCTTGTATTCAACTTAAAGTATGTGATTTAGAAGTAAAACGGATATCACTTAATAGTATTTTAGGGTTTTTTAAATTTTATGTGTATGAGTGTTTTGCCTGGATGTATATATGTGTCCCACACAGTATGCTGCTGGTGGAGGTCAGAATAGGGCATCAGATCCTGTGGAACTGGAGTTTTGGATGGATGGTGTTAGCATCCAGGCATACCATGGCCCTGTCCCTTGAGAACCTGGAATAGTGCATCACCCCATTGTGCATGGTAAATTGTAACCCAGATTGTACTGCAGGTACAAGGGTCCCTTTAAGAGGCAAGTCCTGCCTACTCCTGCTCACTTTCCCATGGGTCTTCTGAAGGTGCAGACAGGGCTTTTCCTGTCTCTTCTCTTTCTGTCTGTCTCTCTCTTTCTCTTCCTTTCTCTTCCCCCACTCTCTTCCCTTTCCCTACTCCCTTCCCTTCCCCCAATAAAATTTCCCACTTAAATTCTATCTGCCTAACTGTGTTTGTCCTTCACCCGCGGGTCATGGGGCTTCTTGCGAGGGTCCCACTCGCGCTGTTTTACAACAGTTGGGAGTATCATGTGAGTGTCAGGAACCAAATTCTAGTCCTCTGCAAGAGCAACAGGTGCTTTCAACTGCTGAGTCATCATGTCTCCTGCCTCATAATACTTTATTTTAATGTACACAATTAGCATTAAGTAGCAAAGGTTTAACAAAGTTTAGACCTCCAATGTTAAAAGATTGCCCTTACTCACTGGAAGGGGACGGTTAGCTTCAACAGGTGGGACCCAGTGGCTTCAGAAGTGCTGAGGTTGCCATTTGATATTTAATTTTTTTAAAAGATCTATTTTTAATTTTAAGTGTGTGTGTGTGTGTGTGTATCTATAAGAATGTGAACGCAGCAGCCTGGTCTACAAGAGCTAGTTCCAGGACAGGCTCCAAAGCCACAGAGAAACCCTGTCTCGAAAAACCAAAAAAAAAAAAAAAAAAAAAAGAATGTGAACGCAGGCCAGAGAAGTAAGACCCACTGGAGCTGAAATTGAGGTTGTGAGCTACCTGATGTAGGTATTAAGAAACAAACGTGGGTCCTCTGCAAGTGTAGTATGTGCTCTTGACCACAGAGCCTCCTCTCCAAACCCAGGGCTTTGATTTTTTAAGGGAGTACATTAGAGACACAAGTTACTTCATGACACAGGATCTTCTAATTTGTTCTTTATCAAAAGAACATGCAGTGCGGACCTTGGCTTCATTGACAATACAGTGGAGAGATTAGAGGTCCCTAATCTTAAGAAGTCTGTTGTGTACGGCAAACACTCACACACTAATACACTTATGGTGTATGGACATTCTCAACTATATGTGATTGACTTTACAATGTGGGTGCACAGGACCAAGATCTAACATTGTCTAATAATGGGAAAGAAGGAGGTGAAGAAACTGCTTCCTGCAGATGATAACTAAGCTGACAACTTAGGGAACACTGTGTGTTTGGGTTTGTGCCATAGGAGAGCGGCTAAGTAGGATACAGAATGCTCACAGGGAGAAAGTCTGTAGTCTCTTTCTTATAACAAATAAATTAATTAAATGTGTAAACTAAATACATGCAGGTAACTCTCAAAAACAAAGTAACAAGAAGAGCAGCCAAGTTACAGAAGGATGTATGTACCACACACCAATTTTCTACTTTCCTTTCTGTTGTCCTGATAAAATATTCTGACCAGAAGTAACTTAGGGAAGAGAGGGTATACTTGGCTTATACTTTCAGATCACAGTTCATCTCCTAGGGAAGTCAGGATCAGAACTCAAGCAGGAACTTGAAGCTTAAACCATAGAGGGTATCGCTTGCTGGCTCACACTTAGCTAGCTTTCTTACATAATTCAGAACTACCTGCCAAGGAAATGATGCTATCCACAATAGGCTCATGCCTCCTGGCTCAATTAATAATTAACACAATCTCCCAAAGATAATCCCCCGGGCCAATGTGATCTCGACAATCCCTGATTGAGATCCCCTTCTCAGGTGATTCTTCTAGGCTGTGTCAAATTGACTGTTAAAGCTGAGACACTGTTTATGAAAATTTAGAAACATAGTAACAATAGATGTTTAGTAATATAGACTCAGTAAAAGTTGAGAATCACATACTAGAAACTAAATACATATCAAAATTATAAGCATGCTTACCTTTGAAGAAGGGAAATATGACCAGATACAAAAAAAGTATCCAGCAGTTGTAGTATTTTGGCTTTGAAAATATATAAATAGGACAGGGATTGTAGCTCTGTGGTAGAGAGCTAATAGAGTGCACGCAGCTGTGAAATCCCTAGCAATTGTGTATATGGACCCTGTGTGTGTGTGTGTGTGTGTGTGTGTGTGTGTGTAAAAACAAAGGAATGTTATAAAATGTTCACTATTTAGGAAGAAACAAAGGAAAAAAAGGGAAGAAGAAAAGGAAAAGGGGAGGAAGGGAAAACGGAAGGAAGGAAAGAACTCCTGGTCTCTTACCTCCCCTTGTTCAGAACCACCGTTAACATCTGGATTCACAGCTTCCCTCACTGGCAAGCCTGGGTCTGACATTGCTTCAGTTTTCTTGAAGCTTCAGTGAATCCAAACCCCAGAAGTAAGTTCTGATGAGCTTATGAATTCTAGTCATAAAAGTAAAAATGCTCACCAATTTTGAACATTGGAGAATAATGTTGGGGGCCTCAAAGAATACCCCAATGTAGAATTCACCAGTACTCATTGATCTATTATAAAAGAAGCCAAAGAGCCTTAGAAGTAGACTCAGATTAAGGTCCCTCTGACCCTGATGGGCTCCACAACTCCCATGCACAGGAAGAGGCCTGCTGTGGTTTCAGAACTGTCCCTCATAGGCTCATGTACATGTGATGTGGGAAGTCCTTCTGTATATGTGTTCTTTTTATTGGTTAATGAGTAAAGCTGTTTCAGCCAATGTCTTAGCAGAATAAAGCCAGGTGGGAAATCTGAATGGAGATATAGACAGAAAATAGGCGGAGTCAATGAGATGCCATGTAGCTGCTGAAGGAGACAGATGCCCTGGAATCTTACCAGTAAGCCAGAGCTTTGTGGGGATACATAGATTAATAGAAAAGGGATAATTTAAGATGTAAGAGTTAGTTAATAAGAAGCCTGAGCCAATAGGCCAACAGTGTTGTAATTAACACAGTTTCTGTGTGATTTTTTTCGGGTCTTGGCAGCCAGAAAACAAAAGAGCAGTCTCCACTTACATACTTGGTCCCAGTTACTAGCACTGTTTGGGGAGTTTATGAAACCTTTATGAGATGGATCCTTGCCAGAGGAAGCACGTCACAGGGGACTGGTTCCGAGGGCTTAGAGTCACCTTCTTTTTCCAGAATCATTGGTCAAAATAAACCCTTTCTCCTCTAAGTTCATTCTGATCATGGTGCTATATCACAGCAACAGAAGTCACTAAAATAGACCCCTTCCTCACAGTTCCCTGTCTACTAACATAAACCCCTTCCTCAGTTCCCTTGTCTACCTGACCTGTACACCAATTGCTTTTAACTTGATATACTAATCAAGTTATACCAGAAAACAAACTCAGCTCAGGAAGGAATGTTAAACTCTAACCACACACCTGAGCAGACTTTGTCATACTCCAGAATCTTCTATTTTGACCTCCTTCCAATATTCCAGAGACTCACTTAAAACCATCCTGTGTGTCACTTTGTCCGAGGTCATTTAGTATTCTTTAATCCCTGAAGTAGCCCTAAAATCATTTAATATTACCCTAAAAATGTGTACATCCTCCATTTTCCCTCTTGTAAACTCTTGAATCAGGCTGGGCTAGGGGCTGACTATGTTGTGTGATTGCCCCTATTCACATAATAACATTGTGTCTTTTCTCAAATTAATCTGTTTATTCCAGCAAAACTTGGGGCGGGGAGTACTGCCTTCACATTATGATACAAAGTATAAAAGAAGAAAACAAATCATCTAGATTCACATTCTCTCACCTAACAATAAACCACTAAGATCTGTCTGTGTATAGAGAAACAAATTCTGAACAAAATTGGAATTGTAGTATGTGGGCTTGTTTTACTTAAAAACATGTCATAAGTGTTTGCCTGTCACTAACAATTAACTCTACATAATGTTAAAACATTCTGTTGTACAGTTGAGGGTCTGTTTACTATCAGCTGGCAATCAACTGAATCCTTTTTATCTTCCACAAATGATGTTTTATAAATTTTTTGTACATAAATTCATACATCTCATATTATTTTCTTGGGATAAATTCTTTAAGTGAAAATTATTGGATAAACACAATAAATTTCTTTAGGCTATTAATATATCTTTCCCAAAAACCTCATGGAAAAGCTGTACACTTCTCTAGTCTTGAAAGAGCACTATTTATATAATGCGATTGTATGAAATTTCCTCAGTCTGTAAGTGCATGAAGACAGAAGTGGAAACCTCGAAAATCTGGGGAGCTTGAAGGAATTAGGGAGCGACTTTTAGTGGTGCAGAAGATATTTTGAAGTGGTAAAGATAGCCTAAAAAATGACTGCACAATTCTGTTTTAAAACTATTAATTTTATATTTTTAAGGTGTAAATTTTAAAAGCATATATAACTTATACCCCAAAATAACCAGCTAAAACTACAGCTTGGGATATATACAGACCATCATATATGTTCCAAATATATTTTTCCATTTGTATTAGTTTTTGGTTTTATTTATGTTTATACAGAAGAATTGAAGTACTCATGTGGCAATGTTTCAGTCTATTTGCTTATTTTCCTTTCTGTGCTACAAAAGACCCCTTTACCATTTCAATCTGATAAATTGTACTTTAAAAAATACAATATTTTTATTTCTTTAAGAATTTCACATGTGTATATAGTATATTTTGATCACACTTTTCACACTTCCTTTCCCTCAACTACTTACAAATTCACCTCACCTCCTCCATGTCCCTCCCAACAACAATTTGTACTGCTCATATATTCATAGATATAGGGGCAATCCACTGGGGTCTGGTAGACCTACCAGTGACCTCATTCTTAAAGAAAATGCCTCTACCTCCCCAGCAGTTATCAACTGTTAATAGCTCTTCAGTTAGGGGTGGGGGTGTGAGCCCCCCAAACCTTCATATTAGGATGCTGACTGGCTTGGTCTTAGGCAGGTTTCATGTAAGCGAGCAACTACATCTGCTCTGAGCTCCTGAAGGCAATGTCCTGTACTTCTCAGGGGACACTGTTTTGCTCTGCTATTTCCTGACCTCTGGTTCTTATAATCTTTCTGCACCCTCTTCCACAAAGGTCCGTGGGTACAGGGGTGTGCCATGAAAGTCTCACCTATGGCTAAGCACTTAGCAGTCACTCTCTGTCCTTGTGTCTAAATAACCCTATAAATCCAATTTGCCTTTAGTTATTCATTTAGAATATACTTTCTATGTTTTATAATTAATTTATAATTCATTTGAAGGCATTTATTGGAAGCTATTTTTAGCCTGTTTTCTTTTCCCTTTCTTTTTTTTTTAATTGAAAAAAAAAAAAAAGGACCAGTAGTTTTGGTGCCCCAATTTTGACTTTATTCTCACTCTGGGGTTTGTATTCAGGCTGGAATAGGACTTCGAGTTTCTGATAAATCAGGAACCACGTCCCCCTCCCCGGCACCCCTCCCTCCATTCCCACTGCATCCTCCCCAATTACACTTGGCAAATTATATCTTGGGATACGTTACTTGTTGAGTTGACTTCAGAGCTCTAATCTGGAAGTTCGTCTAATTGGACTGATTAGTTTTGGTCTTGTGGTCACGAGAGAACCAAGACATAGGCTGAGACGTCAGCTACAGTCATGGGCCAAAGCAGGGAGGTGTTGATGGCTCCCCTTTCATGTAAATCCAAATGGCTGGGGCATGTTTGGCTCATATTCTTTTGATTTTTGCCTTAATTTTTTAACAAACTGTAGGAAGGAAACTGCTGCCAATGTTATGGTTTGCAAAGCTCGCCTTTCTCTCCAAAGGCCCCGAAAATGTAGCATAATGATTGGGCTCAGATAGTGAGGCGGGGGAGGGCGTGGAGAAGCCTGACGAGGCAGCATGTCCTTTCCCGCCATTTTGTGGGAAGTCAGAAATAGCAAGGAATAAGAAAGAGAATTTGCTCATTATTCCTGAGCTCAGCACCTATGGGGTCCCATGTTGCTTCTTAACCTTTCTTTGAAAACATCTAGTCTGAGGGCCACCACCTGGGGTACACCTTCTGTATCCCAGAGAACTCAAACTTAGTAATATTTAGTCATCTGACCAACTTCTCCTTTCTCAGATCTCTCTCTTCTATTGGGGAATTTAGATTTGGGACATCAGGGTATTTTAGTAAATGGTAAATGTCTCCACAAAATGAGTTGAGGTGCACACACTGTCTTATTTTGGGGGGGAGGTATAATATGGTTTATTATTAGGCTTAAACTGCCAAAGTGACCAGTTGTGTCTTGGTTACAAGTCAAATAGCCATCCTTACTCTTTGTTGTCTTCTCCTAGTAAGCAGAGCTCACCTTTTCAAGCCCCGCTTCTTGTAGAGCAAGGAATCAAGGGATAAAGGAGACTAGGCTTGTCCTTGTAAGGATTAACTCAGTTTTGTGACTGTGACAACTACATAGACTTCATGCCAGGGTATTGCTTGCGTGGTTTAATCATCTTCTAATAGGATCCAACAAAGGCTAAGTTTTCAGTGAGCCTGGGAGACACATCATAACCCTGGCTGCAGCAGTCAGCTTCACATAGTTGCAAACAAAAGAAGAAGAAGGAGAAGGAGAAGGAGAAGGAGAAGGAGAGAAGGAAGGGAGGGAGGGAGGGAGGGAGGGAGGGAGGGAGGGAGGGAGGGAGGGAGAGAGAGAGAGAGAGAGAGAGAGAGAGAGAGAGAGAGAGAGAGAGAAAGAGAAAGGAAGGAAGGAAGGAAGGAAGGAAGGAAGGAAGGAAGGAAGGAAGGAAAAAGAAAGGAAGGAAAAAGAAAGGAAGGAAAAAGAAAGGAAGGAAAAAGCCCTCACAGTGGGGTCTAAAGAGGTGCTTCTTTCTTTCTTCCTATCACAGGTTCTCTACTATACTATTCATTTGTAAGAATTCCGCAGTAGAAACAGGCAGATAATTCCTCCGGAGGTCATCCTTGACAAACGGAGACGAGAGGCAATGAATCCACATTTCCTCCTTCCTTTGTTGCTCTTGAGCTCTAGCTCTAATGCCACATAGATCCTTGTAAGGATTGTCCTAGAAACATTCCTGTTGCTGTGAGAAAACACACTGACAAAAATAAGCTTTCGGGAGAAAAGGTTATTTTGGCACACCAGTCCATCACGGTGGGAACTCATGGCAGTAAGAGCTTGAGGAAGATGGTCAAGTTATACCCACAGTCAGGAAGCAAAGAATGGTGAATGCTAGCGCTCAACTTGCTTTCTTCATTTTCTACAGTCTGGGGTCACATCCCACAGTGGGCAGGTCTTTTCTCCTTAACTATTCTTATGGAGATAATCCCCTAGGTATGCGCAGAAGCCTACCACCAAGTGGTCTACATCTCATCAAGCTGCTGATTGAGATCACCTGACACAAGGACCCAGAGCAAAAACACAAGCTGTGCTGATGTAGAAAGTTGGAGAATGCCAAACATGTCAATCATGTGTTCTTTGGCTCCTCCCCTTCCATAATTTGACTCTCTTTTAATTTCCACTCCCTGGGATTAAATTTTCAGACAAATCTCATACCGCAAATCTTTGTTTCAAGTTGCTTTAGAGAGAAATCAGGCTGAGACCTACATCTATAAGTCAAGTCTTACTTAACTTCAAGAGTTCCCATTCTGCAGTTTCCTCTCTAAACCAGACAGTTGTTATTTCTTGACTCAAGATGTTCTTTGTTGGAACTTTAATAAGCACCCAGCCCCATTAGATAAATCTAAGTGGCCACACATGCTACCAGGCAAGAAGAAAGAGTCCTTATGTGAGCTTAGATGTACTTGGTAGTTTTACCTGTCTCTGGATTGTGTGTTGACTCTTAGGGGCTGGAGAGAGAGCTCCATCAGCCAAGTGCTTGCTGCAGAAGCACATAGATCTGGGTTCAAATCCCCAGAGCCCATGTTAAGCTGGGCATGGTAACTTACAGCTGTAATCCTAGCACTCTCGCTGTAAGATGGCAGGGGAAAACGCAAGAGTCCCCAGATATATGGATGATAGGGAATCTCTGTCAGCCAATGATCTTTAAGGGGTGGGATCAGGTTAAGGTGTGACCTTTGGGTACCCAGAGAAAAATGCCAAACAGGCCAAGCCAAGGTTTGCTCTCACTTTCTCTCTCTCTCTCTCTCTCTCTCTCTCTCTCTCTCTCTCTCTCTCTCTCTCTCTCGTTCCTGTGCTACACTGAAGTACTTGGACTACTCGTTCCTGTTTCCTGAGTTTGCCCCTTATAATAAAGATAAAATTGACTTATTAAGAGTTAGCTTGGTGTTATTTGACCTGCATTAATTCAACAGTTTGGTGCCCAACGCCACTGCGGCCCGGAGTAGCTGCTAGCCTTGGTAGCCTCTCGGAGCTGCTCAGGGTGCCACCGATGGACTGTGCGGCTGGCTGTGGCAGGGTGCCTTCTAGGTCCAGCTTTCCCGGTGTGCCACAGAAGCTCAGGTGGGATGTGGGCTTCTCTGGGTGTCTCTGTCGGCGTTGCTGTTTGTTGCCCCCGCATGACTACTGACTAGTCAGGGACCTCTTTGGAGCACACAATCTGTGATTTACACTGAATAACTGCTTTTAATTTGAGCATATTTTTCAGTATCTATCGCTATAACCAATTTGAACTGTTCAAGCCGGCCATGCGGCTACTACTCCGCCACCTACTGTCCGGTAATGGTTATTGCACCTACTCCAACTCGTTACAGGTAAGATTTATAAGGCAAATTTATAATTTATAATTTAAAAGGGCAAGATAATAGATAACTTAACAATACAAAAATGTGACAGTTTTTTTTACTTATACCATGTATGATATTATACAAGGTTTATGTGATTTCCCTACTACATCCCTCTATTTGATTCTGGGGATTAGCTTTGTCCTTTACATTTTTTCCTAAAATAACATGGTTTGATAATAGGGCCAAGAATGAGGCACTTTTAGAAATGATACAGTCTAATCATGACCAACTAAAAGGGAAATTCAGCACTCTGGAGAAGGATACGACCAATTTGACAAACAAAACCCAGTCAATGACAGAGGGTGCTGAGACATTGTGTGAAAAAATTCATGTTGTTAAATGTATTAGCTGGACTCTGTTGGACTGTTATGATAGATTAACAGATAGAATGTCTCTCCAGAAAGGTAATATGCACACTATAAAGATTATGTCCAAGGATGAGACACTATCTTTACTGGACAGACTTCACACCTTGAAATTCTCAGTGAGGATAGACAGGAGATCCAGACTTTACAAAAGGCAGTGGTAAAAATATTTAAAAGGATTAAAAAATTTGTCAAATTTAATGACCAGGGACAAAAGATACAAAGACAAAAATCTAGCCTCATCAGTACATACCAAACTCTGGGATAGCTTACCCAGAGTTCTAACTGCCTATCCAGTGATCTCCTCGAAAAGAACATCTGGCATCAAGTACCCTAAGGTAGTCAAAGAATATATATGGAAACCCATACTTGTGACT
Organism: Chionomys nivalis; assembly: GCF_950005125.1. Classification (NCBI taxonomy): domain Eukaryota; kingdom Metazoa; phylum Chordata; class Mammalia; order Rodentia; family Cricetidae; genus Chionomys; species Chionomys nivalis. Next base: position 60,254,972 of record NC_080096.1, read on the forward strand.
GATCTAAAGATAATTAAACAAGGAATAGTTTCTTATGAAATACATTCATTCTTCATTAGAGAAATGGCCAAAACATGGGCTTCAAGCAACAAGACAACCTCACAAGATTGGCTTCAATTAATCTCAGTTGTGCTGAAAAATGGACCACACCTTCTTTAAAAATGTTATTGGAAAAAATTAGTGTGAACTTATTCGCACTAATAATAATAGTGGGTAATAGAGTAAATACTTGTGATCTATTATTTATGGACAATTTACATTGGTATTGTTTTTTGTATATTGATACAAGTTCAAATTATATTTGTTATTTCTGTTTACAATATTTATACACCTATGCAAAATTATTTGTCATATTGTATGCATGCATGTTTCTATCTCTGTTTAAGAATTTTATACATTGATACAATTTTAGGATATATTTTCATATTACATTATATATTAGTCCTACCTCTGATCAATATACTTACATTTTGAGGTCATTGTCCTCATTTGCTGCACATTTGTTTACAGATTATTTAATATTCTGATATGAAGTCTTAGTCTTTAAGTTATATATGTATTAAGTATTATAGGTCAATAGTTATTCATGTTTGTTATACATATGGTCAGATTAATTAGGTTCTTTAAATACATAGAGATTGTATTCTGCCTAGAGAGGTAATCTTCAACCACTTCAAGTATCTGTAGAACATGGCATTAAATAACGTAGGTTCTGTTGAGATGACATGATTACTCCTGACAGCACCAATCTATTCCTGAGAGAATGTTGAGCACCGAAGACACTCCACTTGATATTTGTTTTCTTTTTGGCACAACTGGTCTTTGGTCAAGGAACTGCCCATGCTCCAACTACTGACAAAGTACATGGTATCCAGAATGGATAAGCAGGGGACACACACACACACACACACACAAAATACTGCCAAACTTTGCCAGGACAGGGTAAGATGGTTTTGAAAAATATCCTGCCTCTAAAAATGGTCTGTCGGTTACACTAGGCCTTAGCCGAAGTTGGTTGCTTCAACATTGCAAATTGGGTGATTGCTCAGGTAGTCAATTGTCTCTGTCATATACTGCTTGCTTTGGAAGCTGTTTGATTGCATTTCCTTCCTACTCAAATAATATTCTCTCCCTTCTCAGACCTTCGATGGGGTTGAAGATTAAGTAGTCTTAGTTACCTTTCTCTTATGATTTAGCCAAGCCATTTCCAATACAAAACTTAGATTCTTTAGAATATAATGTTTATTAAGCATTTAGCATGTATTCCTTGCTTAATATTGTTTATGTTGATTGCAATTTATACCTGGTATCTGTTCCTATTGTATATAGTTTTGTATTGGGTTTGGATTGCTCTTATTTAGACAAAAGGGGGAAATAATGGGGAGTTTGTCAGCCAATGATCTTTAAGGAGTGGAATCAGGTTAAGGCATAACCTTTGGGTACCTGGAGAAAAATGCCAGGCGGGCCAAGATTTTTTTTTTCTCTCTCTCTCTTTGCAGTTCCTGGGCTACACAGCTGAGCTTGGACTTCTCATTCCTGTTTTGTGAGTTTGTCCCTTATAATAAAAAAAGATATAATTGACCTATCTTGGAGTTAGCCTGGTATTATTTGATCCACGTTAATTCAACATCTGGAGATCTTAGTCTGGAATATGCCATGGAAAACAAAATAGACCTCGTCTCAGCCAAAGTGGAAGGTGAAAATTGACACATGAGGTTGTCCTTTGACCTCTACAAGTACACCACATATGTGCACACATACTATACAAACACTATACAAACACAGTACACACACACACTCACACACACACATATCCAGAATCATCCTTGTGAGTAGCTTCTTGTCTAGGATAATTTTTATTTTGTTTGTTCAGTTGCACTGCAGATGAGATAAGGGAAATGTGTTTTCTTGCTTGTGTGCCTTGAGATTCTGGCGTCTGTTGCTGTTCCTGAAGTACAGCTGGGATGTTGATATGCGTCAGAGAGGTAAGGTTTAAAGAGGAAAGATGGAAGGGAAAATCTGAAGTGCCTTTTTAAAGGGCTTTATGGAAGAGTAAGAGCCATTTTGCGGGGAGAGGGCTGATAACAAACTATGGTAGAACAAAAGTTGGAGAATTCATTTTTCTCCCTTTCCTCCTTCCCAACCGCCACATTTGCCTAAAGGAATTCTGATACCCCAGAAATAGTGGCTTTGGCAACATGAGTGAACCATGGACTTGGCTCTGGCATCACTCATTCTTGAAGATCCTCCCCAGCGTGCTTTTGTGAGTAATACAGAGCACCCATGGAAGCCAAGCTAAAGGTGATGCTACCTGAAGTGGGCAGGCTGGTTTGTTGACCGCACCAGGCATTTTTCTGGGCTTCTGGGATTTACTGAAGCAATCTTAGTTGGGAGTGTTATATCTCCATTCTCTTGACTTTCCTTATTTCCATACCTGGCAATGTGTGGCTACCAGACACTACTATTGTGAGCAGGTGAGTCAACCAGATGAAACTCCGCAGTCTTCCACTCTGTCTCATATTCACCAATATTTTCTCTTGCCTCAGACCTTCCTTATTTATGCTATGGCTTTGGAAGCCATATAACCCTTGCAGAACCTATGCACGTGCCACCTGGAAATGTAAGAGAATTTTTATTTCATAGTACAAACCTTTGGCCTATATGAGATGGATCCAGAGAATTAACCCCACTCTCCTTCATTCTATTGGGCTCCCCTAAGAACTTATTATTTATATGGACTCTTAGAAGACTGAGCCATCTCACCGTTGGTACCAGAGTGTTGCAATCTCATGAGCACCTTTATTCTGACGTTTACCTCTATTGCCCACTCCACCCAGGCTTCCTAGCATTTCTGTAGTTCCCAGCAAACAAAGCTCACAAAGTTTTTTTTTTGCTTCAAGCTCTGCCTTCTGAGGAACAAAGAACAAGATAGGGTGGTTGGGCAATGAGCCAATGGGGCTGGATCCAATTTAGGATATTAAAATGTAATGCTCTCTGATTTTATAGATCCCAGTCTAGAAAGGCAAGTTGTATCTCTACTAGAGCAGAATACGAAGCCCAAATCTTCTCAAACACAAACCTATTTATTTTAATTCCTACTAAGCAGATCCACCCCAACTACTCCACTGATACCATGACCATCTGCTATATTCACAACTCAATTTATCCAAAACTAACCCCATAATTAGGGCATCCCAAACTACCCCTAATCTAGTAAAAATAATTCCTATTGTATGCTTTCTGTTTCATTTTTCCTCCTAATCTATCAGGCTTTTAAAAATCAGCAAAGTTAAGTTTAACTCCTCCTTCTCTAGAACATTCCATGTGTAGCCATGCTATCCTGGTTTCTGCTTCCTCCATCTCTTGAGTTGGTCACTTTCTTTGTTCTGGCTGCCAGTGCCCTGACTGGTGCTTTTGCTTTCACCCAAAAATGTTTTCCTTGTTTCCCTCTTTCTGCTCGTGGCTCCATCTTTCACAGTAACAATAGGTTACCAGGATAGTAAAAGTGGGTGCCAACCTGACACAATCTAAAATCTGGCAAATCTCTGGACTTGTCTGTGAGGGAGTTTCCAGTTTGAATTGATTGAGAGGGAAGATACACCTAAGTACTAACACAAACCCTCACTGTATTCTTTATTTGCCACTAGCTCTGAAATTTTAAGTCATAAAGGAATCATACTATTATCTACCAAAACAACAACAACAAACTAGCTAGTGTAAGTATACACATATAGTTTAAACAAAATCACTGGGCTGACCAAGAGCTTTTGCTCCCCACCAAATTCCAAGGACCACATGACCAAAACCCCAACACCACACATGAGAATCCCCCTTTGAGCTGTTGGTCAAGGTAGTCCAAAGGACTCCCAAAACATGTAGACCATCTCTTATTGCCCTTGGTTGCCCTCTAGAGGTCAAAGGTAGAAGACACATGCACTTCAGACAAGGCCTGAAGTCCCTGAGTTGGAACTGACCTTAGTCCTGCTCCCTGAGCATCAGTTCTCATGGTACCAGAAAACATCATGCAGTCTTCCAGAGGAGTGAAGCCACAGAGCCTATGAACCATAATTACCCGCGTGGCAGGATAATCCTAAAGGTGGGATGGTGCCACAAATGCCTTGGTGGTCACCAATAGCTCTCTAATGCGACCTAAAACCAACTCAGTAAGGGAAATCATGCCTGGTACTTAAAGCCTAGCTCAGGACTAGTGAAGTCATAGATCTTGGAAGAGAACCTACAAGCACCAACTTACTGGAACAGTTTCATCCACGACAACACTCTAAATATCTGTCCTCACACCCACAGACGAGTATAGTCTTCACCCATTACCCATGAAACCTCTCATCTGAATTATGGCTACAACTTTTATTATTAATAACTATGATTGCTATTAATTGAGTATATACTTTGTACAAGAAACCATATTAGAATTCCTTGACAAGTTTATAATTTTTACATTTGCATTTTGAAGATTCTCTGAAACTAATCTCATTCTGAACAATACTCCCCAAGTGGACTCTTTCCTTTTAGCAGCGATGGAATCAACCTGACTCATCCCACAATACACAGCACCTCTTAGTTTTAGGAAGCTGTAGGGCAACTTTATATTAAGGCATGGAGATATTTGGAGACTAAGCAAAAGTGTTCTAACAAAATAGAAATTCTGCTTCCTTGGCACTTATACAAAGCTCATTCCATGCTTCTGAAAAAAGTTCCCTCGGTCCTTGACACCTTTTCTAGAGATTATATGTCACTGCTCTGCATACCTGAGAGGAGGAAACACAAGTGGAACAGATTGCTTTATGTTTTCCTGTGTTCCCATGGCACTTTTCAGGGCTGGAATTTCGGGCCTGTTTTCCTTCTCATAATTCATGCTGACAGCTGTTTCCATATAGCACTTGTCCTCTGTAAGAATAGCATTCACAGCATAGAGACAGTTTCTCACTCAAGGCTTGTGCTGGGCTTGAACTAACTCTGTAGCCCAGGCAGGCTGTACTTGCATCGTCTTGCCTCTGCCTCCTGAGTAGCTGGGATTATAGATCTGTGCCACCAGGCATGGATACGGTGTGTGTGTGTGTGTGTGTGTGTGTGTGTGTGTGTGTGTGTGTGTGAGAGAGAGAGAGAGAGAGAGAGAGAGAGAGAGAGAGAGAGAGAGAGAGAGAGAGAAGGGGGCTGGGGGATTACAGATCTATACCATCAGGCATGGATATGAGGGGTGTATGAGAGAGAGAGACAGAGACAGAAATGCTGGGAGACTGAACTCACAACTGTATGTTTAAAGAGAAGAACAGCTCATAGAAGATGATTAGCTATGCCTACAGACACTCTGCCAGGGGATTCCGAAGCCTTTTTATTGCCTCACACCTCCTCCTCTCCTTCCCAGCCAGCTGCAGGTTGGATTTTATGGTTCCACATCCATTTGTCTTTCCAGGCCTCCAGCGGCTGATCATCACTCCCATGGTGACCTCAGTAGGCGTTGTCACTGGATGGTTCCCCTGAGCCTTCTTTGCTCCTTCCCCTGTTTATTAATAGAGTTAACAAGAGAGCTTCAGTCTCCAAGAAACCAGATGAGACAAATAATATCCCACGGCCCAGATGAAGACGTTTGACCAGAGAAGAATGAAGCGCAGCAGTTTCAGCGGACCAGAGACTTGGCAGCATGCTTTATGGATCTCATCATGCACCAGGCAGACCACTGGCAGCCAACGAAACCCAAGTGAAAATTCCAATCATTGCCTCATTTCTACCTAACTCTACAGTTTTCCTTTTTTACGGTCTTTCTTTCATTATATGTTTGAAAATGTGGGATGGATTTAAACCTTTCCAAATAACATGAGGGGTTTCCGTTAACTTGCTATTCATTTGAGAGACTTTGTTTTTTCTCTTGTTTTAGTTTTTTGAGCAAGAGTCTCACACTGTAGCCTACAATGTCCTAGAACTCATTATGTATCCAGGCAGATCTTGACAATCCTTCAGCCTCAGCCTCTGGAGCACCAAACTACTTGTCTCAGCTTAGCTTTTCTGTATAAATTTAGATATGAGCTTTGTGGGGTGTGCGTGTGTGTGTGTGTGTGTGTGTGTGTGTGTATAAAGAATATATCTTTCAAGAGCTATCCACTGTGGGTTTCATTATATTCCAGAACAACATATGACCAGGAAATCCATTAGTATATAGAGGTGTCTGCCCACTACATCCCGCTGAGAATGAAATATTCCCGACTTCAGGGCATACTGTCTGGCTTACACCTCTGCTTTAGCCATTGTAGAATGGGTAGAGCTGCAGAATGAAAACCTCCAGAAGTCAGAGCAGGTTAGCAAACCAACATACATGAGAACATCAAGCCACCCCAGGACGGAACAGTTTACAAAGAGAGAATAATCAGACTGTAGCAGCCAGGGAGCTAAGAAAGGTAGGGAAGAGCGTTAGCAAACTGCCACCAAGACAAGTTATCTTTAGAGAGACAACAATGCAGTATGAAGTTTTCAGTAAATTTTACTTTGCTTGGCATTATCAGATACAATTCATTCCCTTTGTGGAATGTTATTAAGTATCTAGTAGAAGTGCTTTATTTTTCAAGGACTCGCACAACTCAGAATTGTATCCTTTACCAAGGGCAACTCACCTCAATAATAATAGTAACAATAACAATAATAAAACTGGAGATACACTGTTGTTTTACAAGCTTATTTACATATGAGCATACACATATGTGGTTTAAATGGAGGTCACTCCCCACATTCAGGTAATGTTACCCCAGAAGCCATAGACTACAAAAGAAAAACCCAAGTCCAGGCAGGTGTAGAGCCTGTGCTACAGGATGGTACACAAGTCAGGAACTAAACTGGAGACTTAAAAACACATGCACACAGACAGACAGAGGCACGGGGACGCAGGTCATCCTTGATACAAGAGTGCCAAGGTTATTGTGCTTGGGGCAGCTTATATAGGGCTCTGGCCACTCCCCAGCTCTTGGGATCTTTCAGTCGCAGGTCCACCAGAAACCACTCTCCTGCCATCAGGGTCTCATGCTCAGAGCAGCTGCAGGCCACTCAGAGCAGAGGAAAACAAGTTGTTTACAGGAAATTTAGGGTCTGGGGGTCCACAGCCCCCAACAGGCATGGAACCCCTCCCAATGAATTATATGTTGGAGGGTTAAAGAGAGCCCCCGAATATTATAGCCTATTATAATTGCTCTTGATTGCCTACCAGAAAATGAGGAAAAGACTTTATTGCTGAAGATACGACACCCTTCTCTTCCAGGATTTGGAGAAACCAAGCTGGACCTCACCTGGAAGGCTGCTCTCCAAAGACTAACTCTCTTAGGGACAATGCAAAATGTCAAGGGAGAAAAGCACTCAACTCCTCGGCAGCTGTAAAGTCCATGAAGCACAACAATGATGAGGTGGGGCAGACATCACCAAGGGAACAGTAGTGGCACTTACACCTTGGGGTAACCAACAGCCGTCTAATTGAACCTAAGGCCTTCTCTACAGGAGGCAATTCATACCTTGTATTGTAAACCCAGCCAAGTGCCTATGGCCAGAAAAGTAATAGATGCTAGAGGAGAACCTACCACTATCATGGTATTAAATACCTACCTTTATATTCATTGATAAGTATAGCAAGCTTTTTCTTTTTGGAGGGCCACCAATCAACTCCCAAATCATGACACAGAGATGCATTATTAGTTTTGAATGTTAGGCCTAGTGTAGGCACATTTCTGGCTATCCTTTTAACTTAAATTCTGATTCTCTTTATCTACCTTTTGCCTTGGGTCTTATTATCTTTCTTTTTTTTGTATATATTACTATTTTTTTAGAATTTTTATTTATTTATTTTTAAAGATCTATTTATTTGTTTATTATGTATACAACTTCTGCCTCCATGTCTGTCTGCAGGACAGAGGAGCGCGCCAGATCTCATTACAGATGGTTGTGAGCCACCATGTGTTTGCTGGGAATTGAACTCAGGACCTTTGGAAGAGCAGCCAGTGTTCTTAACCACTGAACCATCTCTCCAGCCCCTGTATATATTATTTTCACTGCTTCTCTATGTCTGGTTGGCTGGCTTCTGCCTGTCTTCTGGCTCTGGTATTTCCCTTGTTCTCTCCTCTGTGGAATATTCCTTTACACTGTGTGAATTTATGTCATTGTGTTTGGTTTAATAAAGAAGCTAACTGGCCAATAGATGGGCAGGTAGAAGTTAGGTGGGACTTGTCGACAAAAAAAGAACTCAAGGAAGCAGGGGAGGAGCCACAGAGTCCCCAGTCAGATGCAGAAGGAGCATGGAAAGTACTTAGAGGAGGTAAACAAGCCCCAGGCAGCACATAGATTAATAGAAATGGGTTACTTTACGTAATAAGAGCCAGTTTTAACAAGCCTAGGCTATTGGCCGAGCTTTCATAATGATACAGAGAAACTCCACCTACCTTCCTCCTCCTTCTCTCCTCTCTCTCTCTCTCTCTCTCTCCTAGATTTCTCCTATGTATCCTCTCTGCCTGACAGTCCTGCCTATCCTTTCTCTGCCAATCTGTTGACCATTAAGCTCTTTACAAGACCAATCAGGTGCCTTAGGCAGGCAAGATGAAAGAAGTACAGCACATCTTTACAATAATTAAACAAATGCAGAATAAACAAAAGCAACAGACCTTTACATGGTTAAAGTAATAGTCTGCAGCAAAAACAAATGTAGCACATCTCTGCATAGTTAAAACAGTATTCTCCAATAGATAAAAGCGGCTATCATCCCTTAGCAAAGCAGTTTCTTTATAAAGGAGATGGAGAGACTAGTGGAGCGACCTATACCTGGGAAAGCACAGAGAATAAATAAGCAAAGGGTGCCTTCCCCAACTGATTCATCTTCTATGCAATACTTAGACCTAAGGCTCAGAAATCATTGTGGAAGAGGGAATGCAAAGGTTGTAAGAGCCAGAGGATGGAAGACGACTGCTATGAGGTAGTATCGTTTGGACATAGCCGGGAATGCTGCAACCATGAACTCCCAGCATTGTGGCTGCCTGCAAAAGCCTTGCAAAGACCACAACTAGCTGCTGTACCAGCATAGATGGGAACACATTTCACAAGGCCCCAGTTCCAGATCAAGAGCCGTGGGCAGTCATGGGCTGCTGAGGGAGGGAGAATCGTTTTCTCTGGAGACAAGACTCCTCACATTTTTCCAGTCCTGTGCAGTCTGTCTTAAACACATGTATATCAGGGCAACGCAGATTGGACTCGGTAGGTTGAACGTGTGTGTAACAGTAATAATTATAGAAGGGGCTATGCATTCTAGAGAAGGGGACATGATGGAGGGATAAAGGAAATAAAATGAAGTAAGAACAGTGTGCTTATTTATATATGAAATTCTTAAAAACTAAACTTACTAAAAGAAACATGGAAGGCTCCATTCTTTGTACTAGTCATGTCCCGATTGTTCTTCTGTTTCCAATGCCATATCAACAGTCGCTCTCCATCTGGGGTTTCCAGGACCCAGCCCAGTTACTCAGAGCCTGGGACTCATAAACGAAAGTTGATCATCTATGCCTGAGATGGCCTTCTTTCTGATGCTGTTTTAAGAGTGTAAGTGGTGACTGAGGGCAGACATGAAGTAAAGGAAAAACACATATGAACTCATCTCGCATCCTCTGAACGCGAGAACAGGGTCGCTGACCCTTTCCGCAATCAGTGACCTGCCTCAATAAAATACCAGAAGACCTGAGAATGCCCGGAGTTCTCAGTGCTTTCCTTAAACTTTAGGAAACCCAGAAGTGCAAATGGAGCCTCTACTGCAAATATAGAAGCAGCCAAACATATTAACAATAAAATTCTCAAATATTTTGCTGACCTCCTTTTTTTCAGAGGTTAGTTTTCACACTCCTCTCTTCCACCCTCTGATATTATTGCAAACCCTAAGTAACACCTTATTACACAAACAGGGCCTGCCAAGTGTAATCGCTGTGCAATTTTTGCTAAATCACAAAATAAGGGTACATATGAAGCTGCTTATAGAAAAATTGTAAAGCATTTAAGAGATGGGAGCAGAATGTTATGATTGGCGGGAATATGCATTTGCTCTACCTAAAAATGAGGCGGCTACATAAACAAAGCCGAGTTCCCATCCACAAATGATCTCCTCCTCAAAACTTTTGTTAGTAACACCGAAAATGAAAAGAATAACTATGAAAAGTGATCCCCGTGAGATAGTGCCATCGACGTAAGACAACGTGGAAAGGTTTTTTTCTTGTGAGAGACCACAGAGGAGCATCACCCCAAAAGGTCCTTTTCTGGGTTTTGTTCTCCATTTACCATCACTTCATTTCTACCGAAAGCTTACTAACCGGGAGCAAAGCACAGGAAAAGTTCAGTCACGGTCACTATTACTTATCGCTCTGATGCTCAAAGAAAAAGGAGTGGCGGGGAGGAGGGGATTTGTTTTCTTCCGAGTGAAGAACTTAGGGTCCCGGACAGTGTTGATACTCAACAGTTGTGCCATCTCAGGAGGAAGCTTGAGCCCCACCAGCCACTGGACTGGCACAAGTTTCAATATATTAAGCATATATATGGACATATTGTGTTTTATATGTTATAGACATACACATTTGTATTCTCACCTATGAAACAATTTTCAGCCATGCTATCTTCTAATACCTAGACTAGGTCCTATTATGCTGAGACTTGCACACTTCTTCAGGCCACCACTTCCAATTGTTTGTTCTGCCAAATGTCTCTTGGGCATTGAAAAGATAGTATTACTTTGTATTAGTTAAGAAAATAATTCACTGCTAGGGATTGCCTCGAAAGGGCTGCTCCTCCATATTGGGTCAATTAAGCAATCAACACTTCCAAAAGTGAGCCCTCACACCAGCAAGATGTACTTAACTGAACATTCTTAGAGACTAACTTGTTCTTAGACTGGGCACGTACACACTATTGCTGTGCTATAGGACAGTATTTACTGGCCTCTGAACACTGAAGTAGGCAAACACACAACTTAGCTCACTGTTGTAGAATAACTTATAGTGAGGGCATAATGAAAGACTTGAAGTCACATGCGATGGTAAGTGTCTGTAATCAAAACACTCAAGAGGCTGAGGCAGGAGAATCACTGTGGAGTCTAGGCCAGCTCGAGCTACTTAGTGGGTGCTAGGATGACGTGGGCTACAAAGTGAAACTCTGCTTCAATCCTGAGCTCAACAAAACAGAGTGGTGTGATAAGTGACAATGAAACTTTGTACAGGTCATGATAGTTGACCTTTGTGACCAGGGAGAAGGGTTTAGGAAGGCACCACTCCAGTATTTTCTGGAAGGATGTTTCACAATAGGTTTGCCTGAGGATGCAGAACTTTCCAAGTCTGGATAGCACCATCCCATGGCCCAGGGGTTCAGACTAAATAAAAAGGAGAATGGGAGAGAAAATGCAACTTGAACACCAGCATGCACCACTCCCTACTTCCTTATCTTCCTAGAGGTAAAGCATCTAGGTGCAAGATCCTGCTGTTATGATGGCTGCTGTGCTTCATGCAGTGGTGACTGGGGCCTCTTAAACTGTGAGCCAAAATAAATCCTTCTGTCTTTGACTTGTTCTTGTCATGGATTTCCTCACAGCAATGAGAATCAATGACTTTCCATTGATATTTATCATAATTGACTACTAGGAGTGAGTTTCAGAAAAGGTTAGTTTTCATAAAGCCATGTGACTAGAAGATAATGGAACTGGGATTAGATACCGGGTCATTGCTCTGCTAAGGGAATTTTTTTTTACTGGTTTTTTTTTTTTTTTTTTTTGTATTTTCATAAAGCAACCCAACTATTAGACTTGGTCCATTTTTTAAGTGCCAAATCCATCAACCTTTCTTCTTAGCTGAGAGCTTGTGTCATTCCGTACATCTTGGCACTATTTTTCACTCTCCTTCTGGAAGGTAATAGCCAGATTCTTTTAACACAAAAATCATCACTTACAGTGCCATCAGAAAGCAATCTCCTCCCCTCCCCTAACATGCAGGAACTATTAAACCTCTGACAATCTCCTAGGAACCTTTGGTAAGTTCATGTTGTTTCTCATAAACACTCTGGCATGTTGGTGTTGCTTGTTTTCCCAGAATGGTGTGACTGATTTGTTCTCTTCATGCACTAGTGAGGCCAATCAGTGGACTATGAAATAAAAGATGAAGGTTTCCAGGCATCTCAGACAAGATAATGATAACATATCAAGCATATCAAAGTGATGGGAAGTAATGATACTTTTACAAGTTAGAAGACAATGTATTTAAATTCCCACTTCACTGTGTGTACACACCAAGAAAAATCCACGTGAACTATGGATGCAAATATAAACAGAGCTGTAAACTATTAGAAGAATATATACAAGAGCATCTTTACATGAATGAGGAGTTTGGGGAAACTGTTTCAGGTCAACCAAATGACCTAGAAGCTATGAAAGAAAAACAACATTAGATTCATCTGTGATGAAATTAAAATTATTTAATAATATAAATATACCATATGCAAGAATACAAAGATAGTAATCTGAGAGAAAAGACTTATATAGAACATGTAGTTTATTATTTTACATAATATGTGAACTTGTAAAACAGAATACTATCTACTAGAAATCTAAATGAAGAAAAAGAATAGGAAATCTATAGAAAGGGAAGGACTAGTGACATCACAGAATAAGATTGTCAACTGATTACACTTTAAGTGAAAGGTTAAGAAACAGGAAGTGGGCTCAGTAGTGGTGGTGCACGCCTTTAATCCCAGCACTTGGAAGGCAGAGTCTATGAATCTCTGTGAGTTAAAGGTCAGTGTGATCTACTAAGTGAGTTCCAGGACAGCCAGGGCTATACAAAGAACCCTGTGTTGAAAAAAAAAAATAAGGAAAAGAAAGGAAGGAAGGAAGAAAGAAAAAGAAGAAGAAGAATAAGGAGGAGGAGGAGGAGGAGGAGGAGGAGGAGGAGAGAGAGAGAGAGAGAGAGAGAGAGAGAGAGAGAGAGAGAGAGAGAGAGAGAGAGAGAGGAAGTAGCTGGATCCCATCTGTTTAAAAAAAATGACAGATGGCTCAAACATCTGAGATTCCTGCTCCACAGAGGCCAAGCTTCTCGGGTAGCAGTGGGGGTACCAATGTGAACCCATTCTGGGACAAAGAGAACTCTTGACTAGTCACTGACTGAAATATGCACTATGACTCTTTTTCTTATTGTCATCTATTAAATTTGTTGTTTGACAAGCTGGGGTATAGAGATGCACACCTTTGATTATAGCAATTGGGAGGCAGAGGCAGGCTTGTCTTTGAGTTTGAGGCCAGCCTGTTCTACAGAGCAAGTTCCAGGACAGCCAAGGTTACACAGAGAAACCCTGTCTAGAAAAACATGAATGAATATATAAATATGTTGTCTGACAATTTAATGCCTACATAGATACAATGCATTCTGATTATGTACCTCCTCTCCCATCTCCCTCCCACCATCATCAGCTGCCCCCCAGGTTCCTTTCCCTCACCCATGTTTTTTAATTTTGTTTTTTCACTTGTCGCATTTAACCAGGGCCATCTGTGTGAGCATGGATTTGGAGCCCTGTTAGCGCACCTAAAGACAATGATTCCCTTCCTGTTCCCCAATCCATCAGCAGCTGATAATTCAGTGTGGGTGGGATAGGATCTCATTAGCCACTCCCCACCCATCACTGATTGGTCACATCACAAGCAGTCCCAGCAGTTGTGAGCTCATGATGGCCATAGCTATGTGTCATGACCAGGAGAGAACATTTTGCAGCCCCTCTCCAAGTCTTTCCACTTGTTTGTGATATTCTCTGAGTCTTACAAAGGATGATACCAATGTCCCACTTAGGGCTGAGTATCTTATTCTCAGCAGCTTGAGAACCCATGAGTCTCTGTATTCACTGTTGTTTGTCATTGAGTAATTACTGATTGTTTATTCTCTGATTAAGGTTGAGAATTAAGGCCATTTGTCTATGGGCATAAACATAAACGTTAAGAAAGAAGCTTGATACAATGTCAGTTTATTTAAACAACAGTAGTTAATTCCTCCCACCCCAAGGCTTATGATCCAGTAACAGTGGGTTTTAGACTTGCTTTATAGTACTGTCCAACTGTACTTCTTTGTTGCTGTGATAAAAACTGACCAAAAAAATCTTAGGGTGTGATTCACACTTACATATCACAAGTCATTATATAGATATGTGTGTGTGTTGCTCATACTTTCATATCACAGGTCGTCATATAGATATGTGTGTATCTGTGTGTGTGTTCACACATGTGGTTTATACTTCCATATCACAGGTCATTATTAGATGTGTGTGTGTGTGTGTGTGTGTGTGCATGTGGCTCATACTTCCATATCACAGGTCATTATATATAGAGAGAGAAAGAAAGAGAATGAAAGAATATCCATCAGTGAACCTGCAGCTTGTTGACTTGGCTATTTCTCTACCACCTCAGCACTGGTTACCTCTAGTAAACAATTTTAGGAATTTGGGCATCGTTCTCTATACTACTTTCTGCTGTTTATTGGGTGAAGTTTCTTTGGAGGTATTTAGAGTGACATTTCAGGGGGTCTTGGTGCATAAATGTCTCTCTAGTCAAAAAAGCGGAAGAAAACACAACAGTACACATCTGAACACATTCTATCTTTACAAGGTCCTCAATTCACCCTCCCGCCTCCTCTTTATTCCTTTCCTACTGGCCAGTCTTCTGGAGAGTGTCCCTCAGAGCATCTTTGGGGATGAAAAACACATACATAATCCAAATTCTCTGCACACATTCCATCTTTCCATGGCTTATTATTTTTTTACTCCTTTTAATCTAACTGTTTATACTCTGTCTCTTTAGAAACTTACTCTTTTTCTCTGCACACATTCCATTCTTTCATGGCTTATTATTTCTTTGCTCCTTTTAATCTAACTGTCTATTCTTTGTCTCTTTTAACTTAACTCTTTTTCTCCATTCTTGTTGAGACCTTCAATTCATCCTCCTGCCTCCTCTTTATTACTTTCCTGCTGGCCATCTTTCTGGAGGGCGTCCCTCAGAGAGCGTCTCTAGTTCCCGATCTCCATGGTGCCTCCTGTTGTGGTGAGCCACTATCAGGCAAGAGTCTAGGGATGAATAAACACACAAAGACAGATATCCATCTTCAATCCACCCTCACCATTCCCAAGGGTGAGCTCTCAGCGTTCCCTGGTTCCTAATCTCGCTGAGGGCCTCTCCTTGTACTGTCTGCCTATACTATGAGACAGTTCACGATTTGAAACCTTTCTATTGTCATCTCCATGGCACACAGTATCAGGTTTCATAAGCACATCTCATTCATACATAGCATGTACTTAGGCTATATTCACCTCATTCCTTATACGATCTCTCTTTCTTTCCCCAAACAGTTGCAATAAACATGGATGTACAGGAATTATCTCTGGGGTTTACTGATTCAGGTTCCTTGTGACGTATTTCCAGGAGTGGCATAGCTCTGTCATCTGGAAGATCCATTTTTAGACATTTGAAGATTCTTCACAGTGATTTTCATAGGGGCTAAACTAACTTCTAGTCTCCCCAGCAGTATATCAGGGTTCCCTTTCCCCCGACACCATCACTAACATAGTGTCATTTTTAGAAGTCCAATAGCAGAAATCTTTGATTAAACCAAAGATCCCACAACCAAAATGACTGACACCTTCTGATTTTCTTAAGGTCCCTAATGGGCCTTGTTCTGCAAACACTTCCCTCTGATAGATATGACTACATAGTCTTCCCGTGGTATGTGCATGCATGGTTTTGAAGGAGTCCCAATTAGGGTCAGTTCTTGCTCCATGTCCTCCAAACTCACTATAGAACCACGGCCCCTTCCTACTTCTGTCCATACAGATACCATGCTTGGGATAGAAGGCAAAAGGTGTGTCCTCGTTCATTTTTTCTGTCAACTTAATTCAACCAAAAGTCACCTGGGAAGGGGGAGTTTCAGCCAGGGATCACCTGTAGCCATATCTATGGGTAAATCGTCTTGATTGTTGATTGATGTGGGAAGGCCTAGCCCTGTGTGGTGCCACCCCTGGCTATGTGGTCCAGGGCTAAAGAAGAAAGTAGCTGAGCACAAGCCAAAGGGAAGCATGCCAGAAGCAACTTTCCTGCACGGTTCTTGCCCTGTTCCTACTTGAGCTCCTGCCCTGTCTTCTCTCAATGATGGTCAGTAACCTGCAAGTATAAGCTGAAATGAACCCTTTCCTTCCCGAGCTGCTCTTGAGCAGAACGCTTTATTCCAGCCACAGAAAACCAACCAGACCAAGGTGCTTCCAGACTTTTCTTTTGGGTGAACCAGGATCATTTGCCTTAGGTGGGTTATTTCACATCAAGTCTCTCATTTGGGTCCCATTCAAGAGATCAGAATATGAAGAAAACCCCACATCTGTGAACTGTTTAAATGATTTTCTTGCTTTTTCCCCCTCTACAATTAAAGCCTCCAGACTACACAAACAAATCTGAACTGAAAACTCTGATTATTTTCGTTTTGTTTTTTTTTTATTTTTAATGGATATTTTTGAGTCATGTGTTGATTGAGACTTTTAACCGATGGTTTCTAATCTGACACTCATTCATTTATGCGAGAAACATCAATTCAATCCTTACTACATTCTGGGCACTGTCATAAACACTGGTAATAGCATGATTAACAACACAGACCGAGCCCGTCTCTCTCGAGGGTTCCAGCTTAGAAAACAAGAATGAAGTAAAAGGAAAACGTAAGGGATCCGAGCGTATTCTCTCGAAGCAAACACAGTTGGCCCCTCAGTGCACATGGTGAGATCTGAAGGCTTTTCCTCGGCACACACAGGAGCTTTTCTTCCCGTGGATTCTGTGCTTAGTGTAGCCTGGCCACGGAATTTCCTAGCATGAACTATGGAAAACAGCCTGTCAGGAGCTCTACGGTTGGAGCTGCTGCGAAGAACTCTAAATCAAGTACCAACCTTGGAAAAAGTCCAAGTTCTGGTTGAAATTTCCTAACTTAATTTTGGTGGTGAAGGTTTGGAGTTTCTGACCCAGTATTTGATATAAAAGCAAACACAGGATGCATTTGTGTATCCACGAGATCAAGTGTTACACACAAGCGCAGCAGGGACAATTTTCAATATTGGATTATGAGTGGAAAAAGAAGCTTTAGAGCTGGAAGATAAATGCTCTAAACACTATTAATAAATACAAAAATCTGAAGTCTAAAAAAGCCATGCTCCATTGTGCACAGAGATAAATGACGAATTCCTTCCACTGTGAGGTGTGAGCACTGCATGGCAGGCCCTCCTTAAGCAAGAAGTTCTGCCTTATATAATTGAAACCTGATCACATTTTTCTTCCAAGGCACTTTACCTACTTACAGATGTCCTCCGAAGCAATAATATTTGTATAAGTTGGGCTGCACCATGGTTTTAAAGCAAGGTTTCTTTTTGATTTGGGAGTTGCCCGTGTTGATTTTTCTGAGAGACTCCCTAGTTTAAAGGTTAAAGAGTCAAATAATAATAAGGCAAAATAAAAATATCAGATGGTTTTTTTGTGTTGTTTTAATTATTCTTGCTTGAATCCAGTGACATTGTAAGATAATATTTACCAACTTGTCTTCCCAAGCATTAATGATATAATGGCAACAGCTGGTATTGATTGAACGCTAACTCTGGGCCCGTCCTTGTGCAAGGATCTTTCCGTGCCCTGTCAGAGTTGACATCCTAACAGTGTCTAAGGGGGAAAGCCCAGAATCCCATTCTATGGATGAGTGGACTGAAGCAGAAACATTTGAGGGGTCACTAAGGATAGAAGCAGCAAAGAATAAAGTTCTCCCTTGAAACCAGGCAGTCAGACATCAGTGTCTCCTCTCTCCTTCTGCTCTACTGAAGGGGCACCAGAGGAAAAGAATTCAGCAGGCAGTGGTGGTGGTGCAAGCCTTTAATCCCAGCACTCAGGAGGTAGAGGCAGGAAAATCCCTGTGGAGTTAGAGGCCAGCCGGGTCTACAAGAGCTAGTTCCGGGACAGCTAGGACTGTTACATAGGGAAACTCTTTCTTGAAAAACCAAAAGAAGAAGAAGAAGAGGAGGATGAGGAGGAGGAGGAGGAGGAGGAGGAGGAGGAGGAGGAGGAGGAGGAGGAGGAGGAGGAGGAAGAAAAGAGTTCAAATGTTATGTGCTTTGGTTCCTTCATAGATTTTTTTTTCTTTTTTTTTTTGGATTTTTCGAGGCAGGGTTTCTCCGTAGCTTTTGGTTCCTGTCCTGGAACTAGCTCTTGTAGACCAGGCTGGCCTCGAACTCACAGAGATCCGCCTGCCTCTGCCTCGCGAGTGCTGGGATTAAAGGCGTGCGCCACCACTGCCGGCTTCCTTCATAGATTTTTGTGAATAAACTAACATGCAAACTACCACCCTGGCGAAGAAACCGAGCATGACCAGCACCCTACAGAACCCCATCTTTGTGCCCCTGTCACTTGTCACTCCCCCCTCCACCCCGGGTAACCACTATCCTGACTCATACCACCAGTCTTGCTTTTTTTAACCTCTTTATACACCTTTTGATAAATGAAACCATACAGTGCTTTCTTTGGGGGATCTGGCTTCATCAATCTAATGATGTCTCTGTTAACTCTTAAAAGTCAACCACGTTGTATGATTATTTTACTTACGCTCTCACATCCTCTATAGTTATTTTTCTAATATAGAATTACACTATAACCTATGTATTCACCCTATTGTTGAGAAAGACAAATGCTTCCCAGTATAAGGTTCCATATTCTACTGTGAGGGCCGATATTCATACATTTTGTATTTTGATACAAACATCAATAATTTTCAAAATGTTTATAGCAGTTGACCTTTTCCCTTACGTGAGAATTAATGTTATTCTATTTCCCGCCAACACTTGGTATTGTTTGCCCTTTTGTTTTTGGCTCTCTCGATGTGTGTGGACAATGTGGTCGTGCTGTGGTTTTTTGACTACATTTCCAACACTAGAAATGAACCACTGGGTCAGTATCTGGTTCAAGTCTTTCATCCAGTTTGTATTGGGCTGTTTATCTTTTGCTCTCTGGTTCACAGAAATCTTTCTACATCCTGAATATAGCTCTCTGTTCTCTTCCTCCTCTGCCTTGCCCTATCGCTTCTTCAATGGTACCAGATATAGCGCCTGTGTTTTACTAAAGCAGACTCCTTCAGCTCTGTGATAAGATGGTTGTTCTAAGTGTCTGTCATAGCAAGAAGAGTCTTTAACACCTTTATCTGGAACACTTCACCGTTATGCTTCTCCACTGTGGCTCAGTAAACTGTGATTGATTGTTTATAAATGCTTGGTTGTCTTTCATCACCAGACTGACTTTTATGTCACCTGGAATGCCTATGAACTAGTCTGTGCTTCAAGATTTTTGTTATAAATATATAGACACACTCTCATCTATGAAAACTACTCTACAAAAAAATCATATTCCAATGACAACTTTATCAATAAAAATATAAATGAAAACTGACAGTGCTCCAACTTTTCAGTCTTGCTTTAATGGGTTCTATTGTGACTGGGGAGGGGTAGGTAAATAGTGTAGATACTGGTGGGTCAACTTGTAGGTACTGGTCGCTTTTGATTGTACAACTGATGTGGTTAATTCTTTTTCCATCTTGTTCAGTTGGTTTATTCCTGATTTTCCCCTCCGTGCCAAGCTTATATTATTTTTAATGCTGTGTATGTATGTGCTACTGTGTGTGTGTGTGTGTGCGCGCGCGCGCGCGTGTGAGTGCAGCTGCCCTCAGAGGTCAGAGGCTGTGGGTGCCCTGGAGCTGGGGTAGAGACAGTTGGGAGCTGCCTGACGTGTATGTTGAGAATCCAGCTTGGGTCCTCTGGAAGAGCAGTATGTCTTCTTAACTGCTGAGTCGCTTCTCCAGTCTCCATTTGGCGTTGTTTTTAAGAAAAAAACAAAAAACTATTTATCACTCTTGTTTGGTTTGCTTTTTCTGTTTTGTTTTTAACACTTACTCATCTGGGTGCTTGTTTCCCAAGGTTTCTAAAGGAAATGAGGTTTTCACTCATGGATATAGCCGAGAGAATCAAGGCTAGCACACAATGGCTATCTGGACACCTTTGCTATGGAACCACACTAAGTATGCAGTAGCAGAATGGATAAAGAAAATGAGGTATAAAGATGCAATGGAATATTATCTAGCCATAAAGAATGGAATCATCTTGTTTATAGGAAAATAGATAGAACTGAAAGAAATAAGCCAGACTCAGAAAGACAAATAGGTTTTCTTTTAGACGCAAGATCTAGGTTAAACAATGACAACATGAGGTTATGGATTTAACTTCAGGAGAAAGCACTTGCCTAGAAGTCATGAGGCCCTAGGTTCAGTCCATAACAACAGAATAAAGGAAAAGGCATGAAAAGAAACAGAGGAATTTTGGAAGAGGAAGGAAACCAGGGGGGGGGACAAGGAGGTACAGGAGAGGGTCTTAGAGAGAGCCAATATCCTCAAAGTGTTATATCTGAGTGGCTGAAAATGTCACAGTAAAACCCATTGCTTTATACAATCAGTACATTCTAGTAAATTTAAGTAATTAATATCCAAAAAGTGTGTTTGCTACTGAAATGAGCATTTATTAGACTTTGAAAATAATGGTTAATTTGTGAACTTCTGTGTCATCTGTATGCTTTTCTCCCTCGGTGGACCCCACATTCTTCTCTAGAACCTTCCATGAGGTGGAACGCCCCTCCCTACAGCAGTGCTCATTTTCTGCCTGCACTGGTGAGGTAGGACTTAGCATCTGATCTGACGTCATCCAAAGATGCCAGTAGGTAGGGCAGAGCAAGGCGGAGAAGCCCGGGAAAGAGTTTATGCATTAAGCCCTCGGGTGATAAATACTCTTTCTACCCACCTTCGGTGAACCTAAGCTCAGTCTCATGTTTCTATCTACAAACAAAAGGACTGGTACATCAAGTCCTGTGACAGTTCTAGGCCATAAACACAATGGATGCAGGCCACGCATGAGTCTTACCTTAGTGAGGCTGGATCGGGAGAGGTGGAAGCATTGCAGACAGGAGAGGGGCGTTTCAGAGCTCTTGTCATCTGAGAAAATGGCTTTCCTCCTGGCTTCCTGGCACAAAGCATTCCCATCAGACAAACCTGCAAAGTGCCCACACAAAGCCTGAGCAGAGAGTGCGCCATGCTCCTCTCCGGTATTAGACAGTTTGTTCTGTTGTTAAGACAGCATTCAAAAGAACATAAGTCGTATTTAAGCAGCTGATGGAGGTTTAGCACCAATATCTCGGCACCTTTGCCTTTGGTGGTGTCTTTCAAGGGCTGGTTCCTACACAAATATCACAGAGAACTTGCCAATGGTCTATTCTCTCACACAGAAAGTCCTTGTGGTTACCTAGGTGACAAGATTCTGAAGTAACCTGAAGTGGTGCCTTATGTTTCATTGGTAACACCTGCTCTTAATACATTCCCACTGACTGGACTAAGTCTGCATGGTGCTTTCCCTTGAGGTCTTGGCTTTTTACATCTAGTGACTGAATTTCCTTCTCAGTAAAAACTGTATGCATTTTCTGAAGCGGGGATGGCATCCTCACCCTATGACCTGTCTAGCCTGTCCTCATTGTTATAAATAAAGTTTTATTAGAACTCAGCCACATCTATTCACTTGTCCATTGTCCCTGGCTGCTTCTACCTGCAGGGGACTCTAGGGCATGTTAAGGAGACTGCTGGGGCTTCAAAACTGAAAACAGTTAGCATCTGGCCATTTACAGAACAAATTTGTTGACTTTTGCTCTAAAGTAAAGAAACAGCTTTCTACAGGGGTGATATCTGAGCAGAATTTGAAAAAAATAAGTAACATTTTACAGATCGAGGTTAAAGGAGATACAGAGAGAATGTTTTTGTTAAACAAAATGGATGTCTACAACATAGCGTAGTGATCTCTGGGAGAGCAATGCTATTCTTTGTTTAGTAAGAGCACAAACCCAGGAGGAGGATGGCTGGAAATTAGAAGCAGAGGTAGAGAGGAATAGTCCAGGCCCAAAGACCCAACCCATCAATGCCTGTGATAACCGAGATGGATTCTCCTGCCCCATTCCTCAACAGCATTCCTCAAAACATTCTGTGGGAGGGAGGGACAGACTGTGTGCGCATGCTCCATGAGCTAAAAGTTGTGAAGTATTGAGTTAATGCTTTCTAGATATGATTGGTATAATCAACACTGAAACTGTCACAGGACTTCTCAGAGCCTTTATAATTTCTCTCAATTGAGAAGCCTCTTAAAGGAACTATTGCTTACAAAACTTCCTGCTTACCTCACTACACACCTGTTTTGACTAATTCTCTCACAGAGTTAGTAGTCATGGAACCACTATTCACCAAAATGCTTTAGGGAGTCTTGCTTCAACAATAGGCAGCTAGTAGAAGGGTTTAGACAGAGGCCAGATGTGATGAGACTTGTGGCTTCAAAGAAGTGCTTTGGCAGCTAGTTGAGGAATGGGTTGGCCGGAAGGAAGGAAGACGGAAGGCAAGGAGACAAGATAAGACACTGATGCAACCTTCCAGGTGAGAACTGATGGAATGATCTCTCATTTCCCAATCCTTATGCATGTGGCCTGCTCCCAAAATGAACAAGGCAAGAAAAGCAGAACCACAACCAAACAGTGATTGTTCATTTATGAGTTTTTCTGGCATCCGTGAGAGACACTTTGGTATCGAGGTCATTCCTTTGAAGGAACTATCAAGGTGTGCAGCTTGTTTGTCTGAGGCCTGGTTCCCCAACCACTCCTGGGACCTGCTCTTTATTCACAGCCTGGCTTTTCTTTGCTTTGGGACCACCAGCTTATCACTGCTTGCAGGACCCTTGACTTCGACACTATTTCCCTCCAACAGCATTAACTTCCTGGAGCAATGCTTGGAGCACTACCACTTTTGCCTCCAGACCCCCAGGCTCCACAGGGCACAGGCTAGAAGCCGGGCTGTTACTGGCCGCCTGCAGATGGATTCCATTGTGTTGGTTTGGTATACCTCCCATTTCAGCACCGACCTGATTTCCCAGACCTGAACGCTCCCTGGGACCAGCCTCCCTCCTTTCCCACACACGAGGTTTTCCCCACCAACCTGCCATTTCCTAATCACCAGCCACTCCCTTCTGCCTGAAGCCTCTCAGGTCAACACAGCTGTAGTAGAGCCGAAAACTTGGCAGCAAAGACAAAAAAAAAAAAAAAAAAAAAAAAAAAAAAACCAAACCCAAGTGCTATTTGGTACTATTCCTCAGGGGATTTCCGAGACTTCTTCATCCTTCCTTAGGGGCCTTCTTTGGGTTGGATGATTCAACTTTTCTCAAAAGACTTATCCCGGGAGATAAAGGGTCTTGGAGGAGATGGCTCCACCTTAGACCCCCCCCCCCCCTTCCTTTACACACTGAAAGGACTGGGATGCTTCTCTGCATTTGGACCTGAAGGAAGGAGGCAGGTCAAGGCTGCCACGCTTTGTGCAGAAAGGGCTCCCTTTCTCCTGCAGGCACTTGGGACTGCGATCTCATTCCTATCACGTGGCTTCAAGTCACTCCCATCTCAGGACTGCTCAACCTTGTCCAGTTAACCTTGTTATTCCACACAGAGCACACGCTGTCCCAGGAGGGGCCCGGCTGGGAGGGGCACAGAGGTGCTAAGCCAGGAAATTCCAGGGAGAGCAGGGCCTTCTCACAAAGAGGGGTGTCCGGAACTGATGTCTGTAGCAGGCAGGTTCTGAGAAGTGCCAACAGGCTCAGCTGGGGCAGCCCAGGCAGGGGTTACCCAGCACAGTCCTGGATACTGCCCCTGGGTGCTATGCAGAGGGAGCAAGCGCCTCTCAGCCTGGCATCCCCCTTGCTGCCCCTGCGGTCCCTTGCTGTGGGTTGGTCTTCTGCAGCGCCAAACTATGTGAGCTCTTTAAGGGAGCCGGGAGGCACGCGCTAGGAGTTGGACTGAACAGTGTATGTCCCTATTCTATGGTTCTCGCTATTTTACAACTGAACAATCAACATACTTGGGGAAGGCAGCCTGTCCCCCTATCTGAATTCTGAAGCACTGTTCATTCAGGAACACATTTCAAACTTTCTTGTCCTGATGAAGGTCAGATCCATATTGGGGAGAAGAAAAATCATGCAGGGCTCGGTGGAGGAACAGTTAGCTTTCCCCTATGTAATAAAGATGTGCAGGCGCCCTCAAAATACTCGCTCCTAATTATTCTGCGTCTCAGAGACCTATTTGACTGCTAAGACCTAAGCCAGCTCAAGAAACATATGAAGCTTCGTGTTTCCATCTGGCCTGGGGGCTGCTGAGCTTACAAAATTCCTAGCCAAGGCAGATTTTTCTCTAGGAGAATGTTCTCTTTTTTTTCCTGCAGACTTGAGTTTCAGGAAAGCAACAACAATCAGGGTCGGGTACCTCTTTTCTGGGAGTGTGGTCGGCTGTTTATTTTATGGTTTTAAAACATCAGGTAAAGAGAGTGGGTTAATTTTCAAGAAGGAACTCGCAGTTGATGGAATCCGTGCTGGCAAGAAGTGCTGCCCGGTCACTCTGAGGTCTCCTGACAGTTCATTTCACCAAGCCCATGGACATCTGAGCTGAGTACCTGTCTAACAAAGTACACACTCCCAAATTAGCTCCCAACCTAGAAGAAGTTTTGCCATCAGCAAAAACTGTAGTACCCAGTTGGAGAAGGAAAAATGAATTAGATCAAACTCATGGATATTTGTGTTTCATAATTTTGTGGATAGGTTTTAAAGTTTTTAGAGTCCTTAAAGTTGCACTAGGATTTCCTAGGTCACGGTTAAAAACCTGAAGAAAAAGGCCGGGTATTATAGAAATTACTTTGACTATGTAAAGATGTGTTATGTCTGCTTATGCTGCAGAATATTACTTTAACTCCGTGAAGGTGTGTTATGTTTGGTTTATGCTGCATGTGTTTAATTATGTAAAGAAGTGTTGCATCTGTTTCACCTTGCCTGCCTAGGGCACCTGATTGGTCTAATAAGGGGCAGAACAGTCAATAGCTGGGCAGAGAAAGGACAGACAGGGCTGACAGGCAGAGAAAATAAATAGGAGGAGACATTTAGAACAAAAGAAGAGAGAAGAGAATAAGGGAGATGCCAGGGACCAGAAGCCAGGCAGCCTCCAATCAGAAACAGTGAAAGTAAGATACACAGAAATGAATATGTCAAAAGCCCAGAGGCAAAACGTGGCTGAAAGGAAACAGGTTAATTTAAGTTAAAGAGTTAGTCAGAAATGAGCTGAAGGTAGGCTGAGCGCTCCTAATAAGAATTTTCTGTGTCGTGATTTGGGCGCTGGTTTGAGACCCTAAGGAGAAAAAGCCTGGTACAGCTGGAGGTATGGATCAATGAATCAAAGATGCTTTACAACCCTGGTCACTTGAATTGAAACTCACAGAAGTCATTTAGAGCTAGATGTAGCAGCTCAAGTGGCAGTAAGGTAAGCGGGACCACAGGGAGAATGCCCCCAGGCTCCCCAGCCTAGCTCCAGCAGCAGGAAAGAGACCCTGTCTTGAGCAAAGTGGAAAGGAAGGCTGAGCACCAAGCCTTATCCTCTGGCCTCCACAAGTGAGCATGCGTCCCCGTTTGCCTTCTGTCGTTGAGATAAACACCAAGCAAAGGCTTGGGGAAGAAAGTGTTCATTTCAATTAACAGTTGAGAATGGGTCTTCAAGGGAAGCTAAAGCAGGGACTCAAAGGAGGAACCCGGAGCGGGAACTGAAGCAGAGACACGGGGGAGTTCTGCTTACTGACTTGCTCCCAGGTTAGAGCTGCTGTCTTTCTTATATAACTCAAGCCCACCTGCCGAGGAATGGTACTGCCCACAGAGGACTGGGCTCTCCTACACCAATTAGCAATCAAGAAAATGCCCCGCAGGCATGCCCATGGGTCAGTCTGATGGGCGCAACCTTCAGGGAGGTTCCATCTTCCCAGGTGTGCTAAGTAGACAAGCAAGATCAGCCATGACAGCATGGTACTCAAACTTCCACACATGAACAAATGTGTGCATATGCTAACACACACACACACAAAAAAAAAACCTATAAATAAAATTAATATTTAAGTTGCTAAGTTTTTTTAAAGTTTTTTTAGGTCACATTCAAGCTGACTTTAGGAAGATACTAGAATATTTGCACATAGCTGCACAAACTAATCTTTTGTAACCTAGCAAAAAGAAAGAGAAAAGGATGAAGGGAGGGGGACAGGGAGGCCATTAGGAATAAGGGTCTTGTTCCCTTGGCTCTCCGTACCCAGGTCTCTCAGCTGAACGTGGAGACTGAGAGAAGAGAGAGCTCTGGGGCGTGGAGCTGATGAGCCTGGTCTCCCGCACAACAAAGGGTCTGAATATTTTCCTCCTCCTCTCCATGTTTCTTCCTGTATTTCCGTAGTTGGATAAAGGAGGAATTATATACTATACATACATAACTATGTTTTGATCATCTCTGAAAATATCAAACCATGATCCTGAAGGATCTCTTACACTCTGAGAGTAATGTCTCCTTTGCTAGTCACCCAGGAAATAATGTCACTTATTACTGCTTCTTCTGCCTGCCACCTACATCCCAAGTGTCTCTCTACCTGGAGGGTTTAAAGCACAGGACATCTTCCAGGCTTTATTTGAGTTTACTTTTTTTTAAAAAAAAATTTCCGCCTCCTCCCCACCTCCCTTTTCCCTCCCCCTCCCCCTACTCCCCACCCCCTAGTCCCTCCCCCTCCCTCTCCAGTCCAAAGAGCACTCAGGGTTCCCTGCCCTGTGGGAAGTCCAAGGTCCTCCCCCCTCCTTCCAGGTCTAGTAAGGTGAGCATCCAAACAGGCTAGGTTCCCACAAAGCCAGTACATGCAGTAGGATCAAAGCCCAGTGCCATTGTCCTTGGCCAGCAGCCCTCATTGTCTGCCTTGTTCAGAGATTCCGGTTTTATCCCATGCTTTTTCAGTTCCAGTCCAGCTGGCCTTGGTGAGCTCCCATTAGATCAGCCCCACTGTCTCAGTGGGTGGGTGCACCCCTCGCGGTCCTGGGTCCTGACTTCCTTGCTCGCTCGTGTTCTCCCTCCTTCTGCTCCTCATTTGGACCTTGGGAGTTCAGTCCAGTGCTCCAATGTGGGTTTCTGTCTCTATCTCCATCCATCGCCACATGAAGGTTCCCTCTGGTGGGTCTTCCGGAACAGCTTGAGTTTACTTTTAAACTCCAAATGCCTCTTACCTGCCTTTAAAAATGTCCCAACTTCTGAATCCCATTATGTAAGGGAGAAACATCGCGATTTCACAAGATTTCTACAGACTTGGCAGCAACTATTCAAAGGACAGGTATTCCCCAAGTTTTGCAAGTTGGGTTCCCCATAAGTTGTACACTTGTGGGTTTGTCTGTGAATCTGTCAGCTGTACATTCACCATATAATACTTGTGGCTCACATCAGAATTTCATGGTATTGAATGTTTGACTTTAAAAATTGCTGTGTGAATTGTTGACGTGAGTTTCAAAAGAAAATTTTTGAAGAGTTTTGTCTTGGAAATAAGATTAAATTTGCAGCGATTTCTGAAGTCACCCTAAACATATTTCAACCATTTCTACCATGTGTTTATATGATTCAGCATTCTCAGCATTGACAATTATAAAATCAAAATATCAATCTACCCAAAACATTCAAAGTGCCCTACATCTTAAAACATAAAGTAGTTATACAAAATTTACCTTTTTATTTAAAAAATAAGAAGTGTGTTCATCTCATTCATTTACAAAGTTGCTTCTTTAATGATAAGATTATATGTCAAAAACCAAGAATTGCTTAAATAATTACTTTTATGATTATTTATAATTATTAGTAAAATTCTCACTTGTATGACTTTTTCATATAGTATGTATGACCTATATACTCAAGGTCAGAAAAATTACTTTGCTAAAAGTGTCACATTGGGTAGGTGTTTAATATGTCCTGATCTATATGATATACCTTTATAAATTCATGGGTGAGAGAACTCAACAAAAGCAAAACAAAATAAAAAGTGAAAATTACTAGATTTTTTTTATATCAGATGAACATTCTACAAAAAACCTGTATTATAGTCTATTGTTACATATGGATATTTTATGATTACAGGTATATATTAAGCTGACATTTGGCATTTTTTAATCTTTATTCATTAGTCATCTATAAATGGCATCTTTGAAATAAAAATCCAAGCAATAAATTAGGTCCTAAGTAACTTTTTCTATCCTGAGCTTGTTATTTCTAGAAGCCAATGATGTGAGCAGTTGCAAGTATTATTTGATATTTTATTGAAAATTTTCCTCCAAATAAACACTGGACAGTTGCACCATTTGTCGCTAGGGAAATACAGCATGGGTCCTCCTGCCTCTTGATCTAATTCAGTGCGATAGCGGATGGAAATGTGTACACAGGATGCCTTGATGGAGTGGGCTAGAAAAACAGTCGATAATGGAGTTAGGGGAAAGTTTCATCCTATTTGTTGGCTCAGTCTCACTCGGAACGCTCGTAACGGGGTGAAATGAGGATGTTGACAGGCTGGTATGGGTCCCACTGGTATGCAGCAGCCTCTTCCTAAGGTGTTCAATAACCCAAGTGCAAAGCTCATCTTAGACCATTTCTTCCATATTTTCCTTTTAAATAGTTGTGGGGGAAACAGAAGGGCAATTGCTGACACCTCACCCACCTGTGCTAAATCATAGGCCTAAATGTAGGTTTTATTTTATTTTACTCCTATGTGTCTTTGCTTTTCTTTAAATAAAGTTAAAAAACAAATCAGCATTTCTTTATTAGAGTCTGAAAAAAATCTGGCATCACACATGAAAGATGAATAACTAAAAATATTATCTTCAGATAACTATATTGTCCATTATGAAAGCTATCGGAAAACCCCTCACCAAATAATATACAGATAAA
Organism: Chionomys nivalis; assembly: GCF_950005125.1. NCBI lineage: Eukaryota > Metazoa > Chordata > Mammalia > Rodentia > Cricetidae > Chionomys > Chionomys nivalis. The sequence goes on from NC_080096.1 coordinate 60,283,899, forward strand.
TAAATGCACAGGTGTGCCTGAACATGTGCACCCAAATGTATCTAAAAAGCATTGTGGGGAAAATGAAGAAGGAATGTAACAATGCTCTAGAATTCCATAAATTCTGAAATCGCCCCAAATCAGCCACTTAGCTCACACAAAACACTTAATTTGTTTCTCTACAAAGATCACTGGGAAAGCGTTTGAAAGATAGCCCACTGTACAAACGGATAATGGGAGCAGCACCTGCTCTACTCATCCATGGTGACATAGCTATTTCTGTGGTTAAAAGATTTCTTACAAACGGTAATTGACTAATCGCCACGATAGTTCTGTAGGAGACAAACAGTATTAATGGCTTCATTTTACTGATGGAGACTCTGAATCAAGAAGAGATGAAGTGGCGTGCCAAAAACCACAAGGAGACAAAGCACGAAGAAAGGATTAGGACGTAGCAGGTTCTTCATTTCAGTCCTCATTATAAATCACAGAAGCAAGATAAAAATACAAGATAGCAGATGCTATTTGACAAATAGGATCTCAAAAAAAAAAAAACCAGAGACTTCTAATGTTGAGCAATCATGAAATTGCCAATAATAAATGTCTATCTTAAATAAATCACATACTTTATCTCAAGTCTCTGCTGAAAATAAATCACCTACACCCCCACACACATCAAAAAAAAAAACCAGAAATTTTCATGTTCCTGACATAAACAGTTCTTATCCTGGAGTTACAGGGGTGGTTCCAAATAGGCACAGACCTTTGTGCCCCTGCTTTAAACTAAGGATAGTCACAGTTTTCAGGATAATATCTAGAGCAATGGTTCTCAACTTGGAGGTTGAGTATCAGATATCCTGCATATCATATATTTACATTATGGTTCATAACAGTAGTGAAATTACAGTTACATAGTAGCAAGGAAGTAATTTTATGGTTGGGGGGGTCACCACAACACGAGGAACTGTATTAAAGGGTCGCAGCATTAGAAGTTTGAGAACCAGTGTTCTAGTGGATGCAAAGAACTCAAAACCAAAAACAAGCAAACAACTTCAATAAATGCGCTGATCAACAGAAAGTTCTCAAAAGATAAGGTGCAAATGGCCAATAAACATAAGAAAAATAGTCACCCTCACTAGATAATGTTGAATGTGAAATGCCCATATGAGCATTTGGTCCCCAGGTAGATGGTCTGTTTGGGAAGGTAGTGTAAGTCTTCAGGAAGGACAGACTTGCTGAAGAAAGTGGGTCTCTAGGACTGAATCTTGGTTTTACAACCCAGTCTCAATTCTTGTTCACTCTCTGCTTTCTGAGTGCAGATACGATGTGAGCAGCCAGCCTCCATCCTGTGTCCACATCTTCTCTGGCATGATGGGGTGATCATCTTGAACTGTAAATTGGAACAAGCCCTTTCTCCCTTAAGTTGCTTCTTGTTGAGTCTTTGGTTAAAGCAACAAGAAAAGTAGCTAATGCATGCGCTGTTAGAGAAATGTCAATCAAAAGCACATTGGGATTCTACCATACCTTTGCCAGAACGACAGTCGTAAAAAGAAGCAACAGTGGTGGAAAGGAGCAGACACCTTGTTGGTTGAATGCAATCTCTGTTTCAGCCACTATGGAAATCAATATAGAGTTTCCTTGAAAACACTAAAATTGGATCTATCATTGGATTCAGCTATACCTCCTCTGGGTGTTTACCCAAAGAGTACAAAGTCAACGTATCACACAGAGTGCTGCACATTAATTTTATTGTATCATTAGTCTATTATGAACCAAATTAAATTTGGGAAATTATGGAACCAACCTAGGTGTCCAACAACAGGGAAATGAGTAGAGAAAACATGGTGTGTATGTTTGTGTGTGCGTGTGTGTGTGTATGTACAATGAGATTGTTTTCAGCCACAAAAAGCACAAAACTCTGTTGTTTATAGGAAAAGACACAGACACAGGTAGAGATAATCATATTAAGTGGATTAAGTTACTCTAAAAAGGATACATATCATGTTTTTCCTCATTCGTGCCTCCTAGATTTCATATAGAAACATAAAACTATTTATGTATATATGTCATGAAATTAAAATCTATGGGGCTGGGGAGATGGCTCAGTCAGTAAAGCACTTTCCACTCAAGAAAGATAACCCAACAGTTTGATTTCCAGAACCCACATAAAAATTTGGAATAAGTGGCATACACTAATAATCTTTATGATAGGAGGCCAGTGACTGGAAGATTCCTGGAACTTGCTGGCCAGCCAGGCTAAATGAGCCAGAAAGCTCCATGACCAGGAAGAGACCTCATGTCAAGAAAAAGACAGAAAGTTGTAGATAGAAGTTTCTGTTTCGCCCAATCCCACAGCTGTTCAGTCTCAAAGAAATACACAGAGGCTTATATTAATTATAAACTGTTTGGCCTATTAGCTCAGGCTTATTATTAACTAGCACTTACTTAAATTCACCTATAATTCTTGTCTATGTTCATCCATGTGGCTTGGTACCTTTTCTCAGGAAAGCATTCTCATGTTGTTTCCTCTGCGTCAGGCTGGTGACTGACTCTGCCTTTCCTCTTTCCAGAATTCTCTTATTCTGGTTGCCCCACCTATACTTCCTGCCTGGCTATTAGCTAATCAGTGTTTTATTAAACTAATACAAGTAACATTATCACTCAAGTGAGAGGGGTTTCTAGATTCCCACTGGCAGTAAGATACTTGTTAAAATTTAATATATAGCCATGCTGAAAAATTCAACGTGGCTTATTGAGAAGAACACAGACAAAGAGTTCCAGAACCTGAGCCCAGCTGTGAGGATGGGAAATCATTGCTTAGCTCCCTGCACTGTCATTCTTCCTTCTCTATTGAAGGAACCACACACTCGTTTTGAAGGGCTGATTGTTGATCAAAATGTTTTTTATAAAACTTCTTAATCAAAATCAGACTTCTTACCCAGTTTTAAATTAAATTGTATGATTGTCTTGAGTGTGTGTGTGTGTGTGTGTATTATGTGTATGCATGAATGCCAGTCTATGGGAGCAAGAACAGTTCTTAGAATCAGTTTTCATTTTGCTATGGGAACAGAGGATTGAATTTAGGTTGAACGTACAAGAGCATTATCCCACAATAGAAGTGATTGAGGAAGACACAGGATATCAACTTCTGGCCTACACACATACACACAAATGAACACATACAAGCAACTATCGATACACACAAAATAGAAGCAAAACTGTTGAAGATAACTAGGAAAGACTAAAGAAAGTCAGGGGAAGTGAAGACAGTCGGGATGCGGGGTATATTCTCAATGTATAGTATATCCTTGCATGAAAATGTTCTTATGTAGCATAGCACAGGAACAATGAGTGTGCACAATGAAAATATTAAAAAAATAGGAAAAAGAGTATTTAAAACAAAATTGTTGTAGCTTAAGTATGTAGTGTGTATAAAGGTTAGAGTGGTATGCAGCACCATCCCAGATCTTCATGTTTGGTTATTACTTGCTAACTCACCTAAGAAACTATTTTATACTGCAGTGTTACCTTGCCTTTGATACGCTTAGATATGTTTGTATATGCAAATACTTTTTAATATAGTATTACAATTTCCTGCAGTATGCAACACAATAACATGTTGTACAAGTTTGTGCCTAGGAGCAATAGCTGATACCACACCAACCAGGTGTTCAGGAGCCTATGCAATCCAGGTCTCTGAATGCACTCTATGAAGTTTGCACAATGAGGGAATGGCCCAGCAACACATTTCTTTAAATGACAAGTATATTTTATTTTCCCTAAACTTTGTACATACCATAACTACTGAAAAAAATATCTGCTAAAAAACAGTAGAGGACTGGCAAGGTGGCCCAGTTTATCCAGTACTTACTGGGCAAAGCAACCTAAATTCAATCCTCCGCTCCCATAGCAAAAGGAAAACTGATTCCAAGAACTGTTCTTGCTCCCATAAACTGGCATTCATGCATACACATAATACACACACACACACACACACTCAAGACAATCATACGATTTAATTTAAAACTGGGTAAGAAGTCTGATTTTGATTAAGAAGTTTTATAAAAAACATTTTGATCAACAATCAGCCCTTCAAAACGAGTGTGTGGTTCCTTCAATCGAGATGGAAGAATGACAGTGCAGGGAGCTAAGCAATGATTTCCCATCCTCACAGCTGGGCTCAGGTTCTGGAACTCTTTGTCTGTGTTCTTCTCAATAAGCCACGTTGAATTTTTCAGCATGGCTATATATTAAATATTAACAAGTATCTTACTGCCAGTGGGAATCTAGAAACCCCTCTCACTTGAGTGAGAAGAAACAGAGGCTGTGAGAAGACCAGAAGAGGTACAGGGTCCAGTACAAAAGGGCTACAGAGCACAGAGGAACAAGGGCAACACAAGGATGATGCGCCAAACACCAGGAAAGAATAAGATGCACTGTAAAGGCCAATGATGCGAAGATAAGACAACCCCTAAGCTACGGGGACCAGCCATGGCCTTCCCTGGACCACACAGATACCCATTTCCTGAAAGTGCATCCTTTTGCTTCGTCATCTGAGACAGGAGGAAAGGAATGGCAGCCCTGGAGGACTGATCCTTCAGAGAAACAGACCAAATCACTCAAAAGAACAGAAACAAGTATAACTTATACCTCTAAAATAAAGTCCCCACATTTCTTAGAAATCATTTCCATTGTTACGTGATGCATGGCTATCTATAGATAAAGATATATATTAATAAAATACCTCATGCCATTATGGAGGCCAAGAAGGCCCATGAACTGGAGACTCAGAAGAGACAATGGTATAGCTCTAAGTCCAAGGCCTAGGGCCTAGAAACCAGGAGATGCTACGTGCGATTATTGCCCGCTGAACTTTTGTCTTAGCTACAGAGAAATTCCTCAAGTTGGGTAGGGCTGGATTAAAAGAATCCCGTTCTGTCTCTCCAGTGAGATTGAAGAGGCAGCAGGATTCTCATTGCTCCAGACACAACAGCAGGGTAAATAAACACAGAGCTTACCAGACATATCAAAGGCGTGTGGGAATGACTGCCTCTGCGGAGTGCCCAGAGTCCCACCACAGCATGGGGGCATGCAGCTCTGCCTGGGTCCCACCCTCCCTCTTCAGAGGAGAGAGAAAGGAAGCCCATGGACTGTGCAGCCTAGCCGTCTTGCAAAGACTTGTGTGCTAGAATCAGGATCCGAAAAGAGGCCATGCCAAGGTTATCAGCAAGGCAGAAGCCCCCATAGGAGGTCCCAATGGTCAGCTCCCCATGGACTCTGGGATCTGGCTTAAGACCCCAGAACTAAGAGGCCAACCAGGAAAATGGACCCAACAAATGAATGACCAAAGATTAACACACGCGGACTATGACTGAAATTAAGTTCAGGTAGGCAAAAATAGCTATGTTTTTCCTCAGCTGGCTTTACAGTTCAAACTAAACGTGCTCAGCTATAAAGAAATAAGACCTGGTTACCTTTGCAACCAGTTTGTGTTCACCACCACTGCCCCGCTCCCCCCCCCTCCCCCCATCTCTCTTTCTTTCAAAGCCAAAGAAAAGTTCTGAAAATATTTTAGGAAACAAAATCACTATTTGACTAAGTATATGACTTCCCAAAGGGACCCCCTTACATAGCAAGCCTCCCTTCAGTAAATGTGTTCCTTCTGCCTGTTTCTTGAAAACACTGGCCTCATTAGCACAGACCAGAACTCACTAGACCCCGTCCTCCGAATGACTGAAAGTGGGTTAATGATGCTTGCTATCCATTCATTCAGATAAAGTTGCTTGATTTTGCTCAATTTGAGGCTACGATGGAAAAGATTTAGGGTTTTGTGAAATCGTGCTCTGCTTCAGCTTGGAGTCTAGCTATGTGAGCCAGAGCGCTGAAGCTTTTCTACACAGTGAAACAGATAAATATGTGTTGAAGGACCAAAAAGATGAAAAGTTCACTGCAAATAAAGCATGGTTCCTGCATTCGAAAGGTAGGGACAATTCCTGTAATTAGGATGGACCCCGACGCTATAGGTGCTGGGGCGGCATTTCTAGAAAGTGGAGCCCTGGTACAATTGCGGGCAGAGTCCTTCAAGATAGGAGCAAGACAGAAACAAAACCAAAATTACTGATCAATTCTCCCAAAATTCATGTAACCATCCAAGGTTTTTCTGAAATAGTCTGAACGTTGCCTGTGATCCACGGAAGCTCTTTTTCTTGCTCTTTGGTTTTTGGTTTTTTAACAGCAGTTAGATGTTTTCTTAACTACTTGTTTGCAGGAAGTTATAGAGGAAAGAAGCCTTACCTGAGAGTTAGGAGAAGCTGGGCTTCAAGTTGCCCACCGGTGAATTGCACAACCGCGTTATTGTTCTACTATGAAAAAGAAGTCAGGTAGGCTTGAATTAAACAACCTTACCTTAGAGAAACTTCCTGGAGAAATGAAGCACCGTAGAGTAAGAAATGTCTCCAGAGATGACAGATAAAAACCTGACTAAAGGATGAGCCTTTTAAGCAGGCATATTTTCTGGAAAACCTAGTTATTAAAAACAAATGCCGTGAACCAAATAAGATTGTTGATGGGTAAAGTCCTCAGATTTAGTGGGCTTGTCTTTGGGAAATTTCGGCTCCTCCATACGATGCTAGACTGGTTGATTAAAGTGGCTCCTGAGCCATCTTCAGCACCGGCTCCGTTACACCTTTCCAAAGAATCTATGTGTTCCGCAGGGCCTGTCAGCCCTTAGCGGGACTTGATTAGCATCTGTTGCTTTAAATCAGCCTTTTTACATTATTTATACAAGAATTTTTTATTCAATATTCAAAATGATAAAACATATACATTGAGCCACAAATAGGGACATAATTCATTGCCATTTGAAGCACGCCTTGTAACGCTTACGTGGTTTATTAAACTTGTCTGCTCTTATATTAGATAAATTCTATCCTTGACATCGAGATGTGTGTCTGACACATTTATCATGTTTAAGATTCCTCTAAGTAACATAAACTATTTCATCTGGGGATTGCTAAGAGTTCCAGCCTAAAGCAAAAATACATTCAGCATCCAAATATTTCTCTTAAATATGAGTTAGACCAAGGTTATCACATAGAGTTATTTAAGTTATTTAGGTGGTCTCAGCTCTATCCCTGGTGGGCAGTAGTACACAGTACAAAAAACAAAAAAAAAACAAAAAAAAAAGGAAAGAAAGAAACCCTCATATAACTTGGTGTTCTTTGAAACTGGTAGCCTCTGATCAAAAAGATCTGCAGTGAACTTAGGGGGCAGACTGACCTCTCGGAGGAGACTCGACTCAGGCGAGGCTGAGATTAGGCCTATGTGGGGATCAGGCCAAAGTCTGACTTGAGAATGGTTGTAGTCTTTATTGGGGCAGAGCCCCCCATTTACTTTTAAGTGGGAGAGACGGTTATTAGAGGAGAATGGAATGAAAGCAATTTGTGTCGGTACAGCATAAGGATTTTCATTATTGGGTGGAAGAGTGAATGTCAAAGGTCATTTCTGTTAGACAACATAAGAACCAGAAGTAGAAAAAGAAGAAAATAAATCTGTGGTCTGGAGCCAGACATGGAAGTGCACACTTATAATCCCAGTACTTGGGAGGATTGTGTGCAACAAGTCTGGGCTACCTGTGAGAGAGTCTCAAAGCAAAATAAACACACAAGTAGACCCCATGCCATTCCCCAAAGTGCGTAGATTCACTTTCGAACATTGGTAAACACATGCCTTGTTTATTGCTCAGCTCCCTCTCTGCCTGGCTGAGGCTTCCACAGAATGGGTGTCACAGCACTGTTGGTACTGACCCTTAACTGGTAAGTTGTATTTCTTAAATTGTGCGTGTAAGCAATGCTAGCATGTACAGAACCTGTGATGTTGACACTAATAGAAATCACTGGTGTTTTATAGCACGCCTAATATACCGTGGCGATCACAGATATTTCAAATGCTACTTACATTCTTTGCTATTCCGAAATGATGGTAGTTCCTGGACCTGCTGCTAAACCTCCCAGTTTAACACATGCATAAAGAGGCATGGTTGTAACAATGTCACAAAATCGTTTTTGATATTTTGATACTTACATTTTAGTAGCTAGCTGTCTTTGAATCCTGTGTGTTTTACTTTATTCTTGTAAGGCATGCTTTAAGCGGGCATTGAGGACACTGCTCTGGGAAGAGAACCAGAGCATCATTCAGTATACCAAGAAATGAGCACACACTCTCCTCGCGGCTGGTGCTCTTCCTAGTCATTCACCATGGAATGGACAAAGGTTCTGCTGCTTGGGACAGACGGGGCCATTTGCCAGATGGAACTATTTGGAACTCTTTTCTGCAAATAGGATCAGCTTGGAACCACAAGTAGTTTAAGGTTGCCCCTTCGATTAGATCTTGACTTTACAGTGTCAAACAGAAGGCAGTCCTTACATCTCATCTTTCCTTGAGCGGAAGCAACGTGAAAACCAAAGTGAAGAGCTGGGTCCAGGGAGTCATTTCACGTGCGCATGCCCCAAGGATCTTAGGCAGTCATTAGAGTTTTATGGCACCAGGTTATTGGCTGCATTTGTGGCAAAGGTACTGTGAAATAAGACAAGAATCGGTGGCTGTAAATCTTGTCTCTCAGCCGTTAAAAATAAAACTGATTCAATCATCAGCTGGTTAATATTTCCTTACATCTCACTAGTCCTGAAATATTCAAAATGAGCCTTCCTGCAGCAGCTGACAAATAACTCTGCAACTAGCATTATATTTCTTGGTTCTCTCTGGGATACTTTTATCCAGAGCTCAAGAATAGTCTAACCGATGGTTTTTAAAAAAAATCTATGCCAATATTCTGACCAGATACATCACTAGTTTTGTTACTAGCAATTTATATTGCCACATTTGTTTGCTACTTTTCTTCAGGATGTACTGACAGCAGATGTCTTTCTCTAATAGGTGAGTGAAGTGCACAGCAATGAAAGAGAGACCCTCAGGACTCCATGACACAGCACTGGAAAGTGTGAACCTATGCTTTCCTAAAAGGCAGGCTCCCCCCACCCCACCCCCCACGTGCGCCATGTGCATTGCCTTGCAAATGCAGGAACCAGCATCCCAGTTCCCTTCTCCCCACAGCAGTGTCTACTTTAAAGGAAGGCCAGAGAGTCTGATAACTGAGTGAGGACTGGCTTGAATGGTGCCAATTTACCCGAAATCCCCTTTAAAGCGTCAGAGAGCCTGAAGCGCCATTGACTCTGCCTACCTGTACTAACTTTGTGAACAGAGTCTGAGGCAGGAGACTTTAAAATTCCAAACAACCCGCCTTCATCTTTCAATCGTTGTCTCGAACTCTGCTCTGAACTGTCGGAAGTAGATTCTCGCGAAAGGTGTTTCCTCCTCTGGTTTTCAGTGTACCTTTATTTTGCTCCAACTTGATCTACCTCATACACAGAAGCACAGGAAGACCCCTCTGCATATTTCATTCTGACAGAAACAGCTGCATGTTGGAAGAAGCATCGGAGAGTCCTCATGGAGTCCTTTCTCTTGGGAATCAGCTGAAGAGAGCTTGGGCAAATGGTTCCTTCTGTCTTATTCAAGTGAGCTGACGGCTAGAGAGTAGACAACCTGGAGCCTCAACTTCTGTTTTCCCATGGTCCTCTCCTTGCCAGTTCACATGGGCTACCACAAATGACCAATAGGGTTCAGTTCCTCCAGTACCCTGCTACCATTCATTCATTCACTGGGCACCAAATAAGCATTTCCTGCATCCAGATAAACAGGCACACTCGTTACAGTTCTGCCTATTGGAAGGCATTTTCCTCTCCTTGTCTGTCAAGTCACTGGCCGTGGCTATGAACAGCTGCCCCTGTTCTGGCTTGCTCTCAAAGACTGAATGAGTGTTTTCCTTTCTCCTGAGCTGGTTATGTAGGACTTTCTCCTCTGTTGCAACTATGGATTTGAGAAGCAAGAAACTGGGGCTATTATAACACCTGTGAGTGGCAAGGGGTCTGGGCCACTGCCCATGCATCTCATGCTGGCGTGCCCTTTCCATCTTACAGTAGGCAGCTACAGCTCCTGGCCAGTCTGCTGTCGTGAGCTGGTGGACCTGCTCGTATCTAGCAGCTCTAGATGCATGCTCAATCGATTTTCATGGCGAAGTTCTTCTTCTCTGGCAGGGCATTACTTGCAGGGGTGGTTTATCAAAACTTGTATAAGTCTCTGCTGTGGTTGTTATAATCTTGTTCCAGATCCCAGGGGCCTGAAATGCAAGTTCCCCACTGGGCCTTGTCACACTAAACATTTAGTGATGCCTCCCTCCATGCCCCCCAGCTCATTCCTAATGATTTTGGCAAGTAGCACATCCTCTGGGCCCTCTCATGAACATAATCTCCTGGTAAGACTTTTACTGGACATAAGATACCCACTCTAGCATGACTATTCCTCTCGGGCTCTGCTCCTTCCTGCATCAGCAGTGGGGACAGACTAGCATCCTCAACTCGCTCAGCACTTGCTGTCCCTTTCCTATGCACTGAAGAACGTACTAGCGGCAAATATACCTGCTTCCTGGAGTTCTTGTCAACATCTTAAATCTTATGTCCTGAAATCAACAGATTCTTGCTTCTTTGGTTATGTAGTCTGCCCCTTTGATTAAATGTTTACACAATCAAACCTCAGGAGAATTTCCCCAGCCCCTGCTGTCTACGTTAGCTAGTGCATACAGAGGCTTCAGTATGGAAGCTTTTTCTTCCTTTATCAGGCTAGCATATCTCTAGCTGATTATGCTAAAAATTGAACTCCAGTTATTTTCTGGGAATGTGACAAGGAGATGAAGGCCGCTTCCAAGACAGATGCTTTTTGCCTTTCTGGGAAGAAGTCTTGCTCTTGCAACAGCTCCAGCCCAAGAGGCTCGGCCTCTTACCCAGAGCTCTAGTTGGGGAGAGGCTCCACCTCTTTCCTAGGCGAAAGCAGGCACCTCTTGGTCCCTGAGTGTGCAGGGAAGGGTCCAGAGTTAACGTTCTGAAGGGATCTACCAAGATGACCCTGCCTGTTGCTCCCATGCAGTATCTGGGGCCTGAGAAACCCTGATCCTAGCTTTGACTTTAGCAAACACACTGCCTCAGCTGGGCATTCAGACACCAAACATCTCTGTGTCTGAGCAGCTCCATCTATTGGATCTCCTATCTATCAGTATCTGCCTATCTCAGTTATGACAGCTATTCCTCTGAAGGAGATAAGGCCATCTCTGCTAGCTATTAAAAGAGTCTGGCTCTCAGACTTAGCCTTTAACCCCAGTAACAGCCCTCGGAGTCTGTTAACCCCGTGCAGGAAAGCTGGGCGATAAGCAGTCATCTCCATCGGGCATCTGAACACGACTCCCTTTCTCTTCTGAACATTTGTCAAACCCAACATTGTTCACCAGGATGTGCCTCACTGTGCCACTAAGAAACTACCGACTAGCCTAGGGATTACCTGCATCCCAGCCACTATTCAGGATGCTGTCTTTCTGTCAGAGGGTGACTGTGTACACTCCATCCCATCGCACTGCTGCTTCGTCAGGTGACTCAGGACAACAGATACTTCCTGTTCTCTGGGAAGCAGAAACAGAAATAGTGGGGGTGAAGGGATCATTGTCAAAGAAAGGGAAGAGAGCTAGAAATGACAGCAAGGGTTTTAGTCATGGTAGGTGGTCTGCCTCCTGTGAGGGAGATGAAGGAAGTGGAGGGGAGGAAGAGCCTTAGACTTCAGTGAGAGTCATTTGAGCTGACGAAGATCTTCTAAGTTAAACATATAATCTATTAATGAACTTTGTATAGGGGGCAGGGGAGATTGTTCAGTTCATAAGGTGCTTGTCACATAAGCTGAGGATCTGAGCACAAACTCCAGAACTCATGTAAAAAGCTGGGCATGGGACTGGAGAGATGGCTCAGAGGTTAAGAGAACTGACTGCTGTTCTGGAGGTCCTGAGTTCAATTCCCAGCAACCACACGATGGCTCCATCTATAATGAGATCTGGCGCCCAAAACGCTATATACTTAGTAAATAAATTAAAAAAAAAAAAAGCTGGGCATGATAGCAGGAGCCAGAAACTCCAGTGCTGGGGATCCAGAGGCAAGAGACAGTGAGAGACCGTGAATCAATAAAAATTCATATTCAATAGTGATTGAACAAAACACCCAACATTGGCCTCTATCCTCTATTTACAAATACACACCAAATACACACACTTAAATCATACACAACACACAGACACATGCACATGCATACACACACATACACACACACATGCACACACACATACACACACGCCTTTGTGAAATAAGCAAAGAAGAAGCTGTTGTGTTACCCTAAACAAAGAGTGTTGCCATCAGCATCGCAGTGTGTCTTGGGCCTGCTCATCTGGGGGGAATGAGGGTCTGTCAATCATGAAGAAGAGGCATATCTCCAGAGCCTGCAGTCTGATGATTTTCCTCTCGTTTCCACAGACAATCTGTTCTGAAGAAAGAAGCTAAATTTTGTTTTTGTTTTGTTCCTTTTGTTTTTTGAGACAGATCTTACTATGAGATCTGCCTGCATCTGCCTCTGAGTGCTGGGATTAAATGTTAACCTTAATGATTCTAAGAATAAAAGACCTACAGCTGAGCAGGCATGAAAAACAGATGTCAATAGGAGGATTCTACCAAAAAATTTTCTGACGCGGAGGCAGTATGTGGTAACAACTTAAGCCTCGCAACTAACTCACCCTGCAACCGCTTTTTAACCTGTGGGGACGGTCTGCAACCCCAGGGAAGGCAGATAACTCTACAGTCTAGTCACAGTCTCTCCTTGAATACACAAACTTTCAGAAGAGCAAAGGGATCCGGTGGATATGTACATCCACAAAAAACAGAGCTCCCCATTTTTTAAATGTTTATGGAAAAAAGCCATACCAAGAGCTACAGGATATCACTCTCTGTGTGCTGACCAAGCTCTTTACCTAGACAGCTGTAAACTCTGGCCAGTGCCAGCAACAAGAACCCCACAAAGCGTGTCCTTTATTGCAGTGTTTACCACGGAATTCATGTCAAGACCAAAGTCGTTACTCATTCTGCTATTTATGCATATAATACACTGGGCTCTCATTATTTGGCTTTCTCCAAGACAGGAGTTCCTAAGGACTGGACTCTAATTTGTATTTCTGTTTCCAGCTTCTAGGTTAGTGGTTGGCATAGAGGTATTTAGCAAGGATTCATTAAATATTTGAATGAAAAAATCATATAGAGACAGACATCTCAGGTCTTGCCCTCTTGACCAAAACACAATTACCTTATGTATCAGACCTGGGCAAAGAGTTAATTCAGATTTCACCAGGCTCTTTAATTCATCACTGTGTCTCCCCTTTATTTTCTACTTGGTGGGATTGGCTTCAGTGTTAGGTAATACATATGTAATAAAAACTCTAATTACCGGTTAGACTCGTCTGCTTATTATGAAACTACTCTTTTATTAAAACTAGATTTCACTCCACCACGAACTCGGCTATAAGATAGAGCTCTTTGCTTTCCACCAATTCTATTGGCGCTCCTTTTTAATTCAAATACTGCTCTGGGATCAACAACGCAATAAGACGTAATTATGTTTTAAGATCCATGAACTGGTCGTGAAAATGCAGGTATTTTCTCTCCGGGTAGTTGCTCCAGGAGCTACACTGAGAAATGTATTTTTATCTCGATGTATGGGGATTTACAAAGGAACATATCCCTCGGAGCTGGAAGCAGAATTCTGTAGAAACGCGAGAACAAACGCCACCCATCACCACTTTATTATGTTCACAGTGTACTCCATTATCATCAGTATGTGAACATAAATCCTCATAAGCAACCTCCCAGTATTAAAAACCATAATTATAACATGTATTTATTCCAAACATATGCACCACCATTTCAAACTACCCACCAGCTGAATATATTTTGCAGCTTTCAAATTCTGACTAGTGCGAAGATGGCTTTTATAAATGTGATTTATGACAATTTAGGTGCCGAAAACCATCGTAATTACAAGTACTGTAAATGTTTTCTCTCTGCTTAAGTAGCCTCGCTGAGGAGGACAACGTTCATTTCCTGTGGGCTGGGCCTTTTGGCTCGAGCCTTCTCCGCAGCCAACGGGCTGCTGTGTTCCCAGCTCTGCTTCACCAGTGAAAGATTAACAAAACTTTTCAGCGCTCGGTTTGCTTTCCCCTCCGGAGCGATCGGTTTTCCCATCTCCAAAGAGGGCAGCCTCTCCTAACATATGTTGGAAATTGTTGTTCGACTTCACAGAGTACACAAACACGAGACTTTTCTCCGTTCTCGGTGCCAGAGCAGACGTTTCAATGGAATATTTCATTCTGATGCAGAGCCTGCGAGCCAGAAGAGAGGCTTTGCAAATGAAATTCAGGAGGGCTTTTCTTCCTATTTTTTTTTAACTTTGTGGTATCTGGGGTTTCTATAAAGCATAAGAGACCCGACTTTGAGTATAAAAAGTTTAAACTTTTAACCTACCTGGATTTGAACAGGATAATAAATTGTTGAGTAACGATTCTTGGCCAAATGTTAACAATCTTCATGAAAAGTAAAACCAGAGAGTTGTGGAAAAGGACTGTGATATTCTGCACCTTTCTAGCACCTTCCATCTCGTTAGTTTGCCCCCCAACGCGCGTGTGCGCGCACACACACACACACACACACACACACCCTGCCTCTGTCTCCATGCCAGTGGAAAAACAAGCCAAGAGGAAAGGAACCATGACTTCCCTGAGGTTACTAAAGGAGTGAGAAGCCAGGATCTCCAGTTTCCCGTTCAGTGCTGTAGTCCCCAAAGCCCCCAAGGCCACTTGTAAATTATACTGTCAGCAGCCCCCCACTCCCCCAGCTCCTTCTCTTCTGTAAGTATATACTTAGGAGTTTGAAAAATGGCTTTGGGAAAAAATTTAGCCACCAACTGTCTTGCTTACAGTCAATTATTTCTAAAAGACGATTTAAGATCTGTAGTCCAGCTAGTTGGGGCCAAGGGACAAGCCAAAAACCAAAGTTCACTCTCTTCTTGGGACACCATCGTGTATGAAGGGAAGCTGTTTGGATTTATTAATGCTGCTTGTTAATTGGCAAGTTTTGATTTTATTAACAAACCAATATAAAAGGAAAGGCTGAATCTTTAAAATTTAATTCAATTTATGACCTATCTCAGTTGCTATCAGCTTCGCTCCTAAATTATCCCATAAGTGAATACAGAGAGCTTCACGTACAGGCATGGATGGAAACTCAGCGTCGAGCTGGTATTAGCAGAGAAGAGACTTGGGGATATGTGTGCATGCGTGCCTGTGGGCTCTCCTTTCCCACCAGCTTTCAGGGCCCTGCATACCAGCTCAGCTCGCTCTGTGAATCAAATCTTGGCCACCAGTGAAGCTTCTTGTGTTTCTTACAGTCAGATGGTCGCGGCATCTTAGGAAGCCATAACATTTTACTCCTCAAATATTCTTTTGTATTTGTTCTGCCGTCAAAAGGCCCATGCCTCCAGAATCAATAGAAAAGCAAGAATAACACAGAAAACAACAGGGAAGAAGAAGAGGAAGAGGAAGAGGAAGAGGAAGAAGAAGAAGGAGGAGGAGGAGAAGGAGAAGGAGAAGAAGAAGGAAGAGGAGGAGGAGAGGAGGAGGAGGAAGAGGAGGAGGAGGAAGAGGAGGAGGAAGAGGAGGAGGAAGAGGAAGAGGAGGAGGAGGAGGAAGAGGAGGAGGAGGAAGAGGAGGAGGAAGAGGAGGAGAAACAACAGTTGTCAAGGTGGGGGGTGGGGCAGAGGCATTGGAATGCAGTCTGAGCCTGCCCTAGTCTGCAATTAGCAATTCCTTGAAGGAGTGCTCCTTGCAGCAAGTGATTCCTATGGGATGCAGATCACAGCCTTCCTTGGCTTTTGCTGTTGCCTTTGTGGAAATTCAGAAGCCAACACACTTGCTGGACTGAACTCGGACATAAAAGCAGGCATTTCCCCACTTCTGCCTTTTGTTTTTCTATGATCTCCAGAAGGTTTCCAGTACTTACCTGTTTTTATTGTGAAACCGCCTCCACCTAAGTACGAGAACTTGGACTGACACGGGGATGAATACCATAGTTCAAAGATTATAATTTTAGTGTAAAAGACAACGCCAGCCTGAGAATGTTTTGCTAACAAAGCTATATGTTACTATCTGCCCTTAGCTCTTGCCATCTATTCCAAGTACTTCTAATAAATCCCTTTCTATTGGTGTAAACAAGGTGTAGCCAGGCAGAACTTAGGTAGGCAGGAAAAGCTAGGCTGAATGCTGGGAGAAAAAAGGGCAGAGTCAGAGAGACGTCATGGAGCCACTGCTGGAGATAGATGTGCTGAAACTTTGCTGGTAGGCCACAACCTCGTGGTGATATACAGATTAATAGAAATGGGTTAAATTAATATGTAAGAGTTAGTCAATAATAATCTAAAGCTAATGGGCCAAGCAGTGATTTAATTAATAAAGTTTCTGTGTGGTTATTTCGGGTCTAAGCTAGCCGGGCAGCAGGGAACGAACAAGCAGCTCAACCAACATCCAGCTTGCCAACCTTCAGAAACTCAGTCAGTGCTGGGAAGACAACAGTGTCCATAAGTGTGTGCATTTCCTTGTCATTGTCAGACATCAGATCAGGACACAGTCTCAGAATACACTGCACAGAAGGGGTCTGTGGAACCAAGAAAACAAGCAGCTCCTTCTGATTTGTCTGTCTCCTATTTGGAAACAGTAGAGTCTCAATCAATGTCTGTTGAAGACGCGACAAAGTAGAGGCTCCAACTGGGTCAGGGTTCCTAGATGAAACTGAGCAAAGAAACTTAAGAAAGAAGTAGGAAAACAATGAGAATTGCTTTGGCAAAAGGTAGTATAGATAAAGGAAGTTTAAAACTGATGGACAGGGTGAGCCAACCTGATGAAGCACAAAAAATGAAAGTCCCTGTACATTTAACATTAATATAGAAACATGGGGGGGGGGATGGAGAGATAACTCCGTGTCTAACAGTGCTTACCACCCTCCGAGGACCAGAGCTCAGTTCTCAGCACCTAGCGTCTAACAATTGCCTGTAACTCCAGTTCCACGGTCTCCGATGCCTCTGCAGGCTCTTGCAGGATTCTGCATGTATGTTGCACACAAGAAACACGCATAAACATAAATACAATAAATTTATTTTTAAAAAGGGGCCAGAGAGACAGTTCAGCAGTCAGGAACACTGGCTGCTCTTCCAGATGATCAGAGTTCAGTTCCCAGCTCCACACTCTCAACTGTCCATCACTCCAGTTCCAGGGGATCTGATACCTCTTCTGGCCTCTGCAGGAACCAGTACACAGACTACATACACGCATAATATCCACATGTTTAAATATAATGAAATTAGTATAATGGTTTTTAACTTTTCAATTTATTCTTTTTTATTTCACCACATTTAATGTGTATCAGTATTATAGTATTGTCATTAATATTATAATAGGATAATATTCTTAATAAGTCCTACTGACAATTTGCTGGTGCAGACAGAGGAAAAGCACTATTGGATAAAAATTCACCTAAATGCCACCTAAATTGTACCTTCCTACCCTATGATTAAAAAGTCTGAATCTTACAGATCTTAATAATCATAAACCACTTCCATGAGATAATAACTCCAAAATAATTCATTGCAGAATTCAACAGTCATGGGTGCATGATTTAGGGATATTAAATATCATCCTTCATATACATCTACTATCAAACTCTAACCGGACAAATAGATAATAAGAAGTGAATACTGGTCCCAGCTCGGCTGACCTTTGGTTTCTATTTTAGTCTGCTTTCCATTGCAATGACAAAACCCCCAGGCTTACATATTTATAAAGAAAGAAGGTAGCAGGATTTGGAGGACCATTTCTGTCATTTTAGCACTAGAGGCGAGGTAGAGGCAGGTGGATTCTGAGTTCAAGGCCAGTCTGGGCTATAAGTAGACTTTGGGTTAACAAAAACAAGTAAATAACAAAGAAATAAATACATGGAAATTTATTTAGTTCATTTAATTCAGTTCCAGAGACCAAAAGTTTAGTGTCAAGTGACTTACTGACCTGGCCTCTGTGGAAGGCCACCTCTGCTCTATCACACTAGAGTGGACTGCACACGCAAGGAGAAGAGATTCCGGGGCAAAGGTTTGTTCTTTCAAAACAACTTCTTTGGGAAGTCACCCTGGGAAGTCATCTGTGACCCCTGCTGTCCTCGGTGACCTAAGCACCTTCCACTGGGTCCCATCTCCACATGTTTACCACACGGCACACTGGGAATCAAGCTTTTGACACATGGCCCCTTTGGAGGACAATCTACATTCGGTCCAGGGTGATAACCCTGGTTCCTAGTCAACTAATTTTCTCTTCTTTCAGACTTCTGTGGGTGCTGAGGAAACAGTCTGTAAAGTGCTAAGTGCTTGTTGCACAAACATGAGGCCCAAGTTAAATCCCCTGCACAAACCTGGTATGTGTTGGTGTTTGTGGTGGCCTCGGCACTGATGTGACCAAGACAAGCAGGTCCCTGGGGCTCATGACCTCTTGGCTTAGCACAATCAGCCAGGACTAGTGAGAGACCCTGTCTTAAAACTGAGGCACACAGCACTTGGGGATCTACATCCAAGGCTGACCTCAGACTTCCACGCGTAGGGGCACATACCGTATGTGCCAGTATGAGCAATATATGCCTCAGCTTCGTAGCATGAACACGTGACTTCACCAAAGACTCCATGTCTGCAGACAGTTGCCATTTTCAGCTCACTTGTCTGTATGCCCAAAGCCCAGGATAGCTTATCCGGGGTGCCTGTCCTCTGGGTCTCACAAGACCAGAATCATAGTGGCAGTTTCCTGAGGATTATAGACCCGCGATTGTTAGCTCCCTGCTGCCTGTCTGCTGGCTGTCAGCATCAGCTCCTCTCTGTTACTCACTTTCCTTCAGGTGTGTCCCTCTCCATTTTTTAGAGCACCTGTGGTGAAGTTCTTCTCCTACCCCGCGTCTCTGTGACCGTGTCGGCTTACGTGATTATAGCTGTCACACTCAGATTATCTCCCTGAAAGTTCCTGTTTGCAAATGGACTCCATGTTTTGTTGTTGTGGGCTTTTGTTTCATTTTTGCATATTTTTGTCTTATGGATTTTCATTTGTTTTGACTTTCATTTTTGTTTGCTTTTGTTTTCTTAGAGAAGGAGAGAACACAAAGTTGGGTAGGAAGGGAAGTGGGGATGATCCGGGATGAGTTGGAAGAGGGACAAGAACATGATCAGCATATATTGTGTAAATCAAAATTGAAAATGAAGTTTCTGTTCTACGTTTTCTAGTTTGTTTCTCTGTCGCTGTGATAAAAGCCTCGGCCAAAACAGCTTGGGAGGAATGGGTTTATTTACCTTCCACTTTCAGATCATAATCCATCATTCAAGAAAGTCGGGGCAGGAACTCAAGCAGAAACAGAGGCAGGGGCGTGGAGGAGAGCTGTTCACGGGCTTGCTTTCAGCTTTCTTCCTTAAACCTCTCAGCATCATCTGTTCAAGGGTGTCACCGCCCATAGTGGGCTGGGTCCTCCCACATCAATCATTAATGAAGAAAATGCAGCCGCAGGCTTACCTACAGGCCATCTGACAAAGGCCACCCCTCGGGGAAGGCTCCTTCTTCCCTGATAACTCTAGCTTGTGTCAAGTTAACAAAATAACTGGCCAGCACACCATGTGATGCATCACAGTCCTGGGAGTACCACCAGAGGGCAAAGGTCAGAGGCCAGCTAAAAATCTGTCTGCCACAGGAGTCCAGAGATAGACTGAGCTTCAAATGCTGACAGGAGTATTAACTGTCTCAGAAGCTGGGGCATGCTAAACAGATGTCCTCGGCAGTAACAGCGTGATGACAGGAAGTTCATGCTTGCTGCCTTCCATGAAAGAATGCCCACAGAGTGCCCGGTGGAACACTGGTTACTTCGGAGCCTAACAAACATTAACTATTATTTTGGTAAGGAATTTGGGCTATGAACAAAAGAGGTGTTTTGCATGGGCTTTGTATTCAACAGCTATCCACGGTTATAGCTTTCAACCCTATGAGCAGTTTCTTCTCACAAGTTAGTTTTAAAGTGCCATGTTGCTATCTCTTAGTAAGTGTGCTCACATTTGCACTAAGAGATCAAGATTTTCTGGTGTACCATATATCTGGTGCGCATAATGGGAGACGGTAAGCACAGCAGCCCAAGGTTCTGGGGTTCGAGTCCTCCTGCAATCTCTACTACTTTGATGTTCAGACAGCTTTCGACAAATGTCTCCATACCATGGTTTTCTTATCAGACAGTGGAAACAATACTGGACCTGTGGGAATGAGTGTGCAGATTTCAAAAGCAGTCACTGTAAAGTGATTAACTGTAAAGTACTCGAAGCAGGTACCTGGCTCCTCGCTTGCACTCAATCAATGTCAGCTGTTATTATATAGAAAGCGAGACGAGCCTAACCTCAGATATTAATGTCAGGCACTCCTCTGCGCATGGCTTCCACAGACTTCATCACGGTCTTCTGAGAGTTCGAGCTTTGCCAGCTTCCTAAGCAGGGCTGATGAGGTCTTGCCTAGACACAGTCTGCAATTTTCTGCAGGGAATCTGGTTTAGCGAGTATTTCATCTGGATGATGGAAACACAAACTGAATTTGGGAATTGATGCGGATCGATATTTCTAATGTTGAAGATAGTAGGCGTTGGATATAACTATTATGTCCTTTTTCTTCCTGAAATCTCCGGGAACATGAGTTGCAAAAGCTGCTAATCCTTTAACTGCCGAATAGCGGTCAGCTTCCCTCTTAGAGAGCACTGTCAAGTTCACAAACATGTCTCCAGGATTCGCATTGGAGCCATTCACACACTGTGCTGGAGGAGGAAACCCCAGGGCTTAGAGGGAGGAGTGTCCTGGGTCATAAGGAGCCTCTTCCTCCGTGTGATTCCTGATAGAGACTGATGACAAAGCCCCTAGGAGAGGAAAGGGACAGGAAAGACGAGGAGGAGGAGGAGGAAGAGGAATATAAGAACACTGGCTGCTAAAGCCTCTCCTATCATAAATCTCAAAGTCAGTCCATGAAGGAGATCACGAACAAAAATAATGCCGCAAAGTCACAAGGCTGAGACCAGAAAAACATTTGAACTGGAACAGTGTGTGAAATGCTGACATACAGAATAGAGAGGCAAGATCTGTCCTGCAGGGAAAGACAGTGCGAAGGCGTGGGACCTGGGAACACTCATCTCTGCGCAGACTCAGAAGGATCTTGAAGACCTACTGATGAGAGGCTCAGACAAGAGCCTGGTACCTGAGAGAGCTACCTGAGGGGTCAGACTGTAGAGAAAAGGGCATTCGGTGTTCCAGTCAACCAAGTCTTTCATTTGTGTGCAAAGGACCACTAGTCGCAGAGGAAATTTGACAGAACGAAGAAACAGCAAGCAAACAGATCAGGTGACCGACCCCACAGGAATCAGCTAATAGGAAATGAAGAATTCCTGGATTAGGGTCCTCCACCATCTGCATAGAAACAGACTGCTACTTTTAAGAAGTCAGACAAAGGTTGAAGGTACCAGATAACAGAATGGACACGTCTTTGGCATCGACTGGAAAAGAAGAGACAAGATAACGCTGGTCCAGGCTCCAGTGAGAAAGAGAGGAGACACCCTAGGCATGTCGATAGAGCAGCGGCTTCTGAGCTATGAAACAGAGGCCTCTGGAAGAGGCAAATGAAATGAGAGGAAAGAAAGAGTCCAACTCTAAATAAGATTAGAGGTCATCTCCGTGAGCTGAAGAAAAGATGTCGACTTCCGACTGCCAAGCTAGAACCATCTCCAGGGAGACATGACATCCTTGTCTGCAGACACTAACAGTCTCAGCACAAAGAGACACACAGCGGAGCTGTCCCCTGAAAATGTGCATGAGGTCCACCAATAAATGTAGACTGTGCTTGAAAATAACCAAAGTCCTCCATGATTCCTTTAGCTTTTCATAAGTTGAACACGGGAAATAATTTTAAGGGAGTCGAGTGTTCGTTTTGAAGCATTATTTACTAAAGTTTAGCGGTTCCTTTTAGTTCTTTTTATTAAATTCCAATAGGTATAAAACTGCTTTTAAAGTTGATGGTAGGCTAAGGACTCATTAGAGCTTGGGCTGCCGTAATCGCGGTGGAGGGGGAGGCATCCGGAATTGAAGATTGCAGCAATAGAGGAGAGAAGAGAAGGATGCACGTAAAGTAATCCGCCTCCGTGGTGATTGGAGCGCCCCCTTGAGGCTCTGGGCGTCTCCCAGGAACAGCTCTTCATGGAGTGAAGCTCACCGTGGGTTGTAAATTCCATGATGCTAAGAATGGCCCATTCCAAGTGTTTGCCTTTTGAAATATAAATATTGTACTGTACTCCTGGCAGGATGAAAGCCTTAAGTCCCTCATACCTTAGCTGGATGCTTGTCCTCAGTAATAGAAAACGGTCCTCCCATTCCACTCCACATTGTAGTCGCCATGGGAACGTAAAGCATACATACACATCCGCACGGCCCCCAGTAGACATATAAAAGAGGAGGTAACATTACAGCAAAGCAGAAAAGTGTTGGATCGGAGAGCTTTGTGGAAAGTTATTCTTCTACCTCGAAGGAGGTTAACTCACCTATATTTCTTGTACTTTACTTTGCCTCTTTAAAAACCTGGTACCAAGTCTGCAGAAATCTGGAGGATTTCATGAGATAAGAACTCGATGATGCCTGATACTCTGTAGTTGTTCAACCGACAATAACGAACCTCCTTCGAGTCTTATTGCAAGAGGCATTGGAAAACACTCAGAGCACCTATTATTCATACTGGCTTTATGTAAAATTGCCCTAAATATTCAGCCACGACTGTCAGAATCATCAGCGGTCATCAACCCTCTTGCTAAGCCCTCCTTTGGTGTCATTAACTGCTAATCCTTACTCTCCTAAAAGCTGTAGCTGCTTGAAGTGGTAAGTGTCTTTGTTCCAATGTGTCATGGTTACAGAAGGACTCAACCCCAGGCTCACAAGAGCTGCTCCTTTTGAAGTTCATCCAGAGAAAGAGAAACCACACCCAAAGAAGAGTGCTCCAATTTAGTCATGCCCTGCGGATAAATTAGCCAAGTCCGGGATAAGACACAGTGGGAACATGAAATTCAAAAACCAGGGAATGAAAACACATTAAACCACATCCACCCTATCTCGCAGAACCAGTCATTGAGATTTTTGACAATTATTTTCTAGAAAAGTAGTATGGCCAGACAAGACGAACTGAATGAAATACTCCTGAAGAAAGGCATTCAACATGAGGCAGGGGTCTGCCAAATGAGTTTAGACTACAGTCCTATCTTCTTCACTAGCCCTTGCTCTTCTGATTGCCCACTGTCTTTCTGGGGTTTCATTGAGCTGCAGGATGAGTGGATGACTTGGCAATCTACGAATGTTACTCTTAAATAGCTCTAATCCACTAACATCGTTCATTTTAGAGAGCTTTTTATAACAGCAATAATCAGTCAGTTGGTAGAGTTCAGTGGCCTATTCCACAGTACACAGGTTCGCCTGTTTTCCCGAGGAGCCAGGATTTGGGTAGACAATTTATTTCCTTCTGAGAAGCATCTTCAGATCCTCCATGGGTGTGAAGGAGGAGTACACCAGTAGAGAGGATGCAAGCTTGCTCAGGCCAAGCAAGGACAAATAATGTTAAAAACAAACAAACGGAACAAAACCCTCAACCAGGCTGGAGCTTCAGGGTTTTGCACAGCCCCAGCTACTCAGGAGGCTGAGGCAGAAAGGACCCACGTTCAAGGGCTGCCTGGGTTATAAAGTGAGTTGAAGGGAGGTCAGGACAATTTAGTGAGATCCTGCCTCACAATGGAAAGGAAAACTGAAGGCTGAGAATGTAACTCCATGATAGAATGCTGACCCAACCTTCCCCAGGGCTCTAGGTTCAATGCCCAGCTCTACAAAGTAAAAACTTTTAAAGTTAGTAAAATTTAAAAAAAAAAAATCTCCACATTCATATAGAACTTTATTAGAAAAAAAATGTAAAAATTATGCTAATTTTAAGATAGTCTTCTTTAGAAGTTTGATCACCATGGCGATGGTTGGCGGGAGTCCTCCTAAAGAGGGGGGAGGGTTTTCAAGAGACCAGGAAGTTACTATGGGGAGAACTGCTGAGCAGACAGTGTGACCTGGACCAGGGAGGGGAGAGCTTGTGGCTGCAGAAGTAGAGCTTCTGTTGCAAAGAGAGCTCACAGTCCAGGCCAGGCCAGTGGTTGAATGGAGTGAGTTCAAATTTAAAAGGACCACAGAAAGCACAGAAGCCAGCGTGGTTCAGGTCCAGGTTTTAATCTGTTTTCCTCTCTTTTTGAACCTGTTAGTTCTTTACTGACATCTGGGCATTATTACTTTGTGTATTTAAATATTCCATAAAACCTGACTACTGACTTTCTCTCTGTTTCTCCCTAGCAATCTTGGTACAGCCTTTGCCCTTGTGGGGTGTGTGAACTACTTTAGAAAACTGATGCAAGCTGAAACAGTTCAGGCCAGGGGACTCTTAACATTAGCTTCAAAGATGCTTCCCCGCGTATCTATGCATAGTCATCATAGCTTTAATTTCATTTTAGTTATTTTATTGTGTGAAATATATACAACCAGTATTTACTGTTTGCAGGTTTTAGCGCCCACTTCTGTATTACTGTGTATCCACATTGATAAACAATGACTCCTAGAACACTTTCTACCTTCAGTCCTGCAGAACTTTACCAACTCAACAGAAGCTCCCAGCTCTATCCCTTAGCCCACCAGCTGACTACCAACATTCTACCTTCTGTGTCCATGAATCTAACCAAAGCAGGCAGCCCACATAAGTGGAATAATCTAATATCTCTCTTTGTGAATGGGTTGTCAAGATTCATGCGTACTTTAGCAAATGTCAATTTCTTTCCATTTTAAAACTGAAGAATATTCCATTGTGTATATTTTCGGAACCAGCTTCGACAAGGATACCACTTGCCCATACCCTGTATATAGAATACATTTTTAAAAAACATTTCATTTTTAATTATGGGTATGTAAAGGTGAGCCGAATGAAATCCTCGTGAAGAAGGGCATTAAATATGAGACAAGCGTCCCCCAAATAATTCAGGCTGCAATCCTGTCGTCTTCCCTAGGCCTTGCTCTTCTGGCTTTCCACTGTTGACCTGGGGTTTCAAGTGCTCCAGAGTCAGGCAGTCTACAAAGCTCACTCTGTTAAGTAGCTCTAAGCTGATACATTGTGCTAATATACTGCTGATGGGCATGGAAAGTGGTGCAAGCGATTTTGAATGGTGTGGTAGTTCCCTAAAAAACTAAACAACGTGCGTGACCTGGAATTCTGCTTTATGAGTAGTAGGAGACTGCTTGTTTGCTTTCCGGCCACCCAGACTCCCAAAATAATCACACAGAAACCGTATTATTTAAATCACTGCTTGGCCCATTAGCTCTAGCTTCTTATTTGCTAACTCTTACATTTTAATTTAAGCCATCCCCATTAATTTGTGCATCATCATGAGGTCGAGGTCTACCAGCAAAGTTTTAGCATATCTGTCTCCTGCAGCAGCTCCATGGATTCTCCCTTACTCTGCCTTCTTTCTCCTAGCATTCAGTTTAGTTCCCCCTGCCCCCCCCGCACCCCCCCCCCCCGGCAAAGCTCCACCCTGCCCTATCAACAGGCCAAGGCAGTTTCTTTGGTCACCAGTGGTATTCACAGCATACAGAGGGGAAACCCATATCAGGTATGCAGCCAAGAGAAGTATATGCATATACTGCCATGCATATTCAGGCACTGTACCAATTATAGTCAAAAACTGGGGTGGGGGAAGCAAATGTCTATCAACATCTGGATGGATAAACAAGTGTATTAACAACCTGTGGTTTATCCACAGAATGAAATAATTATTCAGCTTTATAAAGAAAAATACTAATATATGCTATGTCATGACTAAATCAGCAATTATGATAAGTGGAAGAAGCCAGACTAAAAATAATAAATCAATAAATCAATCAATCAATAAATAAATAAATAAATGTGATTCTGTTTCTATAGAATCCAAACAACTTCAGTGATGCGTAGTAATGGAAAGAGTGTCAGTGGACGAGGAAGAAGCACAGGAAAGGGAGAAGAAGGAGCATAATGAAGTATAAGAAGATTCAAGGGCGATAGGCATGCTTGTTATCTTAATGTGCCAATAGTATCACAAGTGTCTATCATTTCAAAATTTTATATAGTTTTAAACTTTATGTCTATATAGTCTATTACATGTAAACTGTATCTTAATAAAGCTTGTAAAATTGTATTCTCTGTTAATAATAAGTACAAAATAGGATTATTAAAATATGATACAAATGTACTTGGCTGAGTAAAACACCTGGCTAAGTAGCATTGAGTGGGAATGTCATGTAAAGTCATGCTTATGAAAAATCAGATCACTAAGGGTCCCCTTTATTAGAGTTGGACTGGGTATTGATGCTGCAGAGCAGAAATGATATTAAAATTACTATGCTCTCAATAGGAGGACCACGAGAGATAACTTGTCGAAGGTCAATAGCTAACTGCAAATGTTGTGGTTTCTCTCTGAAATGCCCCCAAAGGCTCATGTGTTGTAGGCTTGATTCGTAATGCGATGGTGCTCAAATGTTAGGTGTCTGGGATGTGGTTAGGTCAGGGGGCTCCACACTTACCACTGGATTCACTTATAGATTCATATCACAACCATTATTTGGGTTCATAGGATCCTTAGGCAATGGACCTAGTTGGAGGAGCAGGTAACCTTAGCTGTGCTCTTAAAGGGTATGTTTCATTCCTCCTCCTTCATGCTTCTCTTTCTGCTTCTTGGCCCTCAGGAGATAAGCTGGTTTTCCCAGGCTATGGTGTTCTCCTGTGCACATATCTACAGCAACAGGGCAGAGCAACCATGAGCCAAAATCCCCCCCAAGTTGCTTATCTTCAGTATCTTGTCTCAGCAATGGAAACCTGACTAACACAGAAGAAAACTCAATTGGATGACAGATCTTGCTCTGGTCACGGTGGTCATTTGACTCTTCAGATCCCTTTCCACCCTACCTATGCCATAGAAATCTAGCCTATAAGGACCACAACATTGATCTAGGTTTACTGCTGGATTTGTCCAATAAAGAGTGAGAATAATCAGGAGAGGGGGGAGAGGGAAATGTCTACTCTCATTTATTCTCTTCTGAAATCACTGTCTACTCACCCCCTCACACACACACACAGAGAAATCTATGGCTCTTACTGGACTGACCCTGCAGTCATCTCCCTACAGTCTGACAGCCTCTCCCTCCCCTCTGCTCAGGTCAGAGTCTCTTTTCTGAGGGTCATTACCCTGGGATACTGTCCTATCTCTTATACTCGCCTTATAATGTACAAATGCCTTTGCAAAACAATTGTTTCATTAAACTTTTTTCATGGTACCTAGACTCAGTGTGTCATCTGACCCCATCTTTAATTTGAACAAATCATAGCAGGAACTCATATTTTATCTACTGCACTTTGGTAAATAGCCATAATTTTTTCCAAATAAAGGTGGGGCCAATTTTAGTGTCAGGTGCCAAAAACAACAACCAAAAAGAGATGGCTGGATAGGAGGGAGCTAGGGGTACCATTCTGAAGCTGTGTTTGAATAGAAGATGGTGTTTTCCCTTGAACTGAGTGCTTATTTGACAGATGTTTGTGTGTGACTCATTGGCTAAGAGTCTCTGATGTAAACTATCCCCCCACATAACTCGATTTGAGCCCACAGCTGATTTTCAATGATTAATAACAAGGCGCTATAGCACGTTCACACCCCAGACAGAAACTACGCATACCCTGCTGTATTGGTTTGCCATTGAACGCGGAATGATGCATCTCTCCGTATTTGGACCACCTGAAGTCACCATGTCCTGAGGAAATGGTGTGTGCACTATGACTGATGGAGAATGGCCTAGAAAGTCTCTCTGTTCTTTTGAGGCAGAAATCCATCTATGAAACACTGTATTTGTGTACCACTAAGTTCTTCTGAAGGTCACCAGAGAAGTACATCTTCCTTACCCTTCCTCACTCCACAATTCTGTCCATCAGTGTTCTCCAATGGGCACAGGAAGCATCCACATGCCTGTATTTGGGCTTATTGTTTCACCAACAAAGATTTGCCTTTTGGAGGGTGGAGGAGTCATTGACGGCATGTTCTTCACCTCCCCACCACCCCATGCATTGTTGCTATGAATAGAAATGCCATATTCCTGCCCACTACTCATGGGCTCCTACACAGTGGGGGAAACACAAAGAGGCCAGGCCTTGAGTTTTCTACCACAGGTCTCTCTCTCTCTATTCTTCCCCCACCCTCTGCCCTTAAGAAACTTGTTCAAGAGAAATGTGCATCTGGAAAAGTCGACTCCCTGTTGTCAGTGCGATTTTTACCCCCAGGGAAAGCCTGGTTGATAACAATGATCTGGCATGCATATATTTAAAGCTCAGTTGACATTTCCAACTGTTTAGTGTGTTTCTCACCATGAAGCCAAGCCAAAGTTACTTTTAGGTAGCTTGAGCTCAAGCAGAAAAGAGACAATCAGATGCCTTTTGTTCCTAATAGGCTAGCACTCCAAACAGCAGCGCCCTGGACCTGCATGCTCAGGCACTGTCACAGCCACAACTGTGGTTCTTTAGCTGATGCCAAGAAGTGAAAGAACACACACACACACACACACACACACACACACACACTTCTATCTGTAGCTATTTCTGTAGCAGTTACAGAAATGATTGACTTTAGAGATGTTTTATCTATGTGGTATCATATTCACAGACTTGTATATTACTTTTTCTTCTAATAACATGCTCCTGATAGTGTGTATATTCTCGTGCTTGAGTGTGTGTGTGTGTGTGTGTGTGTGCGTGTGTGTGTGTCCCTCTCAAATCCATTGCTTTCTGGGGTTGTAATAATCTGGTTTGGAATATTTGTCTAGCGTCTTTCTTCTGCTTTTTTTTTTTTTTTTTTTTTTTTTTTTTGGTAGAAATGATTCCATTGTTTCATTAGCTGGAAAATCTGGATCTGATCTTTGGAAGAAGGATTTGGAACATAACGACCATGCCTTTTAATGAAAAGATTAACAATGCTTCAGAGCGGGATTGTCCTGTATTTGTTTAAAATGGGCCTTGCATTTTACTCTCTTGAGAGCATACAATGCCGACTCTTGTCCTGGCTTTATATACCATTCCCATCTCCTCGCCCATGTTCTAAATAAAGGTGGTATGACTATATGTTTTAAATAAGAAATAACTCCAGTGTGCACTAGCTTTGTTTATAAAAATGAATGCTAGACATTTTCTTGGATCTTGAAAGCAATGACATCCTATACTGATGCCCTTTCTGTAATCACAACCCTAACCACTTCCAGCCCCTAGTATTGTGTTGCAGCATGCTGATGATGTTTAGTTTTACACTTATTAAAGAACCATGTCCCGCTTGATTATCCTCTTTCCTGCACTGCTGGCAGAGCACGGACCATCTAGTCTATACAGGATTACACACACTTCCACTGATTTTGCTGGCTGAGCGTCGGTGATGTAGTTTGGCCAGGAATCCTCAGGCTGCCTTTTCCTAATTTGGTACTACTGTCAGCCTGTCCCTGACAACACCATGACACCCCACGCCTCTGGTTGCTCACCAAGGGAGAGGACATACACGACCTCCTCTTGCTGCTGAGGAAATGTAGCACATTCATTTATGCATTGTTCCCCACAGATGGGAAAGGCCAAGACAAACAGTGACAGAGCACGCTGAACCCTGTGGGACACCCAAGGCATTCTTCCAGGCTAGGACTGCAGCCCAGCAAAACCAGAACCAATGGGGTGACTTTCTCCTAATTCCCTTTTCTTCCATTCCCCTTCCAAACTGCCCGTTATCAATGTGAGTTCCCCAGAAAGAGGACATTCAAATGGTGCTGAGTGAATAAATGAATAGGATCTTAGCAACCATCTAGTCAAGGGATTTTCAAGTTGCTCGAGGAGCCCACAAGTTCTCTGATGGACCAAACACTACCTTCCAATCCCTTCCTCCTTCTTGAGAGTAAAGGTAGGCTCCACAGTCTTCCCAACGTAACCTCCTCTGTTGCAGCCATTCTGTTTTGTGTTCCACTGAAGTTCCTTAAAGAGTCGTTCGCTGAAGAGTACTGCGCTTTAGAAGAAATGGTGGGGAAGACAGGTCAGTCAGTAAAGCGCTTGTTAGAAAAGCATAAGGGCCTAGATCTGATTCAGAGAACCCACACACAAAATCCAGCTGTGGTGGTCCACACACACACACACACACACCACACACATACACACTCACATACATACTCACACACACTCACACACATACACACACTCACACTTACACACACATACTCACACACACACTCACATACCACATAAACATGAATGAACATTCACACATGCACTTAGACACTACAATCACACATACCACAAACATGCACACTCTCACACACCACACATACACTAACACACCACACAACATACCATACTCAGACTCATACACACACTCACACACCACACATACCGCACAAACACACACACAACACGTACATACGCCATACATGCAACACATGCCACACATACACACACACACACCATATATGCATGCATACCATACATACACACTCACACATACACCCCACACACATACGTACACACACACACACCACACATACACACACTCACAAGTAGACAGAGATGGGAGTTGTTCCAAGGTGCCGATCAGTCAGGAAGTATTATAGTCTCAGAGCCACACCCTGCTCCCCACCACACCTCTTCCACTTCTTAAGAGAAATCAGACTCATCAAATACCCTGATTCTGCTGCCATGGCATAGAAATCCTTCCCAGTGTTTTTTAGACAACTTTTGTCTTTCCCAGGAAAGATGCCCAGTGGGCACACTATTCTCGTCCTTGTGGGAAGCATTAGGATATGACAGCCATGTTCCCACCTTCAGATAGCTGGCCCTGGACCAGAAGAGAGACGCCTTGCAGTCAAAGAGACTGGGGGCCGGTTGGGTAGCTCTGACAAATGAGGCTCTGCCAGTGTGCTGCCAGATGCCAGAGCTCAACTTTATTCCCCCGACAGTGTCTGGTACCAACTTTCTCTAAAGCAGAGTCCTTGGTACAGGGCACCATTGCCACCCTTCCCTGGAAAAGAAAGAAGGCGGCTAAATTCCTTCCTTGCCTCCTGAGGTCCCCCCACCCCCATCCTGGCCGGCCCTATCTCCAGGTTGGGATTTTGGCTACCTACCATGCTGTAGCTCTCAGATACTCTTTCTGCCACAGACAGGTAAGCGGCTTTCTTGGCTTGTTTTCATACTGCTCATTGCTTATCATGAAGCACTCCGCAGCTGCCTCAAGCACCGCCTTGTTCCCCCCCCCCCCCCCAGGCGGAAGGTTACATGACTGTGATATAGCCGTCATTAGCCTTAGAAGCAGCCTAGGCCTACTCCACTTGGGGGTCCAGAAGAAGAGATGGTGAGCAGCAAGGATTGGAAGGCTGCAAGGAGAAAGCCAAGGATTTGTTACTGGGATGCACTGGGTGCTGAGAGCTTACTCAACCCAGCGGGAGTCCTGGAAACTCACCTACACTTACCCCTTGCCCTTTCCTCAGGAAACCCCCGGAAGAAGGGTGCCCCGCAGAGAATTTTCTCTTTGGGGAAGGGAAGCCTGTAGAAGGATGCAAAATGGGGGTGGAGAGTGGACTGAGAAGTGAGTCAAATGCCCTAGGAACACATCTTACATCCCAGCTGCGGTGAGTCCGAAGCTGAGAGAGCAGGGGTGTGACCTTCAGACACCCTTGAGCAACTACAAAATCTGCTCCTTCGCCCACTTGGGAGCGAAGAGGTAATCACGTCCGGACTGCAGAATGGGCAGACTTTGCCAGCGTTATCTGTACAAACGCAAACGAGAGCTTTGCCCGACTTCCTTGTGACACTTGTTTTTGTGTCCCGCTGTCTTCCCTTCATGCTGGAACAGGGCAGACAGAGCATGATTTACAAATAGGACGCTGTTCCTCTTTCTCCTTCTACC
This sequence comes from Chionomys nivalis, assembly GCF_950005125.1. NCBI lineage: Eukaryota > Metazoa > Chordata > Mammalia > Rodentia > Cricetidae > Chionomys > Chionomys nivalis. Next base: position 60,315,995 of record NC_080096.1, read on the forward strand.
CCTGATTTTGGAATCCTCTCGCCTTTCTGCTTTGCCATAAATAACCTTCTTACCTTAATGCCCCGTGTTAGAGCTGCCAAACTGGAGTTTAAGAGGTTTACTGCGCACTTGCTTTCCATTTGGGGATCTTAAGATGATTCTTCGGATGAAAAGTTATCTTCTTTGTGCTTTCATTTGGACAAAGATGGAGTTCAAGGCTCTCTTAATGGCCCCACAAAGTGGTTGGGTGATGATTGGTTTCCTGGCATCCCTGTGCAGGGAGATTGAGAAACTTGTGCTTAATTCTTCCTCAATCAAGCAGCAAGGTCAGGTGACGGGGCTGGCAAGACTTCTCTCTGTAGTTGCTAGCCTGCCCGTCATGGCTTCCGGCACCCATTCTTTTGTTACCTGTCCTGCCACGATGAGTCATCAAACCATCACACTTGTAAAGAAAAGTGTATTTCCTAAAGACATGAAATGGATGAGTACTTTTGTCTGGTCCGTCCTTTCAGGGGCACTGTGAGTCGTTTCCATTCAAAAGGCTCTTTAGCCTGTCATCCTGTCAAATGGCGGGGATGAAGAAAGACATGTGTTTGCATTTGTGTGTCACACCCTGACATCTGTATTTATTTGTACATATGTATTTTGTTTGTTCAGATAAATGTTTCATCAGATGTGGAGTGCAGTCGGTAGACTCAGTGAAGGAGCTGGTACAGTTCAAAAGCAAGTGAAATATTTCTCAATAAGACTTAGAATTCTGACTTCTGGTTAATTGTGAACAAGATCTGGAGGAAGAAGCAGCACCTTGGGGAGCTAGGTCTGTATTTACCTTTTAATGTTATTGTTAGATTATACAGTTTACTGCATAAATAATTGAAATGATAGTAATAACAATTTAGGGACCATTCGACTGTTGTGCACGCTATATTTCATTGATACTCACTTTTCCAAACTGCGCACACATCCACAACAATTCCCTGTTTAATGAACATACAGTGGTAAATTAAAACTGAAAGGTTTTCCAAATGGATGCAATTTTTTTAATTCATCTCATTTAAAAGCACTCTTCATTGTCTGTTTATTAAAATACCACCCAGCCACACTTAGAACAAATCTTTTTCCATATTGCTTTTATGTTTTAAAGCTGAGACCTCAATATACTGTTACTAGGAAGGAAAGAGAAATCTAGAAATTCAAATATATTAATTAAACCTGAATAGATATGTATCGTACTTTTCTAAATGTCTGGCTATATATTTAAGGTAAAACTGAAAATGCTTAAATTAGTATACTATAATGCATTAATGATTTTTATTTTACTGTTTGAGATTATAATATAATTATATTCCTTTTTTCTTCCACAGCATTCCATTTACCCCGTTTGGTCTCCTTCAAGTTCATGATCTCTTTTTCATTGAATTTTATTGCATGTGTATATGTGTATAGACTTTTTTTTCTAAATATAACCAGTTCGATCTATATAATATTACTCGTATGTATGTTTTCAGGGCTGACCATTTGGTATTGGTTTTCGGATTGTCATGCTGTTCCCTGGAGGAGACTGTTTCTGCCAATCTCCCACTCATCAGTTGCCGCTGGTTCTTTGGATGGGCTTGAGGCCTCATGGTCTTTTCCCTGACCACTTTGGCATGTCCATTCATGTAGTCCTTCAGTCCACGTTTGGGCAGTTATGTTAGCGAGACTTCTTGGGTACAGCTTCTGACATTCCGAGGAAACACAATCTCCCAGCGAAGTTCCTGATCCTCTGTCTCTTGCAACCTTTCTGGCCCCTCTTCTGCAATGTTCCCTGAGCCTTAGTTGTGTGAGTGTTTTGTAGCTATGTCCATCAGGAATGGGCTCCACAATTTTACATTTTGATGGGTTGTGGTTTTCTGTAGTGATCTCTGTTGCCAAGAGAGGTTACTCTGATGAGGGGTGAAAACTACATTCATCTGTGGGTATAAGGACACATGTTTAGGTTGACGGGATTATGCTGGTTTAGTAAATTAGTGTTTGTAGATTCAGTTCCCATACCTATGACCTCTTAGCCCTAAGTAGTTAGCTAGTTCCAGTACCAGTAACAGCTTCCTCCTCATTGAGCAGGTCTTAATTAGAGAGCTGGTAAATACTACCAAAGTATTCACGGCACTGCTGCACACTTTAGGATTATAGTGCCACACTGAGAGATGATGTGCTTCACACACATCAAAGCTGGGCAGGACGGCTGGTTGCTTCCCTCCTTTGGAAGGTGGCATGGGACCTTCTGGTAACATGTAAGCTAGACCTCAGAGTTGGGGACTTCAGGTCAGTTCCAGCTCAGGAGTCTCTGAGTATACGGTGTCCTCAGCAATAGGTCCTTCCACTTCCGAGAAGCAACCAAGAACAAGAGCAATTGGCTGTGTGTTTTGGGAGCCTCTTGGACAGCCCTGGCAAACAACTCAAATCAGGGCTTCTCATGTCTGGTATTTGGATTTAATTAGATGGTCTTAGAGCAGATGAGAAAACTGTATTAAAACTATATAAATTAGGGCTCTTTTAGGTAAGTAGTTAACGGTCTGGATTATTACAGTTTTTCCAGATATCCTGATTGTTATTTAGGGTAATAATTTTTATCAGTACAAAAGAAAAAATGGTCAATGCAGTATTAATTAATTATTTATATGTATGTGTTTAGATGATTTAACTGCATGCCTGTTGCCTTCAGAGCTCAGAAGAAAGTGTTGGAGTCCCTGCGGCTGAAATTACAGAAGATTGTGAGTTGTCAGGTGGGTTCTAGAACTGTCAGTGCTCTTGTCAGCTGAGCCAGCTCTCCAGTCACCTGTATTACTATCTTCATAGTTTATGAGGACAACTTTTCATAGATGCCTATGCTATTGTTCTTGGTTTAATAAATGAAACAGTATAATGATATGAGTTCCATGAAGGTATAGATAATAATATATTTATCTTTGTGTCTTCAGGATCCACAACATAGAAAATGCTTAAGAAATAAATACTCATTTGATTTCAGTGAAAACCAGTCTGACCTTACTCTTTTCCCTCCATATCTTTTTTTTTTTTGAAGGAAAGTTGGAAAAAGAGAAAAGAGACTTCAAATGGCTAAGATTTATAAACTCCCTTTATTATGTGTCATGTGCACTTGCGAAGTAGCCAGAAGATGACTGAGGGCATTGGCTTTTGTCCTTCAACCATGTGGGTTCTAGAGATCAAACGCAGGACCTGTTGGCATGTTGGTGGCAAGTGGGTGGCACCTTATTGGCCCTGAATCCTGACTCTATCTATATCAGGTACTTGACATCAATGAGATCACAAAAGGTACCCACTTGTATGGGATCACTATCTCTAGTGCAATTCTGCATAAGGTGAAATTAATTTTCAGATGAGACACAGACCAATCACATGCCCTGACTCACATGGGAGGACTTCTCAGAAGAGAGTGCAAAATAAGAAAGGAATGGGCAGTTATTTCTTTGTAGTAACCTAGACAAAACATGGAGGAAGCACAGAGGAACCAGAGTGCTGGGTTCAGGGTGTTGGAGTGGGAGATGTTTGGACACCGCACACTCTATGCTGATGGCTGAGTGTCCTTAGAGCTTCTATATTCATTCACAATTTTCTTGTGACTCCGAGAATTCATCTTGACACAAGCTCTCAACAGCCTATCTAGAATCCTACCCATTTTTTATAAAAACTACCAACAGCAACTGTCCAGCAGAAGATAGGGAATGTGAGTATAAGCCAACCAGATTATGAACAAGGAAGACTCCATGTGACGCCAGCCAGGACTCTGTGGGCTGAGAAGCCCATAATGACCAGCGCATGAACACACCGAGCCCCGGCTTCTGTGTTTCAGGAAGGGGTGGGCTCGGGAATGAGAAGAGGAATGGAAAAGAAAGGAGAGAGTGTGAAACACAAGATTTCTAAGAAAGCCACGTGTGCTCTGAAGAGCACGAGAGGAGCTGCTGGCGCTCTGGTCAGGGTCTGTGTAGACACAGTTGACACAGCCATGGGAAAATTCCAGATACTGTCACTCTGAGACATTTCACCAGGGAAACATTCGAAGAGTCATTTTAAGAGGCCAAAGATGAAGGACCAGAGGAAAATGATAAGAATATGGAATATAATGATTCTTATAGGGACACATTTGTGTAAATAATCAAACCTGGCCTTGAAATGAGGGTATTTAAAAAAAAAAAAACTTAAAATATCATTTTTGGTGAAATGTTTGGTTTCTTACTTATCCTGTATAAGAAATTACAATTTCTTATATTTGTATAATTTCTTATAATTATAATTATATAATTTCTTAACCACTCATAGAATAATCTTCACCAATGATTAAAAGTATTTATTGATAGAATTCTAAAATTCATTTTTACTGTGTTAATTTTTAGATAACAGTATGTACTTACTCCAAAAGATCCAAAATTATGCAAATAGATCATTGTAGCAAGTAAACATTGACTCTACCTTGCAATCCCTATTCAATATTTCTCCCAAGTTACTGCTATTAGAAGCATTTTATGTAGTCCACTGAGAATCTTCTATGTACATAAAACACACATGTATGTGCATAATTTTAAAATTGGTATCCAAACAGAAGGAAACAACTTGATGGTCTTTTCCTTTAACAGTATATTACAGTTTACTCACGGCAATGGGACTTGACGAAAGTCTTCTTAAAATTAAAAACAAAGGTCAAAACATAGTGTTGACATACATTTGTTAGGACTTAATATTAAAAAGAAAACAAAAGATACTAAAAACAGTTTTCCATTTTAAATAAGATTTGGATTTTAATTTTACACATGTGGGTTTATTAGAAGAAACACTCAGGCATAGCTGGCAGTTAGGAGTTGAATGTTTATCCCCTCTAAATCACATGATACTTCAATAAAGTATCTTTCTGTGCTTGATCCGTTTAATTTTCACAAGTTTCTCTTTTTGGTCGTTGTTTTGACACACTAGATATTGAAGCCAATGCTGTTGTGAGTGTTGGCTGAGCCCTGAACCTAGTGGCTATAGCAGAATCTTATAGAGATATACTTGTGCAAGATGCATCAGGGATTTACCTCCCTCTGAGATTCCTGGGGTTGACCTAGGAACTCCCATGTTGCTAAGCCAAGCACTCTACCATCACTGAGCCACAGCCATGGCCCCCTTTTTAAGATGTTGTTTTACAAAGTTGCTAAGGCTGGCCTTGAACTTGCAGCCTTTGGAGGTCTGGGTGTAACAGGCCTGTTATCATCAGGCCTGGCTTCCAGTTATTGTCATCACTGTTACTGTTTAAAGCTTAACTGTTTGCTTGCCTAAGACTACAAATCAGACACACAGTGTAAATCACACAAGCAAAGTGGATTTTTACTAGTGGAGCTGCAAAGAGCGTTCTCACTTTTGCCCATCTGACAGATGTGAGACAAATCTTAACATTCTAACCCTCATCTCTTGAATTACAAATGTTATCACCTGTTCTCTCCTAGTCTTCCTTCTTTGACCAGTTGTATTAATCTTACAGTAAATTTCCTATTTATGTTCTTGATTCTTTTTACAATTGAATTATTCATCTTTTCATCCTCATTTACATATCTTTTGCATATATTCCCACCTTGCTATGTGAACTATGCTTCTTTTTCTTCAGTTTGCCTTTTGTCTTTGATTTTGTTTGGTGTGATATTGTCCCTTAAACATAATTTTGTAAATCTTTTCTTCGTACTGCTGGGGACTGAACCTGTGCACGGGGAGGCAAGTACTCTACCCCTGGGCTACGCCCCCAGGCTAATATTAATTATTCACATAGTCACTTTTAGCCATGTCTGTTTGTGGCTTCTTGGTTTTAAGTAAGGCCTTCTTCCACTTTGAGAAGTATTGTAAATTGGCTTAGAATGAAAGATCTGTAGTTTTCTCTATAACCTGTGGGTTTGATTATAACCACACACTCATAGATAAGTGGACAGTGTCAATGTATGTTCCTCTGCTAACCTGAAGAACATGGGAGCCCACTAAACTTGTCTGGTTATACATTACAACTGTAGGAATAAGGGAAGGGTTTTGTATGTAGAAGTCACCAGATGTTTTATAATGATTCTGTTAACGTAAGCCTCAGGATCAGCCTAGAACCGGCGCACATAGGTCAAGGTTGATGCTCATTGACCAGGTTACACAGCAAAGTTTGTACAGCACCTGCTGGCACAATACATAAATATCCAGATTTATTACTCTCTGTCTCTAGCGCTGAATTTTCCCACAGATTTATGAATGGGAAAACACGAAATTGAGATTTGTAAATATTTGAAGTTTACTTCTGAGATCTAAAAGAGGCAGTAAGAAGGGTAGTAATAATTCCAAAATAGAGGTTGGGGAGTGAGGTAAGTTTGCAATTATAGGAATATAGCTTAAGGAGGAATCACAAACAATAAAGTTTAATAATTTCACCCTTGGTTCATAAACCACTGGGCTCCAACTGACATAAATTATTAGCCTAAGGAAAACCATGAGAGTGAGTGAACATACATCGTCACGAAGGAGACCATTGGCAGAGCTGGCAGCTGGAGTTTGAATTCCAAGGCAGCTCTCCTTTGTAAACCATCAAAGGGCAAAGCCTTTAAGAGTTTTCAGGTTTAGGGTTTTAGTTTTTTAAATTTAATTTACCTTTCCATTATGTGTCTGTGTATGGGTGCGTGCACATGAATACGGGTGCCTGTAGAGTCCAGAAAAGGTTGCTGTTCCCTGGAAATGAGTTACAGGTGGTTGCGAGTTGTGTGATATAGGTGCTAGAAGCCAAATTCAGGTCCCTCTACAGGAGCAGCCCAAGCTGTTAATGTTGAGTCACCTCTAAACCTCTTTAGGAGTCAACATGTGTAACCTGCTCACCAGTGTCCAGCCGGTGACATCTGGGAGGCTCCAAAGGTCATTGTGTCAGTTGCTTGATCAGTTTTCTCATTTCTTGTCCATCTGGAATCCAGTTCCCCAAAAGAATCAGTTTTTACAGCTAAAACCTATAGAATGTAGCGAGTGTTTCAAACATGCAGGGCTAATGGCAGGCTTTATTTTAGCCAGTGCTTAGACCTGGGAAGTTTCTCTGGACCTCAGACTCAGTGAATTTACAAGTTCCACTTTGTGAGTCAGCAACTGTGAAACTTCGGCAAATTATTTAATTTCCTTGGCTTTGATATTCCTATTTTAAAGATGGGGTTCTTAATCCCTTACAATCACATTCCATACTCCTCAGGGTCTCTTTCATGGGCAAGCCAAGTTAGAACCCCCTAAGAGTAAGGGAAACACAATCCAATAGGCAGAAACATTGCAAGCACTACCTGGTCTTCCCTGTGGTCTTCCTTAAGACAGAGCAGGAACATGCAGCTTGGTGTACAGACTACAGGGAAGGGGCTGGATTCTCACCTCTGCTGGGCACTTTGGTGCAACATGGACATAGGAGGGACCCAGGTAGTAGTTACTCATGGGCAGGGACTTTTTTACATCCTGGAATATAAAAAAGTCTAGCGACAGGTTAACTAGGGAGCTGCTTCAATAAAGGAAGGGCCTGGGGTAAGGAAAGTTGCATCCAGCTTCTGGTGTAGGAGGTCCTTCTATATTTGTGTTGCTTTCATTGGTTATTAAAGAAACTGCCTTGGCCTAGTTGATAGGGCAGAACTCAGGTAGGCGGGGAAGACAGAATAGAATTCTGGGTGGAAGAAAGCAGAGACAGGCAGACACCATGGTTCTCATGCCCAAGACGGATGCTGGTTAGACTCATGCCAGTAAGCCACAGTCAAGTGGCAATACACATTAATGGAGATGGGTTAAACTAATATGTGAGAGTTAGCCAATAAGAGGCTGGAGATAATGGGCCAGGCAGTATTTAAATGAATACAGTTTCTGTGTGATTATTTCTGTGTGTAAGCTAGTAAGGCAGCTGGGACAAACAAGGGGCCCCACTCCTTCTATTACAAGCTTCCACTGCTGGATACTGTCTTGGGACAGCACAAGGCTCGAGGCTTCTGGAGCAATTGGTTACTGTAGTATTTTGCTGGTCTGTGATTAAACTTTCAGTGGCAATAAAAATTATTTTGACCACCTTGAGAAATCATTTATGAAGACTGAGAATTATTAAGGCCTACGTTGTTGATGCCACAACTCTACTGACAAGAATCATAAGTGTTACGTTTTTCTCTCAAACCAAACTTTCTGTGTATTCTCTAGCTTGAGATCTGGCAGAAGTACTTTGTCCTCAGTTGGACCCATGCTGTGCTGGCCACATTTCTCCATATGGTGTCACACTTTCTGGCAGAAGCAACTTAGGGGAGCAAGGCTTATTTTGTTTCTGTTGGAGGGAGTGAGCCACTTGTTGGTTCCCAGCTGCTGGCTAGCTTAGACCTGAAATAATCACACAGAAACTGCATTAATTAAATCACTGATTGACCCATTAGCTCTAGCTTCTTATTGGCTAACTCTTATATCTGAATTTAACCCATTTCTATTAATCTGTATATCACTGTGAGGTCATGGCCTACCAGCACGTCTTTCTCCACCTACTACATGGCATCTCTCTCAACTCCACCTTTCTCTTTCCATGCTATAGGCCAAGCCAGTTCTTTATTCATTAACCAATAAAAGCAACACATAGACAGAACGACCTCCCACACCATTTCCCCATTTCTGTTTAAACAAAAAGCAAGGCTTTAACTTTAACATAATAAAATTACATATGACAAAACAGATACCAAGCAAGAATTGCAGTTACAATAGTTATATCTACTTTATCTTTTATCATAACTAAGGAAAACTATAACTATAAATTTTTCAACTCCATCAAAGACTCCAAAAGGATATAATATTACTTACGTAAACAGGAAGTACATTGTAAGCAACTTCCAAAACTTTAGAATTGACAGGGACATCTCATTGCCTGGACTGTCACCCAACATTCTTTGTACCATTGGGGCATCCATCTTCAGCCTATGGGCCCATAGTATCCAGTGGACTTTTTTACGAAGCAGGAAATTTCAAAGACAGTTTCACCTGTATTGGTAGTTTGTCACTTTCTTCTGTATCCTGCAAAATGTTGTGCAGACTTTTTCATGAAGCATGAACCCTGAAGGACCATTTCACCTTTAGGCAAATTCGACAGTCATTTTTCTGCAGGTCCTTCATATTCAGTTCATCAAGCAGTCCAGGCAAGAGCATTTTCTTGCCCAAAATGGCTAACCAGCGCCATAAGGGGCCTCTTCAATGCCCATCTTCCTCTTGAAGTAATTCATGCTGCCAGAAGCAGACGTGTCTCACTGTCATGAAAAGTCCTATTTTTTTTTTAAAAAAAAAACATTTAAATGGCATATTCTGAAGGTCTCTGAAAGATTTGAAGAATACCTGTCTATCTGAAATATATCTCTGTATATCTAGAAAATCTAACTAACATGACTACAAGCTTGACTATTATAGATGACTATCTAGTAACCTATATTTTTAAATTATACATTACATTTTTAAATGAACTGAACAATTATAATACCTTAATCAAGAGGAGAAATATACATGTAACAAAAATGATCTTAAATTTGCATCAATAAACCAAGATCCATACCAATGCAAATCTCTATAGCATATCACCTTTTAAATGTAAACAAACGTTTATAGACAATATTTGGGAATATGGGCGACAAAAGGACCTCCCACACCATGCCTCCAAGTAAAGAGAATACCCCACCACTGAGGGGAGGCAGAGTTATTAGAATAGCCAGTGGGAGGAACTTGCCATGGTCATATTTCATCAACACAAAGAAACACAGCTAGGCCAGAATCACAGAGACAGGATATCCTACAAGAGCTGCTGCAGAGCATGTTGGGGCAGGGGCTTATACCTGCCAGCCAAGTCTCTTGTTCCAAATGGTGCTGCTCAGGAGGAAGCATACATTTCAACACACAAGCTGCAGAGGTGGGCGGGGGTGGGTGGGAGCGGGGCATTTCAGATTAAAATCTCAATACAGTCCTTCCTCAACCATAAACTATGGGTTATCTGTCATCTGGATGACTATAGATGAGACAAACTTTGATTCAATCAATTATCCTATCAACACAGTCTGATGGCTCAACACAGTCTGATGGCTTCAGCAGTACAGAGTCCATATTCATCTATCTGTTTGTGCATAACAGCAGAGCATCTGAATGTAATATTTCATAGATGGAAAACAAGAATATCAAATTGATGCAGATTTATGTACTGATATGATGTCATGTAACTGCCACAATTACTAAATTTAGTGTTTTCTCTTATTGAAGTAATACATGGATATTGTTTGTACCAAAAGTATAAACACATAAATACATAGATATTGTTTATGCCCAAAACATAAAGAAATAGAGCACAGAAATAAACCTAGGCACACATAGTGTGGTGATTTGAGAGAAAATGGTCTTCCATAGGGAATGGCACTATTAGGAGGTATGGCCTTGTGGAATGGATATAGCCTTGTTGAAGGAAGTATGTCAGTCTGGAGGTAGGCTGTGAGGTCTCATATATGCTCAAGATACTGCCCAGTGTCCCAGACCACTTCCTGTTGCCTGCAAGTCAAGATGTAGGACATTTGGCTGTTACTCTAGCACCATATCTGCCTGCATGACACCTTGTCACACCATGATGACAATGAACTAAACCTCTGAAACTGTCAGCCAACCAAATAAATGTTTCCTTTATAAGCGTTGCTGTGGTCATGGTGTCTCTTCACAGCATGAGAAACCCTAACGAAGACACACAGTTAGATGAGATTGAACAAGATTGTTCGCATGTGCACCATGGAGAAAAAGTCTCTTCAGTCAACGTTGCTAGGCAAAGTGGATATCCACATGTAAAACTGCACAAAACTCAACCCAAAATGGAAGGCTCAGACACAAGGACCTCAGGAGATGGCTCAATCAGTAAAGGCCCTACACTGCAAGAATGAAGACCTGACTTCAGATCCCCAAAAGCCACATAAAAAGCTGGTGTGTCAGTGTGTACCTATAAACTGAGCTTTGGGAAGACAGAAGTAGGAAGATCCTAGGGCTGGACGCCAGACCAACTGTATTAGCAATCTCCAGATTTAGTGAGAAACCCTGACTTAAAAAATAAGGCAGAAAAGGGTCAAGGAAGCCAGTCAGTGTTGATCTCTTAGCATCCCCCCCCATGAGACACACATACATGCACACCCCGATAAACACACAGCACTTAACTGTGTTTAGATCATAAGACCTAAAGTTACAAACTTCTACAAGAAACTGTAAGACATTGACTCTGGCAATGCTTCCGTGGAAAAGACACCAAAAGCACAAGAACTGAACCAAAAATGTACAAGTGGAGTTAGATCAAGGTAAAAGCTTCAGTATAACCAAGGAAACAGTCACAAGAGTAGACAATGACCTACAGAATACAGAATATTCTACAGGAGAGAGAATATTCACAAACCATACATATGCTAAGGGATTGATGTTCAAACAGATAAGGAACACATAAAATACATGGATAAAACTAAAATTAGACTAATTAGAAAGGAGTCAAAGGACTTGAAAAGACATTTCTCAACCCAAGAGATATGAACAGCCGACAGGTATACAATAAAAAAAAAATCATTGTCACCAATCAACGTGTATATGCCAACCGAAGCCACATGAGATGTCAGCCCACACCTGTTATGGGTTACTAACAACAATGACCGAAACTTAAAGCGATAACATGTGCTGCCAAGGTACAGAGAGATGAATGAACCCTTGCACCCTGTTGGAAGAAGAATGGCCCAGAACCATGGAACAGTATGGACGATTCTCAAATGGTACAAACAGAACTGCCACATGGTCCACAAATGCTGGAAATACTTCTGCAAAAACTGAAATCTGGATTTTGAAGAGACATTATCACTTGTGTGTTCATTTTTGTATTATTCATGGCAGATAAGATGTGGAAACTACTTCAAGGGCCATAATGTAGAACAGAGCCAGGCCTGGTGGGCGCCTGTAATCACTATTAATGGGGAAACTGAGGCAGGATGATTACTGTTCAAGGTCTACCAGGGTTTCAGGACACATTTAAGCTTACTTTGGGCAGCTTCAATAGCTCTGTCTTAAAACACAAAGTAAAAAGAAGACTGGGGTATAAGTCAGTGTAGAGCACTTGTTAGCATGTGTTCTAGTAGCAGCATCCATCCCCAGGAAACAAAGACCCAGGAGTATATATGTATGACAAAGTAGTCTAAAGTCTCAACAGAGCTGTTCATTTTGTAACAACCTTGAGGACGTCAACCTGGAAGACATATACTAAGTGAACCAATCCAGATACAAAATGACAAGTACTCAAGAGTATTCAGATTTAGAAAACAGAAGTCTGGACTGGTGTTGCCAAGGCATGAGAGGATGGAGAGATTACTAATGGGCACAAGCTTTGGGTTAAGTGATGTCAATAACTTCTGGATAGCTGCTCTGCAACATTTTATCTGTCAGCAACAATATTGTATTATACAATTAAAGTTTTGTTTTGTTTTGTTTTTGTTTTTTGAGACAGGGTTTCTCTATTTAACAAATCCTAGCTGTCCTGGAACTAGCTCTTGTACACCAGGCTGGCCTGGAACTCATAAAAATCTGACTACCTCTGCCTTCTGAGTGCTGGGATTAAAGGCATGTGCCGCCACCACCACCTGGCTTTACAATTAAAATTTAAGAGTATAGATAGATCCCTGTTTTATTTTTTAGCATAATAAAATTAAAATCCACTAAAAAATTTTAAGTCTGGGATCTACTGAGTTAGTTCATTGGTCAAATGCTTGCCAAATAAGTATGAGAACCCGAGTCCAGATTCCCAGCATCCACATAACAAGTCCTACACGGTGACACATACCTGTAGTCCCAGCATCTGCATGGTGGATACAGGGGGATCCTGAAAACTCACTGGCAAACCATTTTGGTGAGTTTCAGGTTCAAGGAAAAGTAAGGTGGAAAGTGATGGAGAGGAACATCTGGCATCAACCTCTGACTGCCATGTGCATGTGTGCCCCATACATGTGCACACACATCAACACATCCAAACATACGTACACACATACAAAAATAAATGGGTAAAACTTTAACAGTTAATATATATAGAAAAAAATTCTTGATTACAAATATCATGATTATAACTTCAGTTAACATAGATTTCCCCAACATAACTATAAAATATGGTTAAATATTCGCGGGTTGTTTTAAAGGAGAAGAATTTGAACAGAAAGGGATCACCTCCTATAACTAGTCAGGTCTTGTTTTTCAAGCGGAGTGTGTAGTTCAAGGCCACATTTATATTTAATTACAGCTCATTTTCAGTTATTCGGCAGGAGTCTCTCTTGATTCTCAGAGCATCCAGGCTCTCCTCACACTCCTCTTGGCTTCTGGAGAATTCCCATCTCCCTGGAAGGCTTCCTTTTTGTTTTTTTGGATTCTGTCTTTCCCTTGCCCTTTAATAGGGAAGTAAATGCAGGCATGATTAGATGCAGCTGTTTGTAATTAACCCCTTCAGCTGTGTTCCAGATGTATGACTCAATATGACTGGGCCAGCTGATGGTTTTTAAGGAGTCATACATATTTACAACATACCAATATGTTTAACAAAGTTAACCCCTCTTTCTTCAGTCCTGCAAGACAAAGGCAATGCTTCTGTACTGCTCAGAGACTCCGGGCAGGTGACTCATCAAGTCAGAATGTCACTGCGATGAGCTGAGCCCTAACAATGGGAATTTAGGACACTCTTTGGTTTGCCTGTTGAATATGAGTCAGCAAGCACCACACAAGTCAGAAATGGATGCCCACGGACCAGAGTGGGGCTACACGTACATGGGCTGCATTCTGAGGCTGAGTGACATCCAGTGTTAGATGGCCGATGTGATAGGTTGATGTGGTACACACCGGCAACTGCAGCTCCTCAGGAGGCTGAGGCAGGTAGATCACAGGTTCGATGCCCACCTGGGCAACTTAGAGACCCTGTCTTATAATGAATGAAAATAAAAGGCAGTGGTATAGCTCACTGGTCCAGTATCTCCTGAAGGGAAAGGATGAGAGGGAAAAGAGAACAGCGCTCCAGCTGTGGAAAGCTGGAGCAGGGGCCAGCGGGGAAAGAATGTCAAGGAAAGTGAAGTCGTGAAATAAAATAGAAGCGGAGAGAAAGTTCAGGGATAAAGATAGAACTTGCCCAGACCTCTCCTCCCTCTCCTGCCCCTCCCCCCTCCTCTTCTCTCTCGTACTTTGTAAGCATTTCTCTTTCCAGCTTCAAAGAGCGTAGATTGTTAGGTAGGAAGAAATAAGAGAAAAAGCGGGATCAAAATCAAGTCTTTCCCCTGAAGCAGGGAGGCCAGACACTGTCAGCTATGCTCCAGTGATTGGCTGCTTCTTGGTGCTGTAAATGACATTTCTACGACTTCCAAGCATACCTGGCCTGGGCCTGGGAGTTGTTCTTTATTTACTGATTCTGCAAACAGTTACCAAGTAGATGTAAAAAGTACACGTACCCAGATTGAAGAGATGGCTCAGAGGTGAAGGGTGCTTGCCAATTTTATACTCAGACTTTGGTTCCCAGCACCCACGGGGGTGACTCACAACTGCCTGTAACTCCAACTCTTAGAGGAGCTAATACCCTTCTTCGGCCTCCACAGTCACTGAACCACATGAAGATAAAGCTTTTTTTTTTTAAAGAAAGAGTATGAGCACAAGTATGAAATAGACATACTCCCTGCCTTCAGAAACCTTATGATCTTGTTGAGACTTGAAAGAAGTTTCTAAACATCACACAATGCAAACCATTGGGCATCAAATGCCACAAAGTCTAAGGAGAGGAGACTAGGAGCAGTTCTTTAAGCTGCTTTAATCCAGGGATAAGCAGTAAGAAATTCAGAAACTTGATACATGAGTTTTTGGTGTGATACAGTTTTTGAAACAGGTTCCACTGATACTCCAGGCTGGCCGGCAACTGGCTAGATGCCTTGTCTAGTCTCAAAGCCTTCCAAGAGCTGAGGCTATAGGTATCAGTCAAATATTTCTCCTATCAGAAAATGGTCTAACTAGAAGGTCATTTTAAAACAGTGCCATGAGTCACCATGAGGATGAGGCATACCAAGTGAAAATAAGATTAACATATCAATTATGTGAAGGAAAGTGACTCTTTGAGCTGATGGCAATAGGAAAAATACAACAGATAGTAGCAATAAAAGTACAGGGAAAGATTGTTGCTGCAGTGTCTGGGTGACTGCATCATCCTGTAAACTTGTATAGGAGATATTAGCAATGGAGAAGGGTCTAGGCAAGGTAGGATAGCTGGCCATAAATGGAATAATAGTAACATTAACAACAGCAACAGTAATAACAATAATAAGCAGGGAACCTTGGGGAGGGCTAGCCCCTACTGTTCCCCACAGCCAACTTGGGTTTCTTTGGTCTCTCTGAAGGAAATATTCTGTACCAAATTCCTATTTTAGGTTCTGCTGCATCTGGGGAGGCCAATATCACCCAGGACAGTAAAAGTGGGTAAGGAGGGTACAGACTGGCCTTCCTTCTAATTTGCATCACAATGAGATGGTTTTGTCGCTGCTGTCTTGTTTTTGTGACTGGAGAGTTCCCAGGGAATCCTGGATTACACTTCTGTCTTAGCTAGGACTTTTGTTGCTGTGAAGAAACACCATGACCACGGCAACTTTTGTTTTTTAATGGTGAAAAAGTGTATATTTAGAATTAGCCAGCTGGACTCAGTTTAGACGGTCCCAATTTTGCTAGCAACATCCGGAGCATCATAATCAGGAGCCAACAGAACATACACCTTCTTCTCTCTGTCAGGCCTTATGAGGGTGTTGACTTTGGCCACATCAATGTCATAGAGTTTCTTCATAGCCCATTTGATCTGTGCTGCGGGAGGATGTTCCGCTCCTTCAGCCAATAGCTGCTGAAATACCAGCCCACTGGGGCGTGGTCTATTGGTCTAAAAAAAAAAAAAGCGGCAAGCCTGGGCCTGCTCTCTTGGCTCCGGTGCTTGGTTCCCGCTCCTGCTCCAGCGACTAGGCTTCTTTCCTGACGGTTGGTGTTTTGTAAGTTTACCCCCCAAAATAAATACCCCCTTTAAATCCTAACTGGTGTGGGATTGTTTCGCGCATTAGATCTGAGGCTTGCTGGCCTTGACGTTCACAGCTAGGGCAAGTGTGTTGTTTTCTGTCTTCTTCAGACTCAGAGGTCTGGTGGAATTTGATGATGGTGTCACGGTCAAGCTTATTCCTCCTGGGTGCGCTCTTTTGAGGGTATTTGGGCTGCCTCTGCAGCCGCAGGTTTGTGGGCAGCCAGAAGGTGGGTGATGCTCCGATCTTCTTTTTGTGGCTGTGTGGGCACCTTTTAGCATTACCTTCTTTGTTTTCAAGGTTTTTGCTTTGGCTTTGGAGGGACAAGAGGTTCCTTCTTCACGTTCGGCACAATCTCGGCGAAAAGGTTGACCACGGCAACTCTTACACAGGAAACATTTAATTGTGGTGGCTCACTTACAGTTCAGAGGTTCAGTCCATTATAGCAGGGAGCAAGGCCACATGCAGGCAGGGATCGTGTTGGAAAAGAAACAGAGCGGCCTCCATCTTTCAGGCAACAGAAAGTCAGCCGGCTGTGGCACGATATGAGGTTTGAGGAAAAGACCTCAAAGCCCGCCCTACAGTGACACACTTCCAATAGGTGTGACCCAGGTTAAAGGTGTGCCCCAGAGGCTTGTGTCATCCAGCCTCCTCCAACAAGATCACACTTCCTCCAACAAGACCACACCTCATAGTCTCACTTCCTATGAGTTAGTCTCACTTCCTATGAGTTTATGGCAGCCAAAGACATTCAAGGTACCACACCCTGTTAGGTGCACACGCCCACTTGTAAACCCTTGATGGTGAATAAGAGGAACTGGAGCTCAGAGTTTAGGCTGGTCCATGTGCGTGGAGCTAACAACAACCGGCAGAGGAGTTGAGTGAATTTGGGGCACTCTTACGTGATGCCACTCAATCTGTTTGGGAGATCTCAGGGCCCAGCCGAGTGTATGGAGTTTGTGCCTGGGTCATGGGGCTGGTCCACAGCCTACAGAGAAAGCAGCATGGAGGAAGGACAAATGGAGCCAGCAGGAAATGAACAGGCCCAGGGAACTCTGTAGTTTTAGCTAAGGCTTCTTAGTCTTGTCATTCTAAGAGACCTCCTGGAAGAGTAGCAGAATCCAGAGTAGATAATATATGAGCCAAAATATAGCTATCCCACCAAAAAATTCCACAAACCTTAGGTCTTCATACCGGCCCACTTCTTAAATCCCTTTGGTGGAGTCACGTCAAAGTGTGTTTTAAAATTATTTATTTATTTATTTATGTGCACTTATGCTCCAGAACACACATGGAGATTAGAGGATGGCTCACACTAACAATTCCTGTCCACCAACTACATGGGGTGGGAGAACTGAACTCAGGTCGTGAGGCTCAGAGCAAGTCCCTTTACTTGCTGAGCTTTCTCAGTCCCACCTTGAACTTTCAGGGAAAGGCACGTAACTCTTTCTGCAAGATGATGCAAAGAAGTCCCCTGACCTTTGACGGTAAAGTGCAGTGTCTATCTAAAGAGCGCTGCTTCTTCCTCAGTCACAGAATGGGAAGCAGGAGGTGCCTCTGACCATTGCTTACAGTTGCAGATGCTCAGCTCCATGTAGGACAAAGGCAGTTGAGCTGAGGTAGAGCCACATCGGCCTCCTATTCTTGACATTTTGTGATGTCACAGTCAGCTAAATACTTCTAACAGAAAAATGATCAAATAGGCCACTTTAGGAAGGTACCATGGTAAGGAGCTGGTTTGGTTAAAGTAGGGTTAATTGTGGACGCCTATGATTACCGCTAAGAACGCTGAAAAGAAAAAAAAATCAATGCAGATTCACTTAGCTGATTAAACCAAACCTGTGCTTGATTTTATTGTTGTTTACTCCTTCATGGAATTTCTTTCATTTATCCCAGATTCCCAAAACTCAATCTTTTCCTTTTTTTAAAAAAATTTCAAATGATCCCATAGATCAAGGACCGCTAGGATTAAATGTGAGTAGATAGAGAGACAGTCACTGTCATTGATAATCAAGAGGCCCTGTCGAAACAGCTACATGTCTAAGTAGGAAACTGTCACAACAGTATAAAGCAAGTGGGGAGAAGTCCCACTAGGGGAGTAGATCAAATAAAACAGAGGAGTATTTTATCCGAGCCTATTAAAATAGACAATTAAAAACAATACCGTCGTCCCCACAGGAAATCCGGGCCGCATTGACTCGCTTACACATGCAGAACATGGTGCTCCTTTGGCACCTTGCAGACAGGCTCTGCCCAGGCTTCTGCTGCACACTTTCAGCATCACTAAGTGCATCGACTCAGGTCAAAGGATGTGCGGGCTAGGGGACCACGCTATGCAGCGCCTGGGTCTGGCAGGAAAGTTTCGCATAGTTCAAGTGGTAATTTTTACAACTGTAATATGAAAAAGAGATTTCATAGGAGAATAGTCATTGAACAACTGTTGCCCTAAAAGGTGAAGTAAGGTTTCAAACACCAATGGATATTGCCAGGTAATGGCAGTATCCGTGCGGCAGTATCACTCTTACTAGGAGGGGGAAGGCAAGAGTTAGGTATGCAGGACTCTGGCAGTAGTTCAGCAGAGCCTCCAATGAGCAAATGCTCGCCTGGGCGTAGCCCTGCCCTAGGCATAGGAAAGCAGGGCCTGACACAGAGGGAAGGGTGCCCTTATTTAGCTTATCTTATGGTAGGAAATGTTCAAATTGCACTTATTTATTTTGCTGCTGCCTCTCTTGGCAAGAGTCCTCTTACACTGAAGCAAGAATGGCCCTGTTGCTGGCTCTCATATTTCCTAAACACATGTGCACACAAATAATCAATAGATTCAGACTGTCAGGGCTGGACCTGGTGGGTAGCTTGCTGATAGAGCACTTGCTCAGCATGCTCAAGGCCTTGAGTTTGCTCTCCAGCACTGGAAGAAGAGAGAGAGAGAGAGAGAGAGAGAGAGAGAGAGAGAGAGAGAGAGAGAGAGAGGAAGGGAATGGAAGGAGGGAGGAAAGAAAGAAAGAAAGAAAGAAAGAAAGAAAGAAAGAAAGAAAGAAAGAAAGAAAGAAAGAAAGACCAAAGAAAAACTTAGTTTCTGTGACTGGGAACCCAGTTCTTTCACCTGCTCTGAAACCATTACTGTGATCTCCTACTGGGGAACAATTCTGGTCAGCTCCAAGGGCAGACTTCTCTGAGTCTCTCACCCTCCTCTCTGAAACAAAAGCCGCTTATGTCACCAATGGTTGCTGTACCACTGTGTCTCCCCAGAGGGGCTCAGATTGAGAGATGGGTGTGGGGATGGTGTTAAAGAGGAAAGACAATCAACCAAGCAGCCCACTGCCAGCTAGCAAATACAATGCTTCGCTACATAGAAAGTGTTCTATCCATGCTGCCAGGCTTTTCAGCCAGCCTGTTCCTACTGAATTCTGGGGATAACCAACGGGTGTGTGGAGAAGACTACAAACGTAACTTGTGGGAAAGACTGCAAACACAGGGTTTGCAATAATTGAGCATAACAGCTGGAAAAAGTTCTGTAAAATTAATTACTCTGACATTTCTGTATCAATAAGGCCTAGATGTCACACATGTGAAATAAAGTACTAACTACATGGCCAACCAAATTGCCATTGAATTCTGTTGTTTTAAGACCTTTTCCTGGGGAGCCTTGAACAAATATTTGTCCCCCTGACAGGGCGCCAATGACAGACCACTGATTTTGTCCAAGTTCACCTTGGTGACCAGTGAGTTTACTGAGCTTCCACACAGAGCATGGATGAAGAGAGACTTGTAGGGGTGTGGGTGACCTGGAAACAACCACATCACTGAAGAGAGTCTTCCCTTCGGTTGGCCCCCTACTCTTCATATACACTAGCAGCTCTTGAGTCTACATGCAGCGGTGACAGCACTGCATGTGACCAGCAGTGCAGATGGAGTCTCAGGAGGGACTGGATGGAACTTCAGGTGAGATTGCCCTCCTTCTGTGAGTGGGTGTCCCCAGTCCTGGATCTGAATGTTGCTTTCCAGTAATCACAGCTGGGCTGCCTACTACAGTAATGATCATCAGTTGGGGGGAGGGGGGGGGAGCAGCTATGAGAGCAAAGACAGAAAAGGCTATTGTTTGACCATGCATTTACAATGAAAATGTTAACTTCCATCTTCAGGCGGAATTTACAACTTCATTATGTAGACATCTGTGATATAAATCTCCATATATCCCTTTGCTCCAGCCCCTACAAACAAGAGGAGTGACCTGCTTCTTCCCCACATGCTCACGAATATAACCTACGCACTGAGAAAAAGAATAAATAACTGGTGTTTCTGAAGTTTTAAATATGACCGTAGTCAAAATAAAGGAGACCCGGCGAGAGCACATCTGCTGAACTAATTAAATTAAATGCTTCACCTGCACCTTCACAGGCCCACTTTAGTCGGCATTATGGTGAATTCTCCCTTTCTCAACGGCATCAGATGCATGGTGTCTGGAAGTTTCCCATCTACACCGTCAGGGCTTACCCTATGCAATGTTCTTTCATCTCCAGACTCTCCCCTCAAAGGCTCTTCTTTGTAACCAGCTGGTGAGCCAGTTTCCAACTTCTTCTAGCCCATACATTGCCGTATTCATCTCAAGTTCGTACAAGCAAAAGGTTGACTGACAAGTAAGGCTGGCATCGTACCGCAGGAACACAAAGCGTGTGCTCTCACCACAATCTAAATAGTGCGTCCTCAGAAACATTACCTGAGGATTCAGGCTCCATTCCGTGGCTACAGAAAGAGACTCGCTGTCACACAGATGTGCTGTTACAAGCCAGAGAGGGCGATTCACTAAAGACCCTGTTAGTAAGAAAATCTCAACAGCTGGTATTATGGAGAACATTAAGAACGCTTATTGCAGAAATAATCCCAGATCAACTGTGAAGAGCGCGAAGCTGAATCTCACTAGGGCACTTCCACGCCTTCTCCTCATCGCATCCAGAAATGAATGAATCTGAAAATTTTGCAGATGATTTATGATTTCCCTTATATCTGGAAAGGGAATATGAATGAATAAAAAGATGAGCCCAGGAGGCCGTGTGCATCAGTGAGAACATGACAGATGAAAGGCAATTAAGAGAACAAACACCATTGTACTCACGCAACTCGACCTTACACACTGCTCTGAAGGAGACCAGACACTCGTTGTCTCGTGAATGGTGATTTTTCATATAATTCACCAAATAGCACCTAAGCAGCACAGTAAGCAAACAACAAAGTTGTGTGTTTGGCTTAAGTGACACCTTTTTAAAAGGGCCGGCCTCTTTTATTCAGACCCTCAGGGAGCTCTGGGTTAATGGTCACAAATGACTGGACCAGGGAGGGCCAAACCCTTCGATCCAAACTAGATCTATCTTTATTTTCACAGGCGTCTGGAACTATCAATAAGATGGAATAAACTGAGGAGTTTTGGGGTGAGCCTCTTCTACCATGAACCCACAAAGCCAGGCAGCATTGACCAGATGACACAGGGTGAAGCCGATGCGGTTCACACGCCTGCACAAGCACCAGGACGGGTCCAGGTTCTACGCTCAGTCCCTGGACAGGCCAGCTCCATTTGGGTTCTTTGAGATTTATCCACACCCTTCTACTCAGTTCTCTTTACTACCTGAGCAGTTAACTTCATTTTCTTCCAACCAAAACAAAGTTGGTAAGAAGTACTCGACACACATTTGTGACGTGACTGGAGCCTTCTGTGATGTAAAACTTCAGGCCCATTGAACTCTCTAGTGAAACTGAGCAAGACTTAGGCTTGGAATCAAATGGAAAAACATTTTATCTTAAGATATAAAATTGGAAGAATAATAGAGTTTAGGGAAGAAAATTGTGTGCATTTAGTGAATTCTTGTTAAACCTAAGGGACTTACACACACAGAGATGCACGGATAAGGAGTGGAGCAGGTAAGCAAGAAAAATTCCAGACTTTAACCTTTTTTACTGCTTACCTTGGCAATGTTTCTTCTATAATTCATGTGGTATCTTGCCCTAAGTTGAATGTAAATTCATTCACAAGAGAGTTGGAGATAATGTCACTGTGAATATTAAATCAACCAGCAAGAGGTGGGAAAGGTGGTGAACTAAAGATAAGATCAGATACAAATCCTGTTAGCTATTCAATACAAAAACAAGGGAGGCCAGCAGGGCAATAAACAACACCTCACTGGAAGGCAATAAAAGAGAAGATAGCGAGGAAGACAGCCAAAAGTAACGGAGCGAGACGTATACTGACCGGTGCCTAAAATGCCTAAAGTTCCACTGGAATCAACTTGTAAGGAGTACACCTCATGTTACATGTTCCTACCACTAATACAAAGAGCAGGCAGGAAAACCATTGACTTGGATCTACTGAGTTTAAAATGTTCCCTACGCTTTGGTCAGTGCTCAATGACAACTTCGTAAGGGTTCAAGAAAGAAGTCTCTCCCAGCCAAGAGAGTCCATCAAGAGAAAGATGACCTCTAAGGCAGTGGCAAGACACACAGCTCAGCTTTGCCACATCTGCGGTTTAGGTCTACATCTGACATGCATTTCAGGTGTCTCAATTCATCAGCAGTTTTTCAAGTAAACAATCAAGATGAAATGGTAGTCGGTACGGAGATTCATTACCGTGAAAAAAATGAATGCAGAACTGTGATGAGTATACGCAATCTCTTACTTATGACAGCCAGGACACCAGACTACACCAAGTGTTTATTAATATTCTTTCTGAACCATAAATCTTTCACTGTATTTTGTTGACAATAACCACAAGAATAAAAAACTCAGCTGAGCTAGCTTGTGACTAGATTTGTATCTTTCTTCCTAAGGAATCCATACTAGAGGTAAGACTGTGTGGTGTGGAAGTATCAGGCAAGCTGGACCGTCATTACTCATCAAATGCTAAATTGTACTTGAATCTAGGAAACTACATTCTGCTGTGGCTAAGACTGACCTGAAATCAATACTGTAAACTCATATAGTTTTAATGACTCTATGTGATCAATAAATTTTTTATTTAAAAATATTAATACCAAGAGCAATTATTTGCTCAATATACAAATGGGTGATGTTTTCCAGGGTTGAGAAGAACCAATCATTGAAAAAAAAATGAACCTCAACATATATTTATGAACAAAACTATATAATATCTCATATGCCACTAGTGAATCGGCATCGGTATTTTCTTTCCCTCAGGGAAAGCAATTTAATATTATGTATAAAAAGCTTTGGTTTATATCTTTGATGCAGTAATTATATTACATGTATACATATAAATATAAAGCTATTAATAATTAAATGCCTCATAGGTGAGTGCTACCATTTAAAGACGTAATAGGAATCCTTTATGGGCACTCCCAAAAATTAGATGAGGAGGCAGTAATACCTTCCAACCATTCCATGAGGCATGGAAAGGAAACCGAAGACTAGTATATTTTATAAAAAAGACATAAATATTTTAAGTAAAATTCTAGCAAATTGAGCACAGCTGTAGACAAAATAGTTACATACTCCATCACCATTGCTGGAATACAAGGTTGGTTTAATGTTTGAAAATAAAGTAATAGCATATTAATACAATAGAAGCAAACCTACACAATCTCCTTAGGTAGCAAAACATCATTCAATAAATGTCAATATTCTTTCATGATAAAAAAAACACTCAACAAACCAGGAAGATAAGGAACTCATTCAGATACAAAGAATATATAAAAAAATGTACAACTAATCTCACACTTAGTGATAGAATCTAAAACCAGGAAAAACACAGGAGTTATTGTTGCAATTTCTGTTCAACATTGTACTAGAAGTTTTAGCTAGGGTATCAGTCAAGAAAATTAAATAAAAAGGCATGCAGATAGGAAAGGAAGTGTGAAGACCATCTCTACTTAAAGGTGTCATGATTTATATGTGTATAAAGTCCTGAAGAATCCGCTAACATTAAGTAGAACAAATGAAGGGCTTAGCAAGCTCACAGGGGGAAATATCAGTAAATGCAATTATATTGTATTTTCCATACATGGGGAATGAACAACCCAAAAGGAAAATTAGTAAAATAATTCTATTCATACCGACATCAAAAGAATAAAATAGTTAAGAATAAAGTAAACCAAAGAGTAACATAACTTAAACTCCGACTGTAACAAAGCATTAGGATGTTGTCCCTAAGAACTCCATCTATATTTATGTGTTAGAAGACTTGACCTTGGTATGATGGCAAACTTTTCCCACATCGATCCATGGATTAAAAATGCCAACTACCAGAAGGTCACATAGCTTCTTTGCATAAACTGTCAAGCTTACCCGGAAATTAACGAGAATGCATAAGAGGCCCAGAATATTCAAAACAACCTTGAAAACAAGGCACAATTTTTACAGGACTCACGCCTTCCCCACTGACGTCCCTGGGCAGGCACACTTTGTGATTTTCAAATCCGTTACAAAGCAAACACAATCAAGATTCTGTAACTGGCCTAGGCATGATCTAGAAATCAGTGCCTAGAATGGAGGCCCCACGTGTCTGTGGCATGATCAATTGTTTTTAGACAAGAATGTCGGCACTATGCAGTAGGGAAAGAATTTCTTCATGAAGCGAAACTGGACATGCAAAACAGCTGGGTCTCCCACCTCCCACAACGTGCAACAATTAACTTAGAATGGATACTCTGAAGACCTCACTCCAAAGAACATTGTCAGAGAAGAAAAATAGGCAGCTCCTCGGATGGGAGGTCATACCTGTAGACCATGTATCCAATAAGGGAATTACATGAGGAATACATAAAGAATTTGTACAACTAAAACGATACATTTGCCAATTTTAAAATGAGAAAAGCATCTAAACAAACAATTCTCCAAAGGAAATGCATCAGTGGCCAAGATACAGTCAACAAAATGAACAAATCATTATATGCTCACCATAGCAGTATTTACATAGTGGTCAAATGGGAAGCAAGCCAGATGTCTAAAAATAAGGAGATATTTACATGAATTACAGTACACCCAAACACTGAAATATGATATAGCCATTAAAAAGACTGAGCAGTCCAGGGAAATGATTAAGTCAAGCGGTGGAGACAGACTGCTTCCATGTGAGTCCCAGCTCTACCAGTTGCTGGATTCATGGCCATGGGCAAGTTCCTTAACAAGTCTAAACTTCGGGATTTTTCATCGGCAGGTTTTTGCTAGGATTAAAGGTAATTATCCATCTGAAGTGCTTAGTGTATCTTGCGTAGCACAGAATGAATGTTAAGTAAATGTTTGAAAATGATTGTGTGCTGTTATTAAAATGTTGACATCCTGAAGATAAAGTGTCATGTAAAAGCATAGGATAAACATGTGCGTAAGGTATTCTAAAATACTCCGAATGAGTGTTAGATAGCTCTGTAGGCAGATGAACGCATGCGAAGGCTCAATAGGTAAGCACGAGCTATAGAATGGAATATTGCATTTGTTCATGTTCTTTCCTATAGGGGAGCACGTATTTGATTTATCATTGTCGGTGCATCTACCATTCATATACGGGTTGAAAATTCTTCTGAACTTAATACGTTCTTTTGTTTCTTTGGTCTGGACTTCCCACAAATGTCTGTTAAGAGGAGACACTGTTACTCAAAAGCCTTCCCAGTCCCTAGGAAGACTAGGATGCTTCATTACTCTTCAAACTCCATAGTCACAACACCAACATATATGTTTCTGTCCTAGGAATCAAACCCAGGCCCTCACACGTGAGCAGCACTGCGTCCCTGCAGTCCACCCCAGGCCAGCCGCCGTGTTCTCATCCTCGCGCTCCCTGCTGGAGAGCAGCTTGCGTGTATTACAAGACAGCCCAAATTATTTAACGTACTCGTTTTTTAATTCTCCCTTTGTTGGTAATTAGCAATCAAATTCTTAATTAGCTTAAATCCACCTGGCTATTTTGCAACTAATAAATCAATTAATTCAATTCACATGGAGAGGATGGTATTTAGTGCCATATTTTAGTCATTACTGACCGTTATCGTGTGGGCTGCTGCACACGCAGCGAAGACATGACATCCAAGCAGAATGTTTGTTCTCGGCTGCTCTGCAGTCTGTCAGGTAATTGCAGAGTGTGGTGAGTGTTTTTAATGTAGAAAGGGATTTAGCACCAGGCCTCAAAAGACGAAACAGAAATTAGAAGTCTCATACCCGTTACAAGCCGGCTTGCGTGTAGGCTGTGGCCTTCTCGCGCGTAGCTGACGTTGCGTGGCGCCACTCATTCCAGACTCCAGTTGCGTTTGCTTCAGAGAACTACAGTGAGATTCTATTCTCAGTTGTTGCAGTAAGGGTGCTGACCAGACAGACAGAGGTTGCAGGAACGTGTCAAAAAATGAAGTGCACAGAATTACTCTCTGCCCCCAAATCTCCTGGTGAGCCCATAGTTTGGGGGAAGAGGGAAAACTTACAATTTCATTTTAAATACCAACTTGAAGAGAGGCTTTTATGTAGAGATAAGCTTCTTTCCATCACTTAATGGAATTTTTTTTGAAAGAGAAACTTCTCTGGGGGTGCGGGTAGCGGCGAAGTAGCTGTGTGTAGAGAATTTTAATGTTCCAAATAAAAATTCTAAGACGGGTTAGCTCATACAAACACCATCAACTGTGGGCCTTTAAAAATTTCCAGGTATCTGACCTGGTAACCTTGATTATTAAAGAAAAAACATCCAAATTTCCCAAATGTAATTAGTATATCAAAATGCTTAAGGGCTGGAGATAAGGGTCAGCGGTAGAGAGTTTGACCTGCATGCATTAAGGCCCTGGGTTCCACCCCAACACCATTTTAAAAGGTAAGGATTTAAGTACTAAGGTACTGTCAAACCTTAACGGTGTATAGTGCATTGATAAGCCAGGCAAGGATGAGAAAGTCACACCACCTCGGATCTGGCCTCACAGAAGAGCAAGTTCAATGCTCAGTGTGGAATGGGGAAATATAGTTTAGTCTCTTTTGGTTTTCACTATTGGCTCTGTTGGTTCACATTCCCAGAATGTGAAATTCATCCTTTTATAATTATCCTTTACAATCTGTTGGTTTAAAAAAATATATTTACCGAATTGAAAAAAAAATATCATCAATATTTATATAATCTGGGAATAAAAGAAATCTCAAATCCATTAGCAGCCGTGTCCCATCCCCCTTCACATCAGCTTTTAGCACCATTGATCGAATTTGTGTCTCTGTATACTTGATAGAAGTGTAATCATTCGGGTTAGGGCTTTTGTGACTTGCCGTTCTCATTTAGCATAAAGCTTCTGAGGTCCACCCACAGGGTAGCAGGTATCAGGAATTCATTCCTTACATGTAAGCAATGAAGTCCGAGCCCTCCTCACACTTGCACGAAAGTTCAAACTCTAAAGTGTTTTGAAGACTGTCCTACATGCACACACACCAAAGAGGAACTCTTAAAGGAAGGCAGAGGAAACGCCCAAGATCTACAGCATGCGTGCCCTCTAGCCCGATGCTCCGCACAGTGGGAGTCAACATGGCGACTGAATTCAACCTTTTAAAATCCTTTAAAATTAACAAAATTGCATATTTTACTTTTATTAACTTTTCTATATAGTATTCTTTCATAAACATTTCATACAGTAGTTTGACGTTTCTTCTTCCCCAACCCCTCTCAGATTCTTCCCACTGCCATACTCACTCAACTTCATGTTTCTCTCTCT
This sequence comes from Chionomys nivalis, assembly GCF_950005125.1. Classification (NCBI taxonomy): domain Eukaryota; kingdom Metazoa; phylum Chordata; class Mammalia; order Rodentia; family Cricetidae; genus Chionomys; species Chionomys nivalis. The sequence goes on from NC_080096.1 coordinate 60,343,732, forward strand.
CTCTTTCCCCCTAAAACTCAAAAACAAAATCAAAACAAACAAACAAAAATACCAGTAAGATGAAAATCACCAAACCAAAATTTCCACTACCAGATCCCCCCCCCCCAACAAAACCCACAAAACATGAAGTCAGTTTTGTATTGGACATCTACTCTTGGGCATGGAGCTTGCCCTGGAGTGTGGTTGATATACCTACCCAGTTACGTTCAACTGGAGAAAACTGATTTCCCCCTTTCAACAGTATCAATTGCAAATAGCTTATTGGTTAGGGGTAGGACTTGGCATCTACCTCCCCTTCTCATACTGAGAGTTTGTCTGTTTGAACCTGTGAAGGTCTTGTGTGCACTCTCATGGTCTCTGTGAGTTCATATGATTATCTGTCCTGTCGTGTCTGAATAACCCTGCGTCCTTGGAGCCACCCACCACCTCTGGCTCTTACAGTCTTTCCACCTCCTCTTCACTTAGATCCTGGAGTGCTGGGGTGAGGGGTTTGATGAAAACATCCCGATTAGGACCAAATGTTCTACAGTCTTTTGCTCACTTTGCTAATCGTCATCTCCTACAGAAACCCTCTGATGAGGGTTGAGTGATGCATTGATCTATTGGTGTAACCATCTGTCAGCGGGGGTCATTTTCGGGCTGGGATCCTTCAGAAGAATAATGTTAGTAGGCAAGCCACACCATTCTGAACATGCCCAACCAATATCATTGATATGCTTTGTCTTACAACATGGTTCAAAATATGTACACATCATGAAATTGAACTAATAAGCAAGCTCATTACCTCCTGTACTTGCGTCTTTTTCCTCATGAACACTTAAAATTCCACTTTCTGCCATTTTCAAGAGTATAATTAATTATTACTAACTACAGAGACTTAGTCATGGTTCTCTAGAGCAATAGTTCTCAGCCTTTGGGGGTCAAACAACCCTTTCACAAGGGTTGCCTGAGACCATTGGAAAATGCAGATATTTACAGTATGATTCATAACTGTAGCAAAATTATAGCTATGAAGTAGCAAGGCAATAATTTAATGGTTGGTGGTCACCACAACATGAGGAACTGTATTAAAGGGTCACATCATTAGGAATGTTGAGAACCACAGATCTAGAACAGAAATTATAATGAACACACACACTCTCTCTCTCTCTCTCTCTCTCTCTCTCTCTCTCTCTCTCTCTCTCTCTCTCTCTATTAGGGTAACTTACAATGGCTTCCTACCAATGGGAGGGCCAAGAATCCAGAAGCTGTTAGTCCATGAGGCTGGGTGTCTTGGCTGGCCATAGGAATCATAGGCTCTAATGCCCGTGAAGGGATGAACTTGCCAATGAGAGCAGGAGCAAGGAAGCAAAAAGCAACCACTTTCTTTCTCCACTTCCTTTGTACAGGCTACCAGCAGAAGGTGTGGCACAGGTTAAAGGTGGATCTTTCCACCTTAAAAGATGGGTTCAAATAACTCAAATAAACAAACAAATGATCTCACAAGTGTGCCCGCTCCTTAGGCTGTGGTTAATTCCAGATATAGTCAAGTCGAGAACCAATAACAGCCGTCCCATACAGTTACCATATTATACAATGATCTCTTTAACCTATTCATCCCACATACCTGAGTGAGTAGCCGTCTTGCCTTGATATCACAGGAAAAGTTTTCGACTTTTGGCCATGGGCTGTGACATTAGTTTTGGGTTTGTCATACACAGTCCCTGTTGTACTGGAGTTCATTCCTTTTCTCCCTCATACATTACAGTTTTTCATGGAAGATGTTCAATTTCACCAGATGCCTTCTCTGTGTCTGTTTGGGCAGCCATACTGCCTTTTGATTCCAGTAATTAGATACTTTGAACCTTTATCTTTGTACTAAGTCTCATATGATCACAAACCTTTTAATGTGCTCTAAAAGTATTTCGGTCATATTTATGAAGAAAATTGTTACATCTGTGTTTACGAGCAATATCAGCCTATAACAATCTTTTCTTCTAATGTCTTTGCTAGCTCCGATACTGAAGCAATGCTACTCTTGAAAAATAAGTTTGGAGATTTTTCCCTCCTCTTTATTTTAACAAACATTTGAATAGGATTGGCCTTCATTCTTTATCATTGGTAGAATTCAGTAGTGAAACCATCAGACTGGGGTTTATTTGGTGGGAAACACCCTCCTTACACACTGTTTATCTGTTAAGATTTTGTATTTCTTTATGTCTCAGTCTTTGTAGGCTGTGTTCAACAATTTATTTTTGTTTATAGACTATCCATGTTTTGGAGTATAATTTATACATAGAACTAATCTTTAATAATCCTTTGTATTCCCAAAAAGCAGTTACAATATCTCCCCTTTCTTTCTGCTTTTTCTTTCACTGGAGTTTTATCTCTGGTTTTCTTGATGTAGGTAAGGTTTTGTCTACTGTACTTTTGGTACAGTTTTCCATTGTTTCTTTGGTCTCTGTTTCTCTGTTTTATTTGTTCTGTTTGGATCTTTATTATTTCTTTTCTTTTAATACCTCTAGGCTTATTTTTCTTGGTTTTTGATTAGTTGTTGGGTTTTTAAAATTTGTTTGTTTTGTATTTTTGCTGTTGTTACTATTGTTTTTCTTTTTCCCTGTTTTCCATTCCCTGAGATGTAAGATTAATCTGTTTATTTGACAGATTTTTTTTTCTTTAATTTGTTTTCTGCTTCAGAGGATTTAAGGATTTAAGATGTGGCCTCACCATGTAGATTAGGCTGACCTAGAACTTGTTTTATATTTCAGACCAGCCTTGAACTCACAATCCCTCCTTCCTCAACCTTCTGAGAGCTGGAATTAGTCACATACCACCCAAGCTGACTGGGCAGTCTTTTTTTTTTTTTTTTTTTTTTTTTTTTTTTTAGGTAAACAGTCACTGTCAAGATCCTTTTCAGAGCTGCTGCCGCTGCATCTCACACATTCTGTGATGGTTCCACTTCCGTTTGACTTGTCAACAACATCCTCAAGGAATAACCTTGCCTCCTCATCCAGCTGTTTTTCTCACAGTAACGATTTAAACTACAGCAGAATATAGTGAAGAAAGTTGCTAAAGAATTTTAAGCAGTAAATTACTTGTAGTAAAAACTTATGACACATAACAACATAGCACTGGAGGTTGCTGGGCTTGATACTGTGATTGATAATTTTAACTGTTGTCACCTATGATTCAGGCCACTGATTGCCTGTGAGGGATTACCTGTGAGGGATTACCTGTGAGGGATCACCTGTGAAGGATCACCTGTGAAGGATCACCTGTGAAGGATCACCTGTGAGGGATTACCTCTCAGGGATCATCTGTGAGGGATCACCTGTCAGGGATTATCTGTGAGGGATTACCTGTGAGGGATTATCTGTGAGGGATTACCTGTGAGGGATTATCTGTGAGGGATTACCTGTCAGGGATTATCTGTGAGGGATTACCTGTCAGGGATTATCTGTGAGGGATTACCTGTCAGGGATTATCTGTGAGGGATTACCTGTCAGGGATTATCTATGAGGGATTACCTGTCAGGGATTATCTGTGAGGGATTACCTATCAGGGATTATCTGTGAGGGATTATCTATGAGGGATTACCTGTCAGGGATTATCTATGAGGGATTACCTGTCAGGGATTATCTATGAGGGATTACCTGTCAGGGATTATCTATGAGGGATCACCTGTCAGGGATTATCTGTGAGGGATTACCTGTCAGGGATTATCTGTGAGGGATTACCTGTCAGGGATTATCTGTGAGGGATTACCTGTCAGGGATTATCTGTCAGGGATTATCTGTGAGGGATTACCTGTCAGGGATTATCTGTGAGGGATTACCTGTCAGGGATTATCTATGAGGGATTACCTGTCAGGGATTATCTGTGAGGGATTACCTGTCAGGGATTATCTGTGAGGGATTACCTGTCAGGGATTATCTGTGAGGGATTATCTGTCAGGGATTATCTGTGAGGGATTACCTGTCAGGGATTATCTGTGAGGGATTACCTGTCAGGGATTATCTGTGAGGGACTACCTGTCAGGGATTATCTGTGAGGGATTATCTGTCAGGGATTATCTGTGAGGGATTACCTGTGAGGGATCTGGATAACTGAAATAGGAAGACCCATTGTCAGGCTGGAACCCTGAACTGCGAGAAAAGGAGAAATTGAGCTGACCACGAGCATTCATTAAACTCCTTTATCTTCTTCCTCCTCCTCCTCCCCCCTCTTCTCTTCTTTATCTTTCTCTTCCTCCTCTTCTCTTCTTCTTCTCCTCTTCCTCTTTTCTTTCTCTTCTTCCTCTTCTTCTCCTTTCCTTCCCCTCCTCTCTTCCTCTTCCTCTTCTAGTTACTGCTTGAGGATTTCGGACATGCTTATAATGTATTTTTGATCTAATACAATCCCCTCTCTTTAAATCCTCTCTCCTCTAATTCATCCACAACCTACAGTTCCCTTCCAGCTTGAGGTTCTCTTAAACCCACTGAACCACTTTGATATATGTGCATAAGTGTAGTTCTAGCTATTGAAGCAATGGGCCTCTCACAGCCTGCATTCTTGAAGAAAATGGGTTTTTCTCTCCCTCAGTGGTCAATAGGCGTGGTATAGAAAAACTCCTTCATTCATGCTGAGATTTTGGTTGGCTTGACTTCATTCAGGTCTTATGTCTGCAGGCTCCACCACTGTGAACGCATGTGTGCAATAGCCCTGTACTGTTTGTTTCACTGTCCACCACTTCAAGCTTTTAAAATTTTTTCCACCCTCTCTTCCACCATGATCCCTGAGACTTCAAGGTGGGGGGTATATGGTATCTTCAGAAATAGGACCTTAGATTCAAGTTCTGGAGGGTAACCAAGAACAATAACAATACTCTTTGTGGTAGTTTGAATGTATTGGCCCCCCTGAGCTCATAGGGAGTGTTACTGTTAGGAGATGTAGCATTATTGGAGTAGGTATGGCCTTGTTGGAAGAAGTGTGTCACTGTGGGCATGAGCTTTTAGGTCATATATGCTCAAGCTACACCCAGTGTTTCAGTATACTTCTTGTTTCCTGCAGATCAAGAGGTAGCAGCTCCTTCTCCAGCACCATGTCTGCCTAATTGCCACCTGACATGCTCCTTGACATGATGATAATGGCGGAACCTCTAAGACTGTAAGCTACCATCTCAGTTAAATGTTTTCCTTTATAAGAGTTGGTGTTTCTTCACAGCAATAGAAATTTTAATTAAGGCACCCTATAATGTTTGTGGGGAGCACTATGAGATCCCACTGAAAACAACTGGAGAAGCAGTAACCCACACCTGGCATTGGGTTTTTGATTTGATAGGGTATAATGTTTTGTAGAGGCATTGCCCCTCATTATAGGGTAACTCCATCTGAACTCCATAGATATGTATAAGCATATATATTAAGTAAACTTCTATTGGAGTGGGTTTCCATATGGCCTTTGCAAAGGTCTGTAATGTTAGTAATACTTCTTCCTTTGTCCTATCCTCCCATCCCCCACGCATTTAACCCTTCCTGTTTCATCATTCCCCATCCTCTTCATACACTTATGTTCAATTGCTCTTCCCTTGAAACCCCCTCCCCATTTGTCCTTCACTAGTTTCCTGACTTCCATAGACTCTCCAACTGAGGCACACACGCATATCTAAAGATTTAAAACCAGCATCCACATTTGAGAGAGAACTGTGGTACATAAACACAATAATGAAATCATTTATTCAGGAACTGGTGGGTGGTAGAAAAACTCCAGTTACAAAATACGATCCAGTTATAAAGAAGAATGACGTTATTGCATACACGGGTAAGTATATGGAGCTGGAAATAATCATTTTGAGTCAGGTAACCCAGGTCCAGAAAGACAAACACCCATGGTCTCAGCTTATTGACTGTGGATACCACATGACCAGCGGCTTCAACCTCCTGCTGTTGTGGCTTCCCCACCATGATCAACTATAACTTTGAACTGGAGCCAAATGCACTCTTGCACCCTTAACTTGCTTTTGTCAAGTTATTTTATCACAGTGATGAGAAAGAGAACTAAGACAGAAGACTGGTGCTGAGAAGTAAGACGGTTGAGATGGTAAAAGTGACCGAGTACTTACTGCTTAGGCCCTTTGAGTTGTTTTGTGGCTAGAATGTGGAAGAGTTAGGTATGTAATTAATCTAATTAATCTTAACAATAAAAACACGGAGTCAGATATTAGGGTGAAAGCTGAAAGATCAGAAAAGCAGAGCAGCCTGCCACCAGAGATTTCTTACTTCTACGAAATCTCAGACCCAATGGGGGCCATCCTGTCTCTAGGAATCCTTAGACTGAATGGGGCCAAGATCCTGTCTCTGCCCACCTTCTATTCCTGTCTTTATTTTCCTCATGCTGGGATTAAAGGCATGGGCCTCCCAAGTACTGGGATCAAAGGTGTGAGCCACCACCACCTGGCCCTTTGGTTTAACTAGTGGGCTAACTCTACCCTCTGATCTCCAGGCAAGCTTTATGTCAGAACACAACAAAATATCAAACAACAGTGTTTGGGGCAAGAAAAGCCCTAACCTGCTGAAAGCAGAACTTAATGGCCCATTCAGGTGGAAGTCAAAAGACAAAAGTACTGAGACAAGCATGGAAATGGAGGGTTGGTTCCTGAGGTCTCAGAGGACAGACCCAATCTGGAAATGTAATGGGAGCCTTAGAGCCATTCGCATGGTTTAATTCTGCTTGTATCTTGAGAATTTGGGTCAAATTGAATTTAAAGATGATTTCACTAATTTTTTTTTTTTTTTTTTTTTTTTTAGTGGTGAAAATTTTAAGACAGGAGATCATTTAGGCTGGTGCTGAAAAGTTATGGCCCAAGGGATATGATGGAGGTGGGTCTTGTATTAATGTGTTGCTTTCATTGGTTAATTAATAAAGAAACTGCCTAGGCCCATTTGATAGGCCAACCCTTAGGTGGGTGGAGTAAACAGAACAGAATGCTGGGAGAAAGAAGCCGAGTCAATGAGTCGCCATGATTCTCCCACTCCAGACAGACGCAGGTTAAGATCTTTCCTGGTAAGCCAGCTCGTGGTACTACACAGAATATTAGAAATGGGTTAGATCAATATGTAAGAGCTAGCCAATAAGAGGCTAGAGCTAATGGGCTAGGCAGTGTTCAAAAGAATACAGTTTCCGTAGCCATGTGGGCGGCTGGGTGCCGGGGACGCAGCCCTGATGCTCTTATTACTACAGAGTGGCACCCAATGTGCTAATGAACTCCACGTAAAACCTGAGAGGGCTTAAAAAGGACACAGAGAGAATTTAAGACAGCTTTTTGCTGTTCGTGGGTTGCATGCTGCAAAGAAATTGTCCTGACTCAGCAACAGGAAAAAACTGGCTGTTTTAAAATGCCGGCTTTCTGGGCTGTGCCGCCATCACGATCTCTGTCTGGCTCCTGCAGGAGACAGAGCTTTTGAATGGAGCATTTGGAGTAAAGTGCTATGGCTTGCTTGATGGCAATGTGGACTGCTGTGTGCCTGGAACTGTCTGTGGCTCAGGGGCACCAAATGGCTCTGAGGCAGGAGGGCTCAGCTCCGCCATGCTGAACTGTGCTGGTCTCAGGCAGGAACTACCATAATTACCATAATAACAGCACAGTTAAGGTTTTGACTGAGCAGGACACAGGTGGTACCGTATTATCTGTACATGGTGCAACTTAAGTTTTTAAGAAGTGCTTAACATTTTGAGAAATGCTCCTGGATAGTAAAAAAAATTACAGATTCACAATAGAATTGATTCAGACACTGTTGGATGAATGTACGTAGGCTTGAGAGAGAGAAAAAAAATATATAAAGAATAAAGTTAATGTCTTAAAAAAGGGTAAAGTCTTTAAAGAGACAGAGTACAGATAGTTATAGATTAAAAGAAAGAAAAATAAGCCACGTAAAAATGGAAAATTCACAGAGAGTCTGGATTCTTTGTATTATTGTGTTTTCTTTAAAATTTTTGACTGTAAAGGAGCTAAGTGCAGAGAGACATTTCATTACCTGGGCTGCCAAGCTAAACCAGAATGGATATAAGGGTATTATGATTTCAGAATTTGGGTCTAAGGATATGATGCTTTGGAGAGGGTCTTCTTTTGTTTTCACAGAGGATGAGACTCTGTGGATTGCGTCTATCCCAATATGGTATGATAGACCACGCCCTCCTGAAAGGTTGCTGTGAACACCTTCAGAAAATTACTTCATTCAACTGCCAACTGAGATGACCCTGACACACAGGTTACACCATGAAAGATCTGAATACAGCGCCCCCATTCAGCAGGAAGCAGTTTGGAGAAAAAAACTGCGCCCATGTTCCCATATATTGTTTATAAATGTTCTTTTACATTTAAAGGGGGATATGATATAGATATGAATAATTTGCATTGGTGTGGATTTGAAGGTCAATTTTGTTATATGTATGTGCATATTTCTAATCTTGATTAAGGTATTGTGATTGTATAGGTCATTTAAAAATGTAATGTATATAGGTTGCTAATGGATAATCATTGATAATTGTCAAGCTTTTAGTCATGTTAGTTAGATTTTCTAGATGTGCATAGATATATTTCAGTTAGATAGGCATTCTTCATATCTTTCAAAGACTGCAGAATATGGCATTTAAATGTTTTAATAAGTTAGGGCTTTTCATGATAATGAGACACGTCTGCTCCTGGCAGCACCAATCTACTTCAAGAGGATGATGGGCACCGAAGAGGCTCTTTAAGGAGTTTGATAGCCATTTGGGCAAGAAACTGCTCTTGCCTGGACTGTTGCATAAACTGGACACAGAGAACCCGCAGAAAGAGGACTGCTGAACTTGCCTAAAGGTGAGATGGTCTTTCGGGGTTCTTGACTCATGAAAGAGTCGGTGAGACATTCTGCAGGAAACAGCAGATAGTGACAGAACTGTCTTTGGAATTTCCTGCTTCATGAAAATGTCTGCTGGATACGATGGGGCTGTAGGCTGAAGATGGATGCCCCAACGGTACAAAAGAACTTTGGGTGACTGTCCAGGAAGCGAGATGTCTCTGTCATTTCTAGAGTTTGAAGTTTCTTATTTCTTGTTTACTTAGGTAATATTATATCCTTCTGGAGTCTTTGATGGAGTTGAAGAATGGTTAGTTATAGTTATAGTTTTCCTTAGTTATGATAAAAGATAAAATAGATATAAATATTGTAACTGTAATTCTTGCTTGATAACTGTTTTGCTATATGTAATCTTACTATGTTAAAGTGAAAGCCTTTCTTTTTTGTTTAAACAGAAAAAGGGGAAATGATGGAGGTGGGTCTTGTATTAATGTGTTGCTTTCATTGGTTAATTAATAAAGAAACCACCTAGGCCCATTTGATAGGCCAACCCTTAGGTGGGTGGAGTAAACAGAAGAGAATGCTGGGAGAAAGAAGCCGAGTCAATGAGTCGCCATGATTCTCCCACTCCAGACAGACGCAGGTTAAGATCTTTCCTGGTAAGCCAGCTCGTGGTACTACACAGAATATTAGAAATGGGTTAGATCAATATGTAAAAGCTAGCCAATAAGAGGCTAGAGCTAATGGGCTAGGCAGTGTTCAAAAGAATACAGTTTCCGTAGCCATGCGGGCGGCCGGGTGCCGGGGACACAGCCCTGCCGCTCTTATTACTACAGGGATAGGCTGCAACATGTGCTGGCAATAGAACTTGGCAGCCTCATACGTATGGCACTATTGGCTTTGTATGGAAGCTAAAAGATTCAGGGTATTATGGAATCCAGATCCACAGTTTTTAAATGTATGTGAAGCCAGGAATTGTGGGTCAGGGTTTAAGTGCCACAGGGAGGCCCTAAGAGGTCGTTATGTGAAGCCTTGAAGTCAACGCCTAAATTTCAATGGAGATAGCAGGATTTGGAGACATCAGGACCAGAGGATAGCCACTGAGGAAAGAGTAGCATAGAGTTGGCTTAAGAGAAAGGCTGTGTGCCGAAGGTGACGGAGCCGGAGGGGTGGAGCCCAGACAATCTTATCACAAGACCCCAGATCCCAGACATGGCACTTCAGGAGTTGCTGCTCACTCTGCTATAGCTTGGTCTTGGTTTTGTCTAACATTCCTTGCTAAGCCCCGATTCTTCCATTTTGGAATGATAATGTTTATTTTGTGCCATTGCATATTGCAAGCCTATAATTTGGTTTTCATTTTTACTTTGTATTATTTCTTTTATTGTTGAGATTATCATTTCATAATTTCCCCCTCCCATTTCCTATCTCCAAACCCTTCTATATACCCTTATTCTCATCCACAATTACATCCTCCATTTCACTCATTGTTGCTACATACATAGATGTATGTGTAGATACATACGCAGACACAGAGACACGGGGGGCGGGGGAGAGATTGTATAATTTAATTTGTGTATGTTTCCAGGGATGGCCTTTTGGTACTATATAACCAATTGGTATACTCTTCATGCTCTTAGAATTCCTTAGTTGCCTGTAGTTCTTTGTGTAGAGGCCACTTGGGCTTCCCCCGTTCAGGTTTGCATGCCTGTTGCTGTTGTCTTTGTTTGGCTCACTTTTAGGCAATCGTGTTGCTGAGACCCACGGGTATAGAGCCAGGCATTCCTAGGAGACACAGTCTCCTAACTATGTTTTAAATATTTGGCCTTAGACCCTTGGATAAGTGTAGTCCTCACCCTTATCAAGGAAGCTTCTCTTTGCAACATATGATGACCATTACAGAAAACCACAACCAATCCCAATGCAGAGTTGTGGAGCCCAGTCCAAATGTTCACAGCTTCGGAATAACTCAGCACCTAAGGCTCAGTGATCATTTCAGAAGAGGGGACAGAACAATGATAAGAGCCAGAAGACCATGGAATTTGCCAAGAGATTGTGTCTTCTACAAAGATTAGAAACTTGTTTTTATTTTATAGGCACTCACAGTGAGTGAGAGATTGCTTTGACTCTTGAACTTTTAAAGTGTTGAAATTATTAAATGTAATAGAAATTTGAAGCTGTATTTTATTTTTTATTTTGCCTTCTGAGATGAACATGACTCTTTAGGACAAGATTATGATTTAGAATAATGTGTTTGGATGCATGTCAAATTGACAAGGGGTAGTATTGTGAATTTTTTTGGCGGGGGAGGGACATGTTTTCTCTCTGTAACATCTCTGGCTGTCCTGGAACTTGCTTAATAGACCAGGCTGACCTTGAACTCACTTGAACTTGGGAGGCACCTGTCTCTACCTCCCAAGTGCTGGGATTAAAGGTGTGCACCACCATACCCAGCTATGATTATTTATCTGAACTATTAACATGGTGAGATCTGGAAAACCTGAGAGGCACGTGTATGGGGAATGGGAATTATCATGACTGGATTCAGTGAGGTGAGAAGACCCACCACTATTGGTGACACCATTGATTTTAGGAGAAATGAGCTGTGAGGAACATGGATTACTCTGTTTCTTGACTACAGATACAAAGCAGCCAGCTGCCTCAAGCCCCAGCTGCTGTGACTTCCTACCATGGTGGACTGAAACTGAGAAATCTGAGCCATGACTGGGCCAAGACTGAGCTAAGACTGGCCCTTTCTCCCTTAAGTCACTGTTGTCAAGGTATCTTATCACAGCAATGGAAAGATTGATCAATACAGCTACAAATAATAGAGAATACAATCTGTGATAGTCAATCTTAGTTATCAACTTGGCTGGATGTAGGTCACTTAGGGCACACACCTCTGTGTGTGTGTGTGTGTGTATGTGAGAGAGAGAGACAGACAGACAGACAGAGAGAGAGAGACAGAGAGAGAGAGAGAGAGAGAGAGAGAGAGAGAGGAGGAGGAGGAGGAGGAGAGAGAGAAAGGAGGGGTGTCATTTCCTGATTGGATTAACAGAGGAGAGAAACCCACCCTGAATGTGGTGGTACCACCCTGTGAGATAAGGTCCTAAACCAAATAAAAAGGGGAAAGGAATAAGGCAGATGAGCCTTGGCAGTATGTTCTACTTTCTGTGTGGGCCACTGGCCACTCCACTACCATCCCTTCCCCACTACGGTAGACTGTAGTCTGCTGAACTGAGCAAAGGAGATTTTTTCATCTCTTTTTTTTTTTTATTGAAAAAAAAATTTTCCGCCTCCTCCCCGCCTCCCATTTCCCTCCCCCTCCTCCCGCCCCTCTCCCCCTCCCCCCACTCCTCTTCTCCTCCCTCTCCAGTCCCAGGAGCAGTCAGGGTTCCCTGCCCTGTGGAAAGTCCAAGATCCTCCCCCCTCCATCCAGATCTAGGAAGTTGAACATCCAAACTGTCTAGGCTCCCACAAAGCCAGAACCTGAAGTAGGATCAACACCCCGTGCCATTGTCCTTGGCCTCTTGTCAGCTCTCATTGTCTGCCATGTACAGAGAGTCCGGTTTTATCCCATGCTTTTTCAGTCACAGTCCAGCTGGCCTTGGTGAGTTCCCCATAGATCGGTCCGACTGTCTCAGTGGGTGGGTGCACCCCTCGTGGTCCTGACTTCGTTGTACATGTTCTCTTTCCTTCTGCTCCTCATTAGGACCTTGGGAGCTCAGTCCGGTGCTCCAATGTGGGTCTCTGTCTCTATCTCCATCCATCGCTAGATGAAGGTTCTATGGTGATATGCAAGATATTCATCAGTATGGCTATAGAATAGGATCATTTCAGGTTCCCTATCCTCAGGTGCCCAAGGAACTAACTGGGGACATTGCCCTGGGCATCTGGTAGCCACACCAAGTTCAAGTCTCTTGCCAACCCTTAGGTAGTTCCCTTAACTAAGATATGAGTTTCCCTGCTCCCCTATCCAACCTTCCTATATCCCCAATCATCCCGTTTCCCCAAGTTCCCCTCATCCTCTCCTTCACACTTTTCTTTCTCCATCTCCCCTTACCCCCATCCCACCCTACCCCCAAGATTCCAATTTTTTGCCCGGCACTCTTGTCTACTTCCCATAGCCAGGAGGATAACTATATGTTTTTCCTTGGGTTTGCCCTCTTGTTTAGCTTCTTTAGGACCACATATTATAGACTCAGAGGCCCCCTATCCATAGCTAGAAACCAATTATGAGTGAGTACATCCCATGATCTTCTTTTTGGGTCTGGGTTACCTCACTCAGGATAGTATTTTCTATTTCCATCCATTTGCATGCAAAATTTGAGAAGTCATTGTTTTTTACAGCAGAGTAGTACTCTAATGTGTATATATTCCACACTTTCTTCATCCATTCTTCCCTTGAAGGACACCTAGGATGCTTCCAGGTTCTGGCTATTACAAATAATGCTGCTATGAACATAGTTGAACAAATGCTTTTGTCATATGATAAGGAATCTCTTGGGTATATTCCCAGGAGTGGTATTGTTGGGTCCAGGGGTAGGTTAAATTGCTCTTTGTTAGAATTTCATGACAGTGATGGGTAAGTGACGAATACATAGTTAAATCTGCTCTTGAAGTCAGGTATGGTAGCTTAACGTCTGTGTGCCAGAACTTGCATGGCCCGGGCAAAATCCCTACCATCCACATAACACTCTGGCCAACTGTACTCATCCTACACACTTCAAGCTGCGACTCAGAGAAACCATGGGAAGCCTTCAGACAGCATCAGTGAACATGTGGCCATCTGGAAAAGTCTCCTTCCGTATCGGGGCTAGTGCTCTTACCCCCTGCTCTTTTAATCACCTCTTCGTGTGTCTCTTCTCCCGTTCATTTTCACACCCCGAACCCAGCTAGCCCAGTGCTTATACTGAGGATACACTCAATGCAAGTTTGCTGAGTGAGTAATACATAGGGCCAGTATTACATCCAATCAAAAAGAACTGAAGTCACTAACCAAAGCATGTAATTTTGACTACTTAAGGCCATATTAAATTTTACTTCAATTTTATGGCAATTCTGGAAAATGATCTTTCTGAATCATCTAATTTAGTTATATTTAAAGACTCAACTTTATTTTTTCTTAAGCACTTTGAGCCAATATTTTTATACTGGGCACCTGTAAAGATACATACACACTAGCCCCTTCAGATATTTAGCTTTTATCTGTCACATATTACCCCTAAAGGTGTATCTTCTATGGACAATTTATTATGTTTTGTAGAGCAGTATTCCTCTATATGGAAGTTATCCTTCCTTGGGTTTTCAGTCCCTTATTTGTAAAATGTATTCCTTTATTTCTTCTAACTTTTTAACTAAATTTGACAACCTACTGTATCTAACCTACTGCTCACCCTGCTAGAACATTTCTGGGGGGGAGGGGCTGGCTTTGAGGTCTCCTGTGCCCAATGTGGATACAGATTCCTTCTGCTACCTATGGATCAAGATGTAGAACTCTCAGCTCCTTCTCCAGCACCATGTCTGCCTGCATGCCGCCATGTCCCACCATGATGATAATGGACCAAACCTTTGAAAGTGTAAGTCACCCCAATTGAATGTTTTCTTTTATACAAGTTGCCGTGGTCATGGAATCTTTTCACAGCAATAGAAATCATAAGACAAATGTCAACATAGATAGAAAAATATCTTACAATCCCCAACCTCTAGATGAAGAACTGTAGGTAATCAATGGCTGTTGAAGGAAGGAAAACTAGTTTTCTCTGGGGTTGAGCCCCAATCCCTTGTGGTCAGTTATAAACATATGCACACAGAACAACACTAATTGGGTTCAGTGGGCTGGTTTTTCTATCTGTCTTTCTGTATTATATGTGTGTGTGAATCCATCTCTCTATATAACACATTAACTTTAGATGAAGAGGTTATGGATTTCAGAGGGAGTGGAAGGAACGTGGGAAGGGGTGGAGAGAGAAGGAGGGATAAAATGATGGAAATACAGTGTACTCATGTGAAATTCCCAAAACAGATAAGATTATTTATCTTGCAAGACTTGTTCCATAAGTCTTTCTGCTTCTTTTTTAATTAATTAATTTTACATACTGACCACAGTTTCTCCTCCCTCCTCTCCCCAGTCCCTCCCCCACCTCTGTTCTACACCTCCCCCACCCACTCCTCCTCTGTCTCTATTTGGAAGGGGTAAGGCCTCCTATGGGAGTCAACAAAGCCTGGCACAGCAAATTGAGTCAGGACCAAGCTCCTCCCCCTTGTATCAAGGCTGGGCAAGGCATCCCACCATAGGGAATAGTTCCAAAGAGTCAGCTCATGCTTCAGGGACAGGTCCTGGTCCCACTGCTAGTGGCCCCACAAAAGACCAAGCTCTACAACTGTCACCAAAATGCAGAGGGCCTAGGTCTGTCCTATGCCAGCTCCTCAGCCATCAGTCCAGGGTCTGTGAGCTCCCACAAGCTCAGGTCAGCTGTCTCTATGGGTTTTCTTGTCATGATCTTGACTCCCTCTTGCTCATATAATCCCACTTCCCTTTCTTGTATTGGATTCCCAGAGCTCAGGCCATGACTTGGTTTTGGATCTCAGTTACTGGATGAAGATTCTATGTTGACAATTAGGGTAGTCACCAATCTGATTACAGGGGAAAGCCAATTCAGGCACCATCTCCACTATCGCCAGGAGTCTTAGCTGGGGTCATCCTTGTGAGTTTCTTTTTTTTTCTTTTAAACACTGCTTGGCCCATTAGTTCTAGCCTCTTATTGGCTAGCTCTTACATATTGATCTAACCCATTTCTAATATTCTGTGTAGCTTGTGAGTTTCTGGGAGTTTCCCTGGCACCAGGTTTCTCTTTAAACCAACAATAGACCCCTCTATCAAGGTATCTCTTTCGTTACCCCCTCCATCCTGCCCCTGACTCAACCATCCTGATCCCTCATGTTCCCATCCCCCATCCCCTCCTCTATACCCCCTCCCCTCTACCCTTTCCCCTCTACCCCCACCCCCAGTTTACCCAGGAGATTTCATCTATTTCCTCTTCCCAGGGAGATCCATGCATCTCTCTAGGGTCCTCCTTGTTACCTAGCTTCTTTGGGGCTGTGGAGTGTAGCCTGGTTATCCTTTGCTTTACATCTAATATCCACTTATGAGTGAGTACATAGCATGTTTGTCTTTCTGGGTCTGGGTTATCTCACTCAGGTTGTTTTTTTTTTTCTAGTTCCATCCATTTGCCTGTAAATTTCATGATGTCATTGTTTTCCCACTATTTCTTTTTATTTTTGGAGTTTATTTATTCTTTAAATTTTCCCTTTGCCAATTTTAATGAACAAGAGTGAGAACTCTACATGGAAGCTAAGAGTGGGGGAAGAAACAGTTCAAAGATTTATATTTTCATATTCTTTTATAAATCTTTTATATTTCTGTTAAAAATTTAATAGGCAAGGTGATCTCTTACATTTGTTCTAAAGTGTAATTATTCTAACCATTGGAATTGTTCTTTACAGAACAATCTCTTGTGGAAGGTTGCAAGTTTTTAAACCTCTACATAGATGACAGAATTATTCCTGGCTTTCACCTTCGCCTGCTTCTTGCATGCGTGTCCAGAGTGTAGGTGAATGTGGTGTGTACAGCCAGAACATGCCTGGGACAGCACTTTCCTTCTTTGCTTTCTAGGTCCTTCAGTCTATTGTGTCATCGTCTCTCTCATATCTCCAAATAAGGAAAGCCACCAAGACCATAGGCCAAACGCATGCCCTCTGGAGAGAGATACATATTTAATATAAAATCAACATTATTATCTTAACTTATTACATTACCTTTAAAACTGTTCCTTATGATTATTTACTTAGAACATGAATGTTGATTTACAAGGGAATAACTTACAGTAATTATGAGCTCTTATTTCAGAGAAAATATGCCTAAAGTAAGTCCAATTTTACTATCTCCAGAAACTCCTTAGCCAGACAGCACTAAGAAGTAAGCCCATATGCTCCCTGAAGATAATTGTTAAACCGAGTTCTGTGCGATACCATGTATCTTTAGCTACAAAGGTCTTGGAGGTAGAGATGGCTTCCTTAGCTTGTGTGCCACCCAGCCACATAGGAAGACAAATGAGAAGGGCCTTGCATACCCACCAAAGCCCACAGCTGCTATCTTAGTTTCTAATATGTTTTTAACAAGGAGTTTCTATTTTCCATTTTATACTGAGACCTATAAATTATGTGTGTAGTTAGTATTGCTAGTAAGTAGAACATAATAAGCACAGATTACGGGAGAAAAAGCACATTTAATTATATACACATTCTTCTCACAGAATCCAGACAAGTGCATTCACGAAAGCAAAGGGATTGCCTTGCCTCACCTTGGCTAGTTTTCATTTTCATCATTTTACCTGTGAATATGCTATCTTAAAGAATGTAAGAGAAGAATAAAGAATAAGACGAAACGTTTCTATTAGAAATTACACCAGTTAGGGGACTATCACATTCGGTGTCGTTAACGTGGAAGAGCAAGTATCTCCCAAGGCTTAGGAGTCCTGGTGGAAGAGGTTGTGGGAAGGTTTAAGGGGTGGCTGAAGACGACAAGCTAATAGTGTTCCCAGACTCAGCAGTGCTCCTGAACCAGCTAACTCACGGCAGTCGTGACAGCTTCACTTGTCCGGCCCAAGCTCAAGCCAGACAAAACCCCAGCTTGCAGAGGGGAGGTGGACATTAAGTCCCACGGCCAGCGGAGGTGCTGTTGGCAATCGATGGCTGCCGAGGGAGGGAGTCAGTTTCCTTGAGTCTGTAGCTCCTGGTAGACCAACTCCTCTCCAGTGAAAGGTCATACATCCAAGAACACAGGGGTGCCACGAATTTGACTCTGTGATTTTGTTTGTTTGTTTGTTTGTTTTTATAGACACCAAGTTTTGGATGAGTAGGGAAGAAAAGCTGCTGCTGAGTGGAGCTGGGGAAGGGAGTTGAATATGATCAAAACATATTGTAGGAAATTCTCAAAGAACACACGCACACACACACACATATACAAATATACAACAGAAGCCTGGATCACCTGCGAAACATCTAGGGAAAGAACAACCATTATAGTCAAATATAGTCTGCTTTATTTTCAGGACTGCATTTGAACTTTAGGAAGAAGTCATGTTTTAGGGAGAACTTTTTCAAGATGTTTGTCATTGCTACTGATGTTGATTCTGAAATGAGGCTGTAATGGTTGCTAACCATGCTCTACTCTGGGAGGCAAAACAACAGGTCTTGGCTTTCTGCTCCTCCCTGTTCTAGAGACAGCTGCTTCTTTCCGTGCAGTGCCAGCCTCGTTCCAGAGACACGATGGTGAAGGTCAGAGTGAACGGATTTGGCCGTATTGGACACCTGCTTACCAGGGCTGCCTTCACTTCTGGCAAGGTGGACATTGTTGCCATCAATGACCCTTTCATCAACCTCAACTACACGGTCTACATGTTCCAGTATGACTCCACCCATGGCAAGTTCAAAGGCACAATTAAGGCTGAGAATGGGAAGCTTGTCATCAACGGGAAGGCCATCACCATCTTCCAGGAGCGAGATCCCGCCAACATCAAATGGGGGGATGCCGGCGCCGAGTATGCTGTGGAGTCGACCGGTGTCTTCACCACCATGGAGAAGGCTGGGGCCTACTTGAAGGGTGGGGCCAAAAGGGTCATCATCTCCGCCCCTTCTGCCGATGCCCCCATGTTTGTGATGGGTGTGAACCATGACAAGTATGACAATTCCCTCAAGATTGTCAGCAACGCTTCCTGCACCACCAACTGCTTAGCCCCCTTGGCCAAGGTCATCCATGACAACTTTGGCATCGTGGAAGGACTCGTGACCACAGTCCATGCCATCACGGCCACCCAGAAGACTGTGGATGGCCCCTCTGGGAAGCTGTGGCGAGACGGCCGTGGCGCTGCCCAGAACATCATCCCTGCGTCCACTGGCGCTGCCAAGGCTGTGGGCAAAGTCATCCCAGAGCTGAACGGGAAGCTCACGGGCATGGCCTTCCGTGTTCCTACCCCCAATGTGTTCGTGCCTGGAGAAAACTGCCAAGTATGACGACATCAAGAAGGTGGTGAAGCAGGCATCTGAGGGCCCACTAAAGGGCATCCTGGGCCACACTGAGGACCAGGTTGTCTCCTGTGACTTTAACAGTGACTCCCTCTCTTCCACCTCCGATGCTGGGGCTGGCATTGCTCTCAATGACAACTTTGTAAAGCTCATTTCCTGGTACGACAATGAATTCGGCTACAGCAACAGAGTGGTGGACCTCATGGCCTACATGGCCTCCAAGGAGTAAGAAGCCCACCCTGGACCACCCATCCCAGCAAGGACACAGCAAGAGAGAGGCCCTCGGCTGCTGAGCAGTCCCTGTCCTAACTCAACCCTTGACACTGAGCATCTCCCTCACAGTTTCTATCCCAGACCCCCAGAATAGCAGGAGGGGCTTAGGGAGCCCTACTCTCTTGAATACCATCAATAAAGTTCATTGCACCCCCCCCCAAAAACAACAACAACAACAACAACAGGTCTCCAGGAAGGCAGGCAGCCCCCCCATACACACACTCCAAGCTGAATCGCCCATGGCACAACTTGTAAAGACTCTGAGTGTCTGACTCAACTGTAGATTTGGGTGGCTATCACTCATCTCATGCGTGTGTCTGTGATGATTAAAGATAACACATGTGAAATGTTTTAGTCAGTTTCCAGCCATTGAGTTGGGCGTTGCTCTAACTATCATCCCTCTCTCTTCTTCTATTGGGAGTTATATATAAAAAGATCCAGCTTTTCTGGGAGAGTCGGGATAAAATGTTTAATCTGATGCTGCTCTAATAGTAACACATGAGAAAAGGCTGCTAATCCAGCAGAGCATATAACAGGCAGCAGGCGGTTGGGCAACACTGTTAAAACTGATCTTCAAGGTTGAAGATGTAGAAAGAGTGTGACCCACACCAGGAAATGCTCCCGTGTAGTAGCTTTTTTTCTCTTACTTCAGTGTGAATTGCATTTGAAATCCAAGCATGCTTAATTTCCCTGCCGGTGAACGAAAACCAGCAACTGCCGTCTCTAGAAGTTTTAGTTTGCGAACACAAGTCATGGTTGACAAGAGATGAGATCCTGCGTCTGGAAAATGACAGAGGATGGAATCTTCACTCCAACATTTGTCATATTTCTCCTTTGTCACCTATGTAGTCTAGTAAGTATTTGAAGACATAACACTTTGTTTGGAAAAACTGGTTTTGTAAGGTAGTTTGTAAAAGAAGGGTGAGTATATCCTAGAGCCCAGCACTGTTTGCGTCTTAGGCATTAATTCTCCTCTCCCACAACTGGGTTCCATGCGTTATAAGATTGCCAAATTCATGGGAACAGGATCCCAATAACAGAGGTAGTGGGCCACACCTAATATGAATATGAACACACTTGCAACCCAGTTACATCGAAAATCAACCCTGAGTTTATGCAAGAGAATTAAGTTTTAAACTTTAAGAAATCTTTATTATATACTTCATCATCTGTACCAAAAAAAAAAAAACAAAAAAAAAAAAACTACCCAATCTCCATAATAGAAGCTCTTATCTACTGATAACAGGCCTGCCCAGGAGGACTGCAGAGAGCTGTTCTTGAGACATTCTCTCCAAAGGCAGCCACACAGAATGTAGCTTTTCCTTGGTGGAGAATACTGAGCTCCAGCCTAAACTCACCCAATGCAGGTTCAATGACCTTGGGTCCCTTCTGACAGGGCCAGGTGCCTGTCAGAGCTGCCACCCGCCCTATTAGCTGTTTGCTCTTTCCAGTGGATGGTGGCCCACCCATCTCACACCTTTCCTGTCGCCGGCATGCTCCAGCTGCAATGACTCATAATCTAAGACAAGACTCTGCATTATTTTCTTGATGGCTGGCTTGCAGGAGAGAATGAACCCTTCTTTTGCAGCCACGAAGTGATGAGAAAGAACATAGTGCTTCTTGTCGCAGCGTTAGTAACAGCTGGCCTTTCCGGTGTGCTGAGCTTGGGTACAGTTTTTATAGCAGAGAAGGGGAGGCACAGGAGGTGCTTGTGGGATGAGCCCTTTGCTGAGCTGATCTTTAGGTGGCCTCCTCTAGAAAGTTCCACGAAGGGAATTTCACTTGGGATTTATGAACAGAATTTTGGCCTTCCCTAGTGAAAATAAGACAAGAAGGGTGTTAGCTTCCTTCTTTTCCTTGTAACTGGGAAAGCTCCGAGACAGTCTGGGAGTCAGTGAAGTTTGTGTTTAGCATGTTCACCTCCTCCTCCTCTTCATTCTGATTTTCTGCTTTATCATTTTTTAAGTTGATTGCAACAATTTTTAAGAGAAGTGAGGTGAAAGTAAACCACCCTGTATGTATAGGAGTAACGCTGAGCTTCCCATAGCTGCCAGAAATGTTGTCAGAAAGAACAAAATTCCAAGTATCTTGCAGTGTCCTTGGAGAATCGAGAGGCAGATGCAGCATACCCAGTCCCAAATCCATGGCCAGGAGTTATGCTCTCAATATTGAAAGTGCATAAGAATCATACCCCAAGAGATGGGGGGATTGAGTGGTAATTCCTGGGCACACCCCCAGAATTTTGAACCAATAGATATGGGAGGGAAAAGAACCTAGGGTCTTGTGAATGTTAGACAAGGAGTTTCTACTGCTGAAGTTCACACATCTGGCCCTAAATATTTACATTTTCAAAAAAGCCCCTCCCCAGGTAATACTGATGCTGCTTCTTGGGGACCCAGACTTAGAATTACTTACCTGGAAGAGATTATAAACATATATAATGTCTGTCTCCTTTGTGTTGCTGGAAGACAGATAAAGGATCCCATTAGTTGAACTCAGTATCTGCCTGTTTCAAACTCTGTACAGCGATGCATCCATGTTTCAAAAAGATACATCATGTTCTTTTTTGTTTGTTTGTTTGTTTTTGTTTTGTTTGGTTTTTCGAGACAGGGTTTCTCTGTGGCTTTGGAGCCTGTCCTGGAACTAGCTCTTGTAGACCAGGCTGGCCTCGAACTCACAGAGATCCGCCTGTCTCTGCCTCCGGGTGGCGCACGCCTTTAATCCCAGCACTCGGGAGGCAGAGGCAGGCGGATCTCTGTGAGTTCGAGACCAGCCTGGTCTACAAGAGCTAGTTCCAGGACAGGCTCCAAAGCCACAGAGAAACCCTGTCTCGAAAAACCAAAAAAAAAAAAAAAAATCAAAAAGATACATCAATAAAAATGTTACTGACATGAAGTATATGTTCTGGCTGGATTTGTGTGTCAACTTGACACAAGCTAGAGTCATCAAAGAAGAAGGAGCCTCAGTCGAGGAAATGCCTCCATGAGATCCAACTGCAAAACATTTTCTCAATTAGTGGTCAATGGGAAAGGGCCTAGCCCATGGTGGGTGGGGCCGTCCCTGGGCTGCTGGCCCTGGGTTCTTTATGAAAGCAGGCTGAACAAGCCAGTAAGCAGCTCCCCTCCATGGCCTCTGTATCAGCTCCTGCCTCCAGATTCCAGCCCTCACTGAATTCCTGCTCTGACTTCCCCCAGTGATGGACTATGATCTGGAAGTGTAAGTCAAATAAACCCTTTTCTTCCCAACTTGTTTTCTGGTCATGGTGTCTCATGGCAGCAATAGAAACCCTTGCTGAGACAGTGTCCTTAAACAGAAGAACAAAATAAAAGGTACACACAGGATGCAGTACCTGGAAGTAATCTAGACCTTAGAGCAAATAGGGGTGGAAGAGACTCAGCAGCCCTGCGGTGGGGATGAAGTTTGACCTAAGCTTGAAGTGAAAATCAGATGAGGATAGGGTGAGATCTTCAGCATTGGGGAGCAGAAATTTGGTGAGATTGGCTCTCAGAATGCACCATTGAAAATACTTAAGCATAGCCAGGCGGTGGTGGCGCACACCTTTAATCCCAGCACTTGGGAGGCAGAGGCAGGTGAATCTCTGTGAGTTCGAGACCAGCCTGGTCTACAAGAGCTAGTTCCAGGACAGGCTCCAAAGCCACAGAGAAATCCTGTCTCGAAAAACCAAAAAGAAAATACTTAAGCATACATAAAGATATAAAGGGACCCCATGGAGGCAATGAATTCCCCTGAGGAGCAGCAAGGGCATAGCGGAAATGTGACTAAGACCTGGGTAGTAATGGGTTTTTAGTACAAAATCAAGAAGAGTGGTGGAAGGATTTTAGTTTTCCCTGTATGGGGAATTGATTCCAGGACCTCATATGAGCTAGGCAAGAACCATGTAACTGGGCTATAGCCCCAGCCCTGAGGCTGGTTTCTTAGGCACTGAGAATCCACTGAAGGTTTTGAGTAAGTTGTGTGTTCAGGTATCTTTATACACAGTGCTTTATATATGTTTAGCATATTGATTTCTTGTGGCATATTGTCCATGTAATCAATGCAAAAAAGGAAGGGGGCATTAAAATATATTAGTCAGAGGATGATAAGCGGGGAGCAAGAAACCAATTTGAAACCATAGTTCCAAACCGGGGTGATGAGGAATTACTAACAAACATCAGGAAGTAAGGAGTAGGAGACAGGTTTTGGAGAAGAGGTAAGCTTGCTTTTCAAACAAGCCAGCCAGAAGAGAAGAGGAGAGGTATCCAGAAGGCAGTTCCTGCCAGCTTCAGTTACGTGAGACCAGAGCTCGAAGTGTAAAGTGGAGCTCATGCTCATGGTACAACATCAAACACCGGAGTTTTCCGCTCTCGCCAGCTTGTCTCACTGACCCCCTTCTCCCTGGCATCTCCACGCCAAGGCTCTACCACACTGTGTCTGAGTCCTTGTGCCATGTTTCCTTACGAAAGCCGTTATCCAAGCAGCGGGGAGCTCCAGCTCAGTCCCTCAGCAAACAACCTTGACGTCTGGCTGAGTCCAGCCATGTCCAGAGGCCAGAGTCTTTCCACGGCCGACTGAAAGCCTGAAACTTAGCTGCATAATTCTATGGCAACCTTGGCAGGCCCTGCTGGCAGTACTAGGGGTGGCAACAGTGAAACCCTCTGTCGCCACACCCTGGCGGCTGGTCCCGCCAAGAGGGGTAAAGGTCAGGCAGGGCTTGAGCCCAGGCAGCAACCAGCTCCTGGTAGAGTCTGAATGCAGATGGAGATGAACCAGGAGAGGGCATTGCCATAACAGCCAAGACCAGCTAGAATATTAAGGCAAGGGAAAATGGGGCCGTACAAAGTATAAGCCACAGAGGAAAATTTGGAGCAGTCTTTCAGTGCTCCTGGTTAGGAGGAAGACAGGGGTTACTGGGTCAATGATGATCGTTCCTTCTAGATTCTAGAAGATATGGAAGAGGGTGAAGCCCAAAAGTTAAAATTAAAATTGTGTATGTTGTGTATGTACACGTGTATGCATGTAAGTGCGTATGCAGGTATGCTTGTGTGTGGTATGTGTATGTATATGTTTTCCTTGATCATGTTTTACCTTATTCTGTAAGACAACAGCTCTTATTGAACCCAGAGTTCACAGATTGGCTAGGCTTGCTGGCCAGAGGACTGTGGGGATCTACTGTCTCACCCCCTCTCACCACACACACACACACACACACACACACACACACACACACACTTCTAGGGTTACAGACGTGTACCACTGTGTCTGCTTTTTTAGTTAGTGCTAATGATCCCAAATCAGGCCCTCATGCCTTTAAAGCAGACACTCTATCAACTGAGCTATATCTCTCTGGCTCAAGAACTGAGATACGAAATTCTGCAAACTCCAGGGAAAGGCTGAGAGAGAGAGAGAAGACTGAAATTCTGTCCAGTGACTTGGAAGAAAATGGGATCCATATAAGATAAACAGACTGAAACAAAGGAGAATTACGTTCTTTATACCCTTGAGTTGGAGATGACTTTGACTGAGTGTGGATGCATCTCCTGGATCCTTGATTTAATACTGAATTCAAATCATCATGAGTCTAACAGCACCAGTGTTTCTCCAATCTTCCTGATGTTCAGCTAGTGAGAACAGATCAGGTTCTGATTCGAGGGCTGTCTGGTTTTCTTGCAGAGAAGATCTGGGTAACAGAGAGGCAGAGGTGTGGATGAGCAGCCCCAGGTCACAAATGGCATGGAATCTTACTAGGTTCAAAGTCGAGCAAACTGGAAAGTAACAAGGTAGCTGGATAAGTCAGCTCTGAGGTTATCTAGGCAGTGAAGAGCTGAGGAAACAAAATTTGCCTATGGAAAAATGTGCTTAGAAAGCGGCTTGAACTAGGGTATGTGCCACATGCTTGCAATCCTAGCACAGGGAAGACAGAAGCAGAAAAATCTCAAGTTCAAGGCCAGTTTATAGTGCAACACTGTCTCAAAACCAAAACAATAACATTGACAACAAAACAAGCAAATAAAAAGTGGCCAGATAACAGAGAGCATCAACCTGCTAATTATACCAGGGTCTCTGTGGAAAGTGGTGGAGCCCGTATGGTATGCAAAGAATAATGAGAGTGTTTTACAGGCCTCACTTTTTTTCCATTTTTTTTAACTAAAAATTTCCGCCTCCTCCCCGCCTCCCTTTTCCCTCCCCCACCCCCACTTCCCACCCCCCCACTCCCCTTCCCCTTCCTCTCCAGTCCAAAGAGCAGGCAGGGTTCTCTGCCCTGTGGGAAGTCCAAGGTCCTCCCCCCTCCATCCAGGTCTAGGAAGGTGAGCATCCAAACAGGCTAGAGTCCCACAAAGCCAGTACACGCAGTAGGATCAAAACCCAGTGCCATTGTCCTTGGCTTCTCAGCAGCCCTCATTGTCTGCCATGTTCAGAGAGTCTGGTTTTATCCCATGCTTTTTCAGTCCCAGTCCAGCTGGCCTTGGTGAGCTCCCATTAGATCAGCCCCACTGTCTCAGTGGGTGGGTGCACCCCTCGCAGTCCTGACTTCCTTACTCATGTTCTCCCTCCTTCTGCTCCTCATTTGGACCTTGGGAGCTCAGTCCAGTGCTCCAATGTGGGTCTCTGTCTCTATCTCCATCCATCGTCAGATGAAGGTTCTATAGTGATATGAAAGATATTCATTAGTATGACTATAGGATCGGGCCATTTCAGAGATTGCTGGGCAAAAATTGGGAACTGGAGGGTGGGGTGGGATGGGGGAAACAGGCCTCGCTTTTTGAATAATAACAAAGACTATAGGGTCAGCCTAATTGCCACTTTATAAGGCAGGCCTTGAGCTCAGAGACATTGAATACCTTGTACATTTATCTAGCCCAAGCCTATGTCCTTTCCAGACAGAATTATCTTTGCCAGTATAGCCTATACTGGTTTTTCTATCTAGATGTTGCAACTTCAAGCTAGTGGAAACTCACAAGAACAAAGCGGCACTATGCAGCTTGTGAGGCTGCAGACATCCCAAGAAGATTGTTAAGAAAAGAGCAATGGGCTGGGGAGAGAGCTTGGCAGTGGCGTTGCACTCGTGAGGCCCTGGGCTCAACTCTTCAGCCCCACACAAAGAAAAAAAGGGCCGATATTATCTATTGTATTTTTTATGATAACAAAGGATGCCATGCTTGTCTTTCTGAAATAAGAGCAGAAATTAAACAAACGTATGGGTTACAGCATCAATTTTTTTTCTGTCTGAGAACTATGGGAAAAAATAAAAACAGACTTTGAACTTTTTCCATGTTCTGTAAAGATGTATTACTTTAAAGTCAGAATGAGTCAGCCAAAAAGAGGTCGTTCCGAGCTTTTCCTGAAGCACTGTTTTCTCAAGCATACTCCCAAATATTAGATCCTGAAAAAAGGGCTTCGTGATGTCCAAAGTAAACCAGCCAGAGGCAAAAGTAGCACTCGAATGTCTTTTTAATCATTACTACTTTTCCTCCTACTTCTCGGCATGGAATCCTCACTGCCAACCCATCAGGTGGCTGTGACCAGCGCTTCAATGACTTCCATATATGCAAGGACATCATTATCACTAGGGCGTTAACATTTATGACTTCTGCCCAAAGGAAAATAGGATTACAATGAATGAAAATTAATATTCTCCTAATTTTCCTGAGTTTACTTTTAGAATATGAATGTGTGTATTGGCATGTGCACACATACACATGCACACACACACACACAGGAGAGAAAGAGAGAGACAGAGAAACAGAGAAAGAGAGAGAGAGAGAGAGAGAGAGAGAGAGAGATCGTGCAGGGTTTTGGGTTTTTGTTTTTTTCAGATTCTAATGCATTACTTAGCTTCTGCAGTTTTAGAGCCAATGGCAATGGCCCAGAGGGAAAGAGGAAGAGGCTCTGCAGTAGGTTAAGGTATGGTCCCAGGTCACTGTGATCTTTCAGAACAGAACAAAGATGTGTGGCGCGCCAGGCAGCCTTGGCTGTGGTAGGGAGCTAGAGTTCAGCATGCCCTGTTTTCATATTGTTTGGAAAGGAACAGAGCACCAGGTGTGATTCTCTGGTTCTCTGCCCAGGTTTGCAGGCAAATAGAACCCATCACTCTCACCCATGGCCAGAACACTTCCCAGTCTTGATCGTACCACCGTGAAAGTGAGTCAGAGAAGGCACTAGCTCGCCACAGGGCCATGAAAGAGAAAGTTCAAGGGCCTGTCTCAGGGGTGAGAAAGACTGATTAGGTGCAAGGAGAAATCCTTCCTTGTGATTATTTGCCCCAATAAATACAGAAGTTAATTGTTATACTCCAAGTACATGTGTGTTTTGTTTTTGTTTTTCCTAAGGATAAAATTTAAAACCATACTTTAAAGGACCCCAGGCTTTACTCTTGAAGGTCAGCTGTCTAATTGGTCTCGTAAGTTCCTGAAGCACTACTATCTCTTAAGGAAAGACAAAGGAAACTGATATGTTCTCACAACTGACCAGCAATGTTGACCCTACCAAAATTGACTGCTCCTGCCTCTGCCGGGTATTTGCTAGTTCAAGCAGCTTTCTCCTGTTCAAGTTTCCATAGCAATTAGGAAGAATGAAAGAACTATCCCATACCAAATGATTAAGTACTAAGATGGTAGCTTTTAAAAGACAGTGCTTCAAAGTTATAACAAAAATAAATGGTGAGACTTATTCACCGCGAGAGAAGATTTGATGCTT
This sequence comes from Chionomys nivalis, assembly GCF_950005125.1. Classification (NCBI taxonomy): domain Eukaryota; kingdom Metazoa; phylum Chordata; class Mammalia; order Rodentia; family Cricetidae; genus Chionomys; species Chionomys nivalis. The sequence continues at coordinate 60,371,580 of NC_080096.1, forward strand.
CCATTTTGAAAGTGTATTCTACAAATGACTTCTCAAAATATATTTTTAAGTCCTCAAGAACATATGACTATGGAAAAAAATAACTACCTTTTCAGCTTGAGAGGAGGAAAACTGTTGGAACACTTTAGGCAATGCCTACCCAATAAAAAAAGATATTTCTTGGACGACAGTTCACTCTCTAAACCTTCAAAAGCCTATCATTTATCATTAATTTTGAAATAAAACAGGAAATACCTGTACTAAGAGGACCTTTGAAAACAAGCAGAATAATTGGCAAGGAATATTTGGGGAAGCACTGACAATAATGTAATGCCTGGATTAGTCTTTCAAAAAACATGAAATTGTAGCTGGGAGGCATATGTAGCTGGAGAGTCAGCATTCCAGCACTGAGCATTATAACTCAGCCCTCTTGATATTCTGACATATTATTTAACAGAAAGCACATGGAAGATGTTCCCAGAGCTCACCAGCAGTGCTGTAATGGAGCTCCAGGGTATACCTGGCAGAGAGATGAACAGACCTTGTGATGGGCAGTTCATAACAATGAGGGAAAAAATGTTAAAGATATCATCTGTCTGTGTCTGTGACTATGAATGCATTTATGTGTGTATGCATTCATGTATGTAATGCCAGAATGTTCCATCTTAGAAAGGATTCAGAGACGACTATATCAGTGTTACTCCCTTCCCTCTTAATTGTCTTATTTGCAGTGTGTGGGGGATTAAATCCAGATCTTTGCGTGTGTGCTCTGGGTAGGAGGCCAGTCTCCTTCCTTCTGTCTTTGTAACCTAAGTTTTGTGTTGTTTTTTTTTTTTTTTTATAAATCTGGGTGTTACAATATTCTTCAAAATTGAAATTGTAGTATTATTAACAAAGCCATGAATAAGACTGAAAGTGAGAACAAACACTGGTGCATTCATCTTAACAGAATAGATCTTTTTAATTTTTTTTACCAAAAAACAAAACTGCAAAAGAGTTAAAGTTTTAGTTTATTCCAAGACTTTTCTTAGATCAACTCCTCTTCATACTTACAACTTTTCCACCAGAAAACAAAAACCATCATAACATGACAGCGGCTTAAGAATAAATTATGTATTATAGAATAGTTTGTGGGAGAGATCAGTTTTCATTCATATTTTATATATATATATAGCCACTCATATCTCAGGCATTAGAGGGGAGTTATTCCATTAATCTCAAAAACATACAGTGTCTAAAACACAAACCAGACAATTTTCCAGGTAATAAAGTTTAATGAAGAATGGAACAAGCACCAAAAAGGTTTTGTTTGTTTTATTTTTGAAAGAAACTAGTTAATTTGACAAACTTTTTTTTGAAAGAAACTAGCTAAATCTGACAGACTTTATGGTGAAGCAGGAATTTTGAAGAACTGTCCTACCTCGTTTGGCAAAGTTTTGTAATCTTCTTCTTTTGTGTCTTGCTTGTCCAGTTTGGACAGCATATGGTCAGCAGTTGAGGCAAGGGCAGTTTCTTACCCAAATGGCTACCTTTGCCATATTGAAAGTAAATTCCATATGGTGGTTCTTCAATGACCACCCTCCTTTTTTGAAGTAAATTGGTACTGTCAGGAGTAGATGTGTTTCACTGTCATTAAGAGCCTTATGTTATTAAAACATACTAAATGCCACATTTAGGTCTCTGAAGTGTTTGAAGATCATCTATCCATCTAAAATATATCTCTGATTGATCTTGAAAACATCCATAGGTGACTACAAGTTCGATTGCTATAGATGACTAATTACTAATCTACATTTCTTAATTATCATAAATGGTTTGTAATAATAGCCTTTAAGGACTAGAACGTTGCATTACATTTTAAAATGAGCTGCATAAGTACAATACCTTAAACAAGAGTAGAAACTTATACATATATAGTATGTTAAAACAAATCTTTCCTTACCATGACCAGTAACAATTTGCAACCAACTCCCCTAAATAAGGACAAATATCCATAGCAAACTGAGTGACCAAAATCTACCCACTCCACCTCTTGGAAATGTGGGTGTCATGTTCTCTAGACTGCTTCCTGTTGTTTGGGGGCAATAGCATCTTTAGGGGACCCTGAGAAAATTGGGATAATGGTCAAGTCCTGGGAGAGCTCGCTGTATTGTTTTTTGTTTAGTCTCTATGTGATGGGAAAGTGTAGAACTTCTGATGTCTTGGCTGGAGTAGTTTGGGAGGCTGGACCATCTCAGCTAGCAACTTTTAAGTTGTTCTGAATACAGAATTTTGATGGAACTGCAACAGAGTCATTCTGAGAAGCCAAATTACCTGGGCTACACTTGTCTTCATTGGTGTTTGATCCTTTTTTTCTGAAAACACATGAACTTTTAATGATCACATATATATCTGCATTAACACAAATGTGGATGTGTAGTATATACAAGTCATCTAAAGATATTTTTGTTCTGCTTTAGTAGGTGAAACTTTATGATTTTGTTTGGACTGTATAACCAAACCTCTGTCCATGAGGACTCTGAAGCCAAGATGCATCATATCTCATCTAGTGATAGAGCTGTTTCCATGCCAAAGGATCACCTGATTTGTAGTTTTTCTTGTTTTTTTTTTCCTTCTTGTCTTCACCCAAAATTTTCAGGAGGTCTTTCCCAATCAAATCTGATTATTATTAGTTTTGAAGAAATCCATACCCTTTGTTTCCTGTGGAAATAAAAGCAAAACCTCTTCTCCAACATAACATATTTTCTGACTTCCATTCTGAAGTTAAGACATTCCTAAAATATATAGGTTGGTCTAATTTAACAGTTTCCATAATCCAATGTCTCTCCACAGCTATTGCTTTTGTTCACTAGCATTTAAATATTTAAAGTTAACAAAGTGCTATATGTGATCCATATGCCCTGTGTATTTTCCATCCTTACATGGCTTATTTCTTTTGTATTACTTTACTCTCTCTTTAAAGATTTTACTTTATTATATTAAACTATTATTTATTTTTCTATGACTCTCTGCACCGATTTTCTTTCTTCAGTATCTAAACACATTGTTAAGCATTCTATATATGTTCTGAAATTTTCTCAGTCTGGACCTGACTTTTTGCATGCCTGTTCTGTTTTTCTGACCTTGTGAGCCAAATCTTAACCTGCTAGGCTCTCCACCACATGACTAGCTTAGCACAAGGCTGGCTCACTCCACCACCTTCAGGTAGGTGAGAGTAGAACCTCATGCCTGCAGGCTGGACCTGGAGCTGGTCTATCTGCCCCAGCTCTGGGAAGTTTCTGGGTACACAATGTAGTAGGCATTTCTACCTAGTCTCCCACCACTGAGTAGCATACCACTTCTTGCTCAGAAACCCCAATCAAGTGCTCAGTAGCAGGGCTTCTTTAAGGAGCTGTACCTCTGTATGCAGCAAGTACCAAGCCTATTCATAACCATTTTTCCCAGCTTTTTCAGACCCTATGTGGATTTACATGCCCCATGTTGTGTGCCAAATGTAGTCTTTGTCAGCTTATCGACTGCCCGTGGATCTACTGGTACCTTAATTATTGTCTGTGGCCCCCATGGCCCTGCAGTCAATATCCCATAGGCTACTCAGGTTGTGGCTGGGAGGGCCTTTAGATCCCATGGCACAAGCTCTGCCATAACTGGATATATAGGTTTAAACTAAGTCTCTGTTATTCTATTTATCAGCAAAGAATTAATTGGAAGTCATATGTGAGGGTGAAATCCAGAAAAACACAAGGTTTAATTTTGTAGCTATATCTCAAAAGGGTTCAAGATGATGATGCCCATGATTCACAATCAAGCTCTGCCTCTTGGATTGGAGGTGGTGGATGTGACTCAGGGCACACTGCTTGTCTAGCTTGGGTGGGCGCTGCTCTAGGTCCCATCCCTAGCATGGCAATTCTGTCTAGTTATCCATGTCCTCAAAAAGAAAGGCAAAAGAGGCATTGGTGGTTTGTTTTCTCTTTATTGTTTTCTTGGTTTTGGGCAAATTTAAGTGCCAATCTAGCTGGGCAGTGGTGACACATGCCTTTAATCCCAGCACTCTGGATGCAGAGACAGGCGGATCTCTGAGTTCTAGGCCAGCATGGTCTACAGAGTGACTTCCAGGACATCCAGGGCTACACAGAGAAACCCTGTCTAGAAAAGTCCCCATACACATGCAAATATATATAATATTATATATAATATATGCCATATATGTGCCATATATATCTGTATGTGTATATATATATGGCAATCTAGTAAAACCATGTTTTAAATAATATACCTTTTTATTCAGACAGCATATCATGTAAACCAGGTTAGCCTCCAACTAGGTAGCTAAGGATGAACTTGAGCTCCTGATTGTCCTGCTTCCATCTCCCAAGTACTGAGAATACAGACATGCAACACCATGCCTGGATTTAAATAACCTATTCTACAAACAGACAGACAAGGGCTTGTTCTCAGCCCTCGTCATGCGCCTCTACAAATTCTACCCCAAGCATAAAATAAAACTTAAGGAGTGTTTTTTTAAAAGGAATATATTTTATCAATAGTCAATCAAAATAACAGTTGCATTTAATTTTTGTCTCTCTGATGCTGGGCCTACTTTCTTTATTAATTTATACCATTGCAGAAAACATTTTAGCTCTGAGATATTCAAATGTTCTTTTTCCACAGAATATTTGAAAAGTTTTCTCAGGAATTCATTTCAATGGAGTCTTTATTTGGTCACTCAATAATTTAACCAGCAGTTATTGAAAGCCAGCATGTGCTAGACACTGGCTTGGTGCTGAGGGACACAAGGCTCCAAAGACACATTAGCTCTACTCAACAGTCTTTTGACAGACATTTAATGAAAAAACCCTCGTGTTCCTGGTGTAAGCAGCTATGGATTCCTCCAGGCCTCATTAAGTAACCTCTTTACACTGGACCACCTGACGCAGATCTCCCTAGAATACATTGAATGCTTGCTTAAAGGTTTGTTTTGTTTTTGTTTTTGCTATTATTATTTTTCAATATATTCTCCTCAAAACTTCTTACTAACTCATTAAGCAGGTCATTTCGACTGTCTTTGGTTCTTCTCCAAAGTCAGTAGTATGCAGTCAAATGTTAACCAGAGCCGGGGTGGCATCCAGACATACGTGACTTATGCTCTATAGCACACAATTCTATGGTATTCTCGCTTGAGTATCTAGAGTTTAATTAAAACATTAGAAAACCATACTCGCTGAGTGTAAAGCAGCTTCTGGTTCTCCAATGCTCATCCTAAGTCTGAAAAACTCAAAGTGAAAAAGAACTGTAGAGTGTCCCAGATTCGGGAGAATTCTTAGCATTCAGAATTTATTTACATGCCCACTCCTAGATAGCACAGACTGCAGTTTGTGTAAAGGCTCAAGTTTTTTTTTTCTCACCACATTTATTCTGCAATGTGTGCCCTGTGGCTCTCCCTGAAGAGACAAAAGGAGTGTGTGTGTGTGTGTGTGTGTGTGTGTGTGTGAGAGAGAGAGAAAGAGAGAGAGAGAGAGAGAGAGAGAGAGAGAGAGAGAGAGAGAGAGAGAGAGAGAGAGGAGAGACAGGGGCACAAGATTGTCTTAGTTACTTCTCTGTTGCTGTCAAGAGACACCATGACCAAGGCAACCTATATAAGGAAGCATTTAGTTGGGTGCTTGCTTACAGTTCCAGAAAGTAAGTCCATGACCATTACGGCAAGAAGCATGGTGGCAGGCAAGTGGGCATGGCATGGTGCTGAAGTAGTATCTGAGAGCTTACATATTATCTGCAAGTTGGAGGCCCAGAGAGAGTGGGGAGGAGAGACTGGGCCCGGTGTGGGTTTTTGAAACCTGAAAGCCCATCTCCAATGATACCCCTTCTCCAGCAAAGCCACACCTCTTAATCCTTCCACCAACTAAGGGCCAAGCGTTCAAATATATGAGCCTATGGGGACCATGCTCAGTCAAACCTCCCCAATGATCTTAACTAGGAATTGGAATTGGATGGGAAAAGGAAGCTGGACAGTAAAGATGGGCAGCTGGGGCATATGCCTCCAAAAGGCTCAGCTGTTGGTCATTGTCACAGTTTGTACATTGGTGCCCCAGAACAAGAGCTTGGAGTTGTCCCTGCATGTCCCCTGTCTCCAGAGGGAGGTGTGAAGTGCTTCAGGTAATGCATCCCAGTCTTGTACCTTAAAGCTGGTGGTGAGGGATGGCTGGCTACCAGCTTTCTGAAGACACACTTTACCTGCCATATGAGCAGAAAGCTTTATGCTTCCTTATAGAACCTGTAGCCTTCCAAGAGCAAGTTTTTGCTAAGCAAATACAGTTTCTTATTTATTTATTTATTTATTTATTTGTTTGTTTGTTTTTACTTAAAAATTTCCACCTCCTCCCATTTCCCTCCCCGTCCCCCTCCCTCTCCAGTCCAAAGAGCAGTCAGGGTTCCCTGCCCTGTGGGAAGTCCAAGGTCCTCCCCACTCCATCCAGGTCTAGGAAGGTGAGCATCCCACAAAGACTAGGCTCCCACAAAGCCAGTGCGTGCAGTCCCTTCTCACTTTCTTCTCCACATCTCCCCTTACCCCACTCCACCCCCAAGTTTCCAATTTTTGCCTGGCAATCTTGTCTCCTTCCAATATCCAGGAGGATAACTATATGTTTTTCTTTGGGTCCACCTTCTTATTTAGCTTCTCTAGGATCACGGATTATAGGTTCAATGTCCTTTGTTTATGGCTAGAATCCACTTATGAGTGAGTACATACCATATTCATCTTTTTGGGTCTGGGTTACCTCACTCAGGATAGTGTTTTCTATTTCCATCCAGCAAATACAGTTTCTTATTAACATTCTCTGTTCTCCACCGGCTGGTGACACCGTATCAGGAAACTGTTTTGTTTGTTTGCTTTGTTTTTTCCTAAAATAAACTTGACTAAGATCACATCCCTGAAACGCAAAAACCCACCTGGGGAGTTGCCCTTTCTTTACTTCCAGCTGGGCTCTACACAAATCCTCTGCTAGCAGCATCCAGCCATATACACCATAATTAGAATGTGGGTCTGGTACCAACTCCCTGGGTTGCACGGAGCTGCCTAAAATCGTGTGCCTTGGTTGCCTGAGATTCTGGGATGAAAACCGATAAGTACTATCTCTAGCCGCCTCTTAGAATAAACATGTCCATATACAGTTTGAAGTTCAGATTAGTGTGTTGTGAGCATCTATGAACCTGCTGTTGGTCAAACACATGAGTGTTCCATTGTTAGAATAAGAGTTGGTGGCATGCCAAACGTCTTCCGCTCTGACACCGAAATGGAAATGATAGCCAACTGGCAACTATCGATATAAAATCCGTTAACTCCGTGATGCGGTTTCCTCATTAGCTTTTGCTTCCTTCCTGGGCAACCTATTTATAGTTGTTATTGTGAATCAGTTTTTGTAATCTTGGTATTACATGAGACATCTATGTAAATAAGAAGTGAGGCGTTATTGGTTTATCAGAAGAATGTCTATTGCCAAGATTTATTGATCAGTTTATTATGACCCTACCTAGTACAATTTTAGAGGCAATTTAAAAAAAAATTGTCTTAGGGTTTCACTTACAGAAGTCCACTGTTCATTTTTTAGCCCCTATTTGAAGGCTAGCTCATGTATGATCTTACCAGTTCATTATGACAGTTGTTATGATCCGCCGCAGCCAGGGAGCCATATTCCAATTATATGTTCCATTGTTTCACTCGTGATACGAGAGCGATACAAATTGTTGATGATAATTATGTTGATTTCAGCAGTTTGCAAATTAGTAAATTAGTACATTTAGAAACATAAATATACCCGAAGGCTAATACATGTGTTGGGACTAGTTAAAGAGTATTTATTGAGTGTCTACGGAGTGTGTGGTGGACTATAACAGACACAGTGGTAGGGAATACCGACGGCAGCAAAAAACAAACAAGGAATCCACTCTGGCACAGGCTTTAGTTTGCGCCTCACTAACACTTGTCTGCTTTTTCTGGCTACCAGGTATCCTGAAACAATGGCAAGCAGCAATAATTTGCTACTTGCCCCTGTCCTGCGGGTTGTCTGGCTGTTCATCATTGGCCATCCCAGGCCTCAGTTATGATAGATGACTGTCTCTCGTGGGGCAGGAAAAGAACCTGCCTCCAGACATGTCAGTAGATAGGTGCTACCTGTGAGCAAGGCCCCTCTCTTCCTTTCCAGGAATGCTGACATCCTCAGGGACGCTGGAGCAGCCTCCTGATGGGTCTTTTGGGTCATGTTCCAAGGGGAAGAGGAAGCTGCAAGGCTTACTGAGGCCTAGCCATGGAAGCCACATCTTCTCAGGTCTGTCACATTCTACTGACCAAGAGAAGACCTAAGGCTAGGCCAGACTCACAAGGTTGAGAGACAGATGGCCCTTCTTGTCATGCAAGCAGTAAGGTTGTGTGACCTAAGCATGTGCATTTGTATATATACCAAGAGGGTAGTGTCTTAGTGCTTCTATTGTTACAAGAAACCAAATACATCTTGGGGAGGAGAGGGTTTATTTCACCTTATGGCTGGAATTCATGAAAGTCAGGACAGGAATTCAGGCCCAGGAGCAGGAACTGGAAGTAAAGACCATGGAGAAACACTGCTTACTAGTTTGTGCCTCATGACTTACTCAGCCTGCTTCTTATAGCACCTAGATCTGGGCCTTCCCTTGTTAGTCATCAAACAGAAAATAAGATAGTACCACAGTCTTGCCCACAGGCCAATCTAGTGGGGGTATTTTCTCAATCAAGTTTCCCTTCATAAATAACTCTAGCTTGTGTGGAGCTGACATGGAACTAGCCAGCACAGTGGAATAGGTTCCTTTTCCTAAAGATTCCTTTTCCTGTATTACCTCAAATTCTTTACATATAGAAGGGCTTTGATATATGATTTTCTTGTCAAAGTGTTTGGTTGAGTGTTCTGAAACCAGAAGCATTTAGACCAGCAATAGTGGCTTGCCATTTAAGCTTTAAAAGTCACTAGCCAGAGATAACCGTGGAGACCTGGAAACAAAGAGAAACCAATTAAGTTTGCATCCCAGTATTAAAGTCAGTTTATCTTCAGTTGCTTTTAATTTTCTGAGCCTGAAGGCAGTGTATTATTTAAGCTTTTAAGAAAGTCTTCTAATAAAAACTAATGGGTTCTAAAATATTGCAGCGCTCTAGAAAACGTGTTATTAATCGTATGACACTTAGGATGTACTCTGCACATAAAATATACTACCTTCTGCCGTCGAACACTGTTCGCACATTAAAATCCAAAGGTTCTGTTTAAGGGTCTTCTAGAAAGGGATCTTCGCAGGGTTTTATTGACTGTATAATTTGTTTGGGATATAAACCAATTTTTTTGACTCAGTTTTTCATTCTCCTACTTGAAAAGTCAAAAGAAACAAAAGGTTGCATCTGGTCAAAATCTACCTCTCAGCTCTCTCTGTCTGGTACCTACTACATTCTCAATTCCCTGTGTGTTCTTTCAGAGACAGTTTGTTTGTCTCCCAGTTTACTCATGCATGCTAATATACAAAAGGCAGCATACTGTACGTGGAGTTCTTCACTCTGCTTTTCCTTTCTGTGTCTTATTTAATTTCAGTGTTAAAAGATATGCTCATTCTTTTTTTCACAGCTAAAAAGTAGTTTATAATATTTAGCCTAGCCTAACTTCTTTACACACTGTTGAACTAACATTGGTTGGTTTCCTGTCTTTTGTCATTCTAAACAAATCTACCATGAATGACAATGCTGCTTTCCTCAAATAGAAATATACCTATAATTTTCTAGAAATTCAAAGGGTATATACATTTGTAATTATGATGCATCTTGCCAAATTGTTTTCTGTAGAAGACTGTATGGGTTACTCTTCTGTTGCTGAAATAAATAAATAAATATCATGATCAGAAACTACTTGAGAGAAATGATTTCTTTTGGCTTACAATTCATGTCCATTATGGCAGGTGAAACATGGCAACAGGAGCTGGAAGTGGACTGAGCATGCTTCAACCACATGCAGGAAACAGAGAGAGAGACAGACAGACAGACAGACAGACAGACAGATCAGGAAGTGGAGCCAGGCTGTAAAAGCTCAACGCCTGCCCTCAGTGATGAGCTTCCTCAGAAGGTTCTACTCTTACAGGCACAGTCTCCCTTAACAGCACCACCCACTGTAGCTGGAGTCTCTCATTTGAACCACCACCCAGATGAACCAGTTTATACTGGTGTGTCAGTATGTCTGTTCTCCACACTTTTGTACAGGGATTATTAAAATGGTAATTATTGACTTTAGTAACCATTATTGCAAGCTGTTTTTCTATAATGCTTTGAGTGGAAGGTATACTTAGTCATGCTCTGAGTTCAAACACCAGTGGGTTGTGTTTTACCATCCCAGTTCCCTTGGTTATGACCTGGAAGCTCATGTGTGTTATCTGTCCAATGCCATGCAGTATATAAATAAAATAAACATTGGGTCTGGGGCTCAGGCTTCCAGCTCTGAATCAGAGTTCTGCGTAGTTAAATAAAGCATTTGTAACACTTGCCAGATGCTAAGCTTTTTACATCTCTATTTACCTGGCATCTAAGATTAGCTTTACTTTGACAATGAGGGACAGTGCAGGCTGGTCTCAAATACCTGACTTAAAATGGCTTCCTGACTCAGCAGTCCTGGTAGCTGTAAATACATGGATGTCCCAATACAACTTTATGTTTTAAGATTACTAAACACTGGATACCCCCCAAAGTACAATATGGTACGTACATGTATGGGGTAACCAAAGCCATCTAATTGGACTTAAGGCCCATTCAATACCAGGGAATTCATGCCTGATATTGTAAGCCTATCCAACTATCCATGACTGGATGGATCATGGACCCTAGAAAAGAATCTATTACTGCCATTTTCCCAAAAATGGTACAATTCCTAATTGCATTCAAAATATTTATCCTATACCCACTGATACGTCATTGATGGCACAGTACATGTACTGGATTGGAACATGTAGTTAAGTACACATCAGGTGGAGAATGACTGGTTGTTGTGTCTCATTATCCCACTCTGTACATGGAGCACCTGTTCTGGGGCAGCTTCTGCTTCCTAGAAGCCAGGAAGAGAAAAGAACTGCACCCATTCTATACCAATAAAGCTTTCGCCCTCAATGGAGTCATAAATAAACAAACATTAATGCCAGGGGTCACAGCTGCTAACAGAAGGAAGGAAGCAGGCAGGGAGGGCAGGGAGGGCAGGGACGCTACCCTTGAGAGCTCGGTTGGCCACCAACAGCCCCAGTATTATCAAGAGTTTTCTGCCCTTTCTTCTACGTTTCAGCTCATGACTTCCTGATGCAGATATTGTTCCATACTTCTGAAATAATTTTTTAAAGTTTTAACATTCATTATGATGTGCTGAAATCTCACTACGTGGGGCAGTAAGCTGTTCTCTTTGACTCACTCACTGGTTCTCACAAGGGCTGTATGAGGTGGATAAGGCTGTTACTCTGTTTCAGATAAATCACAGCGCATACTTCTGCAAGTCGTTAGGTGAGGCTCTGAGCCTGGGGACTGTTTCCCAAATGTACACTTGGAATTAGCAAGTATTTTCCACACTATCTTTTTCTCTTTTGTTTTTTTGAAACAGAGGGTAAATTTTGTTTCAGTTTAAAATGAGATATAATTCACCTATATAAAAGTCACCCCCTCCAATTCCCTCCTGCACTATCCAGTGCCTTTTAAGATTTATTTTAGCCAGATATGATGGCACACAGCTTTAGTCTTCAGCACTTGTGAGGCAGAGGCAGGCAGTTATATATTGAGTACCAGCTATCCTGGTCTCCATAAGAAGGCAATCCAAAACTATATAGCGGACATGTCTCCAAGATAAAACAAAACTCAAAAACACAAATGTAAATATTTTTTAGTCGTGTATATTGTGTGTGTGCACATGTGTGTTTGTGTGTATAGGTGGGGAAATATGCAAAAATGAGTGCAGGTGCCCGAGGAGGCCAAAAGGGGGCAGCAAATCCCCTGCAGCTGCAGTTACTGGCAGTTCTGACCTGCTTGATATGGGTGCTGTGAACTGAATTGGGGTTCTCTGTCAGAGTAGTTTGTGCTCTTTACCACTGAGTAGTCTCTCCAGTCCTCAAGGTCTTTTAGGATATTCACAGAGTTGCATGAATAACAGCGCTGTCTAATTCCAGAACACTGTCATCATCCAGATGAGAAATCTACTCCCCTGAGCAGCCACTTTCCTTCCTAACCTCTTCAAAGCGCCTGGGAACTAATCTACTTTCTAACTTCCTGGACGCTCTTGTTTTGGATGGTTCATCTAAACATAATCATATAATATACAGTCTTTTGCATCTGGTTGCTCTCAGTCAGCATCATGATAAGGTTTGTCCATATGGTAGCATGTATCTGTCATTTATTTTTATGACTGAACACTATTCCACTGTATAAAGAAACGGCTTTTGATGCATTTATTATTTGAAGAATTTTGAGTTGTTTTGACATTTTTACTATTATGAAAAATGCTACAAAATTCCATGTAAGTTTTTGTGGACATCGGTTTTAAATTCTCTTGAGTATATCTGAAAATGAACTCTTGTATTTAACTTTTGGAAGAATACATAAGATGGTTTTCTAAAGTGGATTCACCATGTTTAATAAGTCCAGGTGCCTCATGTGAACAGATCGTACAGTATTTGTCCTTTTATTATTGCTTTACACATTCGTCATAATGCCTTTAAGTCTTCCATATGCTGTCATGCATTCTGTGGGTTTTTTTTTTTATTACACTTCTCTGATGGCCAATGTTCTTCACGTACTCTTTGGCTATTTGCATATTGCCTGCCTCCAGAAAATCGTTCACTTAAATCTCTTTGTTGCCTTGATGGATGGTCTGAATGTGGCCCCTGGAGTTCATGTGTTAATATTTGCTGTGTGTAGTGGTACACACACACACACACACACACACACACAATCCCAGCTAATAGAGAGACTGAGGTAGGAGAACCACTTGAGCCTAGGAGTTTGAAACCAGCCAGGGTAATGTAACAAGCATCTAAGACCCCGTCTCAGAAACCACAAGCACAAACAAACTCAATGGCCAAGGGATGCTAACAAACTTCGTGGCCATTAAGAGGTTTGTAAGCAATGAGGACAGACTCTTCATGAATAGGATTAGTACCACATAAGGACAATATTTCCCTTTTTCCTCTGGCCTTCTGTCTCTTCTCCCATGTGAAGACTCATCAAGAAAGACCCTTATTACAAGCTACATTTCAAGGCCTTGGCCTTGAGTTTCCAGCCTCCAGAACTGTAAGAAATAAACACATGTTCTTCATAAATTAGTGTTTGGTTTTTAGTTTGTTGTGACGGCAAGTCAGATGAACTGAGGCACTTTCCATAATGTAGTAATTACTCTGGACCCAAATCTGCCTTTTCGATGGTCTATAGCACATCTCTAGGTATCATCTCCCACTCTCCTCCATGTAGAATCAGCAAGGTAAATGATAACCTATGTGTTCGCTGGTGGTAACAGTGGCCTATTCAACCTGATACGTTTTCCAGCCTAATGAAGAAAATCAACCGTAATTACCAATAATACAAATAATGTAGAAGCTATTGATATTTTAATTAGTCAGATTCTTAAAAACTGGTAATAGATATAGAATCTCTCCAACTTTGCCATCCTGTTGTTTTTCTTTATGTAAATCTACCCTACAAGTTGTTGCCTGCATATTTTTCAATAGTGTAAATTTGATTGTGTTACATTCTAGCTCAAAAAGCTTCCTTATATCCCTAATTATCACCCAAAATAAATAGCATCTTCAAAATATTTTTATTTTGACCTAAGAAATTAGTCAGAGATACATGTTGTATGGAAGCCTAGAACACACATATACACAGAGAAACTGTATAAATGGACACAAAGTCAAACGAAAGCAAACACATTTCTTCCCTCACCACGTTATTTCCTTTTTGCTATTTTCTTCCTATTTGGGCAGTGTTGGTGCTGGGATCCAGGACCTTGTTACTGTTTGAGATGTGTAGGCCTATGATAAAATGCACTAAGTAAGTTTCAAAACTAAACCTTGCACACTGTTACTCTGTAGCATGCTCAAACACGGAAAGTCATGGTTCCTACTGATGTGATGAAATGCCATGACCAATGCAGCTTTGTTTCACTCACAGTTCTATATAACAGTTCATCATCAAAAGCAGTGAGGGCAGGAACCCAGACAAGGCAGGAACGTGGAGGCAGAAGCTCACACAGATGCCATGGATGGGTGCTTCTTACTGGCTTGCTCCTCATGGCTTGTTCAGCCTGTTTTCTTATAGAACCCAGGACCACCAGCCCAGGAATGGAACCACCCACATGGGCTGGGCCCTTCCTCGTTGATCACTGACTAAGAAACTGCCTTGCAGTCAGATTTTTTCAACCTATCTTTACTTTTTTCCTTTTTTATTCATCCTTCTTTCATGTATTACATCCCAAGTACAGTTTCCCCTCCTTCCTATCCTCCCCATTCCTCCTCTCCACTTCCCCTTCCTCCCAGATCTCTCCCTCCTTTCCCTTCAGAAAAGGACAGGCGTCCCAGGGATATCAGGCAAATATGGCATATCAAGTCATAATAAGACTTGGCACAGCCCCATATCTTATGGCTAGATATGCAACTGAGTATGAAGAAAAGGGTCCCAAAAGAAGACAAAAGTTTCAGATATATCCCCACACCACTCCCACAAGAACACCAAGGTACACAGCCATGGCATCTATGCAGAGGACCTAGATCAAACCTACACAGGCTCCCTTGTCACTTCAGTCCCTGAGAGCCTCTTTAAGCCCTGGTTAGCAGATTCTGTGCACCAATTTTTGTGTGTATCTTTGACACCTCTGGCCTCTACAATCCTTCCTAGGTCCACAGGATTCCCCACTCCGCCTAATGTTTGCTTGCAGTCAGATCTTATGGAGGTGTTTTCTCAATTGAGGATCCTTCCTCTCTGATGACTCTAGCTTGTGTCAAGTTGGCACAAGACTTAAGTAGTACAAAAAGTTTCGGCAATGTCCTACAAATCTTTCTGCAGCACAACCCAAGCCTGTTTGTATAAATCATTTATGAAACCGAAATTATTTTTTAAAATTTAAAAGGCATCAAAATCTAAATTTCTACCTTTGAAAATTCTTATTTCTAAAGTTTTGGGGAGGTTCCCAGAAATTTGTGTTTTTATCAGCTTTACAAGTTTAGATAAAACGGCTGATTCCATGAACTGCCAGTCCTTCCTCCATTACAAATATTTCTTGCTTCCTGAACCTTTTCTGTACACCTTCATTTTCCTCTCTCCAGAATCAGCATCTCACTTACTGTCATCTTTTCAGGTCCCCCTACTTATTCCCCAAGCAAAAGAATGTCTCATTTCCCTGGATTTGGGTCTTTTGGTGACATATCTCTTGTCATATAAACAACCATATTATAGCATTAGTTTTCCCTTACTGAGGGATGAAATGATCCAGTTAAGTCAGGATTTTGGGGGCTTGATTTGTTTGCGAGAGACTCACTATAGAGCTCACACTAGCCTTGGGTTTGCTCTCCTGTTTCCGCCACCTCCAGATTTGTGGGATCCCATGTGTGCACCACCGGGCCTGGCTCTAAAATCAGAATTCATTAAAATGGAACCTTTCCCTGTGAGGTTAGGTTAGTTAAGAGAGAGTTTAAGTGACCATGGATTGTTAAATATTAATATGGGATTATGAACAAAAATAAGTGGGTAGTAACCTTTCCTGCATGCATATTTATGCAACTTAGCCTTTGATTGATCTCGATATTCTTTTCATCATATGTTCCCCAAAGCAGGAGTAATCGTCACATCTAAATTCTAATTTCCAAAAAAGTTTAGGGCTTAACTTTTCTTTATCCTATTTTATATTAGATTCTCTTAAGAGTTCCTAATGTCTGTGGCCAGAGATTTCCAGGTCATGTCTTCGAGTTTGGAGCAAATCAAATACGCCAAACATTCTGTTCCCATCTTATTTGGCTGCGCATGTTCAGAGCCCTATTACGGTATTATGTTTTCCATTTTGCATGGGTATAAATTAAAGCACAGAGAGGATTTGATTAGCTCAGGATCCCAGAGTGACTGGCAATGATGGGAATAAGGGCTGGCTCCCCAGATTCCTGGCCCAGTTCACTCTGTACCAAACCACAGGTATGTTGCTTTTTTGCTGCTGAGGCCACACAGTGTTCCTTGGAAAGGATACCCATTAGCTCCAGGAGGATGAAGGCACATGGGGAGGCTTCAGAGGACCAGAGAGGCAGGGTAAAGGCCAATGACTTCCTGGAAGGCTAAGTGAGCATTCTGAATGCAGTTGAGAAAGCATGTGGCTAGTGAACACTTAACTGGGTTTGAGGATATTTATTTTAAATATCGAGCCACTTGGCGTTTATGGCAATATCTAGTTCTTCATGTTCATTTCTTACTCTTAGTATAATCTGGAGAGAGAGAGGGAGCGAGAGAGAGAGGCAGATAGGCAGTCAGGCAGGCAGGCAGGCAGAAAGGCAGACAGAGGGAAGTAGAAGCCTCCACACAGTGTTTAAAGAGACAGTGAAGAGTGGTGACGTAGGAACTAGAACTGGAGATTTTCAGTGACTGGAAACCTGACCTCCAGATACGGCTTAGAAGGATGCGCCCAAGGTTCCAATGTAATGCCAATCCAATGGAGGTCTGTGGTTGGAGAAGCTGTCCCTTTATAATCCTCTGAACACATGTGACTAGAATGGCTCACCCAGGGTTATATGACACCAACAGCCCTGGTCGCCAGAGTTCAGAGGCTCTTGTTTTATTTTCATTAAACCATTTATCTCCATCTAAACTCTTAACTTGTTAACTTCTTCCTTGTCTGTTGTCTCCGCTAAATGTTAAGCTAGGAGAAGACATGCCTTAATCGTGGTTTTATCACCAGCACTTAGAGCAGTGTCCGGGGTCTAGCAAGCAAGAACCGTGTATGCGCAAATGAAAAACAACCATTGATGACATCACAGTGGGGGGATCCTCTTCAGCATATGCATTGCCCTAAGAAATCGCCTAATCATGAGCCTTGGAATGACTTCAGCAAGTGCATTAGATAATGCCTCCAAAATGTTCACTAACTTCACAGAACACATTAGCCAGGCCTCACAGTTCATTCAGGAGGATGAACTCAGAGTTTGCATAACCAGTGGGGCTAGTTGTCCTACCGAACAATCTTTTATACATATGTAGTAGAGGGGGGAGGGCAGGTGTCCTGGGTGTCAGGGAGCAGCTATAGCTGGCTGCAGGAGGGCCCAGCCAGTGATGCCTGCTGGAGCTGTGATGAAAAAAGCAGAGGAACTTACAGTCATCGGGTCCTGTGGTCACAAGGGCATGTGTTGCATTTGCAAGGTCATCATGGGATAATTCAGGGTGTAGCTTGCACACATTCTGCTGCTGAAAGGGAGATTCTTTTTCCTACCACATCCGACACATGGTTTGCCAGAGGAAGGGCACGAGATCAAGAGCGCTGATGAGCTGGCCTGGTGCTTTCAGCCACATCTCTAGTAAACCAATGACTCCCTCCTGACTCCCCCGAAAGCCAACAGATTCTACTCATTACCAAGTGTGAACAACAATCACACAAGCCTCCAGATTGCTTTTGCCTGGGTATGCCAAAAAGCACTTTTCAAAAAAATAAAATAAAACTGTCAATGTTTGATGGGAGGGAAACATTTTATCCTATGTCTTAGATGCAGATAAATGCAGGGTTTGTCTCTTATAAATCTAGGAATTAAAAAGTGAAAAGGACATCATTATATAGAAATACACTCAGGAAACCACACAGTGTACTTAATATGTGGAGAGAAGATAAAGAGCCAAGCAACTGCTATTAGCTGGCTGGGGGTATATGTTCATGCCCATAACTAAGTGATCCGAGCTTCCCCAAAGCCGTAGTGACATGAGTGAGACAGCATGAGACCATATGTCTAACTTGTTTGTTGCCCCACAGTAGACAAAGCATTTATATAGGAATTGGCAGCTTGTGGTACAACCTTAGCTTATCTGTTTGTGCTCTGTGGTCTTTGAAAAAACTACTTATGTTCTCTGAGCTCTAATTCCTTCATTCAAATGTATAAATTATTTTACGGGGTTGTTGAGTATTAAAAAGTGAGGTCATTTGAGCCAACTACTTTGTAGGTATTTGTTTTGCATTAGCTCCCTTTTTTTGGCCACCCCATGATCCAGTAGCTTAGTCTGAATTAAATGGGATTGCCCCCAAGACTGTGTCATAAACCTAGCCCTTAGCCGTGTTAAACCCACCACCCTGAAGCATCCTGACATCAATATCTAACTTGTTGATGATGAGCTTGTGAAGATTACTTCCTGTGAGATCTTTTTCCCCCTCTATGCAAACGCAATAAAGACTCTTTCAGCATTTGATTCATTAAAGATTTTATTTTTATTTATGTATCTCTGCATGTGCAAGCACACGTGAGTGCAGGAGCACGCAGGGAACAGAAGAGGGCACTGGGTCTCAGGAGCTGGAAACCGGGGTCCTGGGAAAAGCAGCAAGTGCTCTTCTAACTGTTGAGTCATCTTCTCCTTTTCTCCCTATCCTGCAGCTTTGTAGACCACTTAAACTGAATAGTACTCACCAGCAAAATAATGAGTGTCTTTGCTTCTGCAAGCAAATCATAATTACATGGAGCATCTCAGGCACTACTTAAGCCTAAGGGTGAGACCTTTAGAATCTAACCTACCAAGTACACTTTCAAAGTAAGGAGTTTAAAAATGTAGTTGGTAGGTTAGATTCTAATTTAGTGGCCCTGAGACAACACAGGAGATTAAAAACAAATACTTTAGCGGTCTCTCTTTGATGCAATTATATTGTAATCTGAAGAAACAGAACTTTAACAGTTGCTTTTTGCCTGAACACTAGACATGCTGTGCTTTAAATCATAAGTTAATGCATTAGAAAAACAAGCAATTTAAAGTAAAAGATAGCTGGAAAAAAAAAAAACACTAATCTACGAGACCATGTCTAATCAGAGTCAAAGCTACCATGATCACATGTTTTTAGAATCTGCAGTGAGGGGATTTTAATTCCTGCAGACATATGTTTGCTATGGAAAATTATTTTATTCCTAAGAACTAACCTTTGTGTTCACTGCATATTTCACCGAGCCCCTTTTATGTTTCTTTGTCTCTTGCCATACACACAAAATTTGTGGGTATAGAGAAAATATGCAATCCATGGGCTATCTGCCTTCAAACAGTTACTTTTTTGTCATTAACATAAAATAACCACAAATCTTTAAGTGTGAGCTTACACAACAAATTATTGACTCGGAGTTTTAAGTACTGAAGGGCTCAGGGGACTGATAATGAATCTAGAGAAAAAGGAAGGCTCAGAAAGATTGAGAATCTAGCGAAAATCCCTGAAAGGCAAGTGGATTACCAAGGTGGAGGGTGGATTTGGGAATGAGATTTGTTTCAACACATACATGCTCAAATGTCCTTAAAGAAAAGTGTTTAAATTTTAGAGCATTTCTTATCCATACAATACATACAGTGATGTCTAATTCTATAATTTGTTACAAAGGCTCAACAATGTAAAGAAAATGATAAGAGTTTGATACACAGTAGGTACTTAGTAAATGTCACTAATATAACTCTTAATGTAGCTATGTCCCCCCCACTTTTTTTTAAGTGACTTCACTTAACCTTGGAAATAAGTTTTGGTAAGTTAGTACAGACATCACGTGAGAGAGGAAGCTCTGAATGGAGTCAGAGTCAAAAAACTACAGAAGGGAAGGGATTATCTGCTCATTAAAATGATTAAAAAAAATCATTAGTAAGAAGAGTCACAGTTGAGCTCAAGTCTGTCTTTGTGCAAATGGAAGAACGCTAGAGATAGAACAGGGGAAGTAGAAAAAGGCACATGAGGAAGAGTCAGTGAGGCTTGGAGTGTTAGGACACCATCGAGATAAGCCGAGCTGTGTTGAGTAGTCAGTGAGCAAGACAACATTAGCTAAAGAATTCGACTGGGGGAAACAGGGATTTAGGTTGCAGAGAGAATGGCTCAGCACCAGTGAAAACCAAATGAAAAAGAGACAACTGAAAGACTCCCCATCAGACTGTTCAAACGTGTGACCGGAGAAAGCAAGCCCAAGATGGCGAAAGGCTGTGGTGAAGGAAAGGAGGGGCTAGCATGGGAAGTGGAAAAGAACCAACAGAGGCAACGAGCAGTGTCAAATACATCAGCACCAAAGAGAACGGGACTGGGCACAATACGCCCGCATTTAGCTACAAGGTGACTCAGAGCTAACTACATCAAGGCAGCTTATTCCTTTAGACGAGGAGGCTGGAAGTGATGCTCAGGGGCTCCACTGAGCTCCACTGCTGGCCCCAAAGGATAAAGTTACAGTAGGCAAATATTAAGTTATTTTGAAATGAAAAATCACAGATCTAATGTTTTCTAACTCTGGCAGACGTTTATCTTTGGATTTCAAATGAACAATTAAAAGTCTTGAGAATTCCCCCAAATCATAGATTATTTTGTATTTTGGGGCCGCTTTACTCAGGTCTTAAAAACAATGGGTGACTATAATCCTAAATGGAGACTCGTAAAGTTTCTTAGTTTGTTTACTGTGGCTGGACTGGAATACTTGAGACGGGGTAATTCATAAAATGTTTTTTATCTTGACTTATTGTTGTAAAGGGCAGGAAGATGGTGACCGCTGGACACCTCCAGAGAGGGCCTCGTTCTGTAAGACAGTACAGTGAGCATAGTATGTGGAAAGCAAGCGGGCACAGGCAATAGAAACAAACAGCTAATTGCACAGTTACACTTTGATATGTAAAACACAATTTATGTCAGTTTAGCTAGGGAAGACCATTTCTCTGGCCCTGTCCGTCTACAAGGCTCTGGTACAGGGTCTAGCAGCTGCACGGTTAGGATTCACCACACTCATCAGGACTTAGGTTAACCATAATGCTGAGGAATTTTCCTCATTATCTTTGTCTCCAAATGTTACCATACTATAACTGAGTGGATTCTATGGCAGACTTTTGAACTTACCCTGGCCAGTGCGGAGTGGCCTTGGACTCTTGAGACAAACCGTCAGCTTTCTCCATGGTGGACATTTTGCAGTGGACAGTGGTGGCCGTGAAGTCATCTGTCTCTTTGGATTCTTTTCTTGTCCCTCCTCTAATAAGGGCAAACACTCGCAGTACCAATTGCAGTAATATTGAAAGTCTCACTTGTTCTATGTGGCAGAGGCTACTCCTTCACAGAGCATGCTCCACGGATGCAAGCGGTCATCACAGGGCTGTCTTATTTTCTAAATCTTTGCCACCTGCTACATTTAATCGTGTCCTCTTAGATGGACCCTCCTACGAGGCAGTCAGCTTCCGCCACTTTTACATTACCCCTTTGGCTGGCTCAAAAGCAGTTAAAATGGTCTATGTCCCCACCCCCAACAGCAGTTAGTGGGACCCCTGAGAGTAAGGAATGGGTGACAGGAGCTTAGACAGATTACCGGATAGGCAGACACGGGGAGGTGAGGGATCATAACCAGATTATAAAGATGGAGAACTCCAAAGATGGCTGGAGTTCTCTCACCATCCTTACCTAAGTGGGGGAGGGCGACTGGGTAGCTTCAAACCCTAGGAGCCCACCTGACAAGTTCAAGTCCAGACCAGGATTGCTGACACTAGAATTATAGACTATCAGCCTATCTTTGTGCAACACTAACTGGTGGTGGAAGACCCTTCAAAGGTCCTGATAGTCTGCCCCTCAAGGAGAGACCCTGGCTTCCACTATCAGGCCATCTGCTTTAAAGTGGGTCTTCCTCTTTATGTGCTTTGCTGTGTTTTCTCGCTCTTCACAAAAGCCTTTCTTTCTCAGAAAAAAACTACAATCACATCCTCCACCACCACCAAATAAATAAATAAATAAATAAATAAATAAATAAATAAATAAAACAATACACACCCAGAAAACAAATTAGAATAAAAATGTCAATATTTAATATCCAAGTTATAATTGTTAGAACCAAAAGTTTAAATGTAGACGATATTAATTTACTTGATATTTTCCACTTTGGTCACAGATTTTCCTTTTTTGTTGGCACAGACCACATTACTAAGTGTGACTCTGAAGGTGTAAGAGCTCAATGCTATTGTGCGTGCAGCTGCATATACACCCATGTATTTTAAGGATGAAAATATTTTATCTGCTATGAATCTGGATTTGACATTGAATTGCTTTTTCTAAAGTTTAAATTTTCTCAACAATTTGTACTTGAAAAAACTTGTAGCCCCTTATGAATGCAAAAGGCCTCCTACAAGGTTGTCGGCATTACAAAACTCAAGGGTTGAAATTGCCAACTTAAAGACTTCTTTTTCCCCAAAACATGTTATTTCTTTGAATACAATTCATAATGAAAAGAACATATTATGCAAATAGCCTTCTATTAATTTGCAAGGATGACTCATTGGTAGCTGCTGACATGGCCAGGAACATAAACTTATAACGTGCTCACAAACACAGACAAAATTGACCAGATGACTGTCATCCCCTGCAAATGTCACCTTTAGCTTTCAAATCCCCGTGTCACGGTCCTTCTTTGGGTTCCTTCTAACTGTATCTCTCAATTGAGTCTTCATTATCATAGGAGAATTATAACACTTTCCCTCGTTTACTGATTTCTCAGAATTTAGGAAAGATATCTAAATTTCATGGGAAATAGTATGAGGGAATTCCTACGTGGAAATTTCAAACATGTTGTCCCCTTGCCCCCCTCCCCCATAACGTTAGGCAACTTAAAGCAGCAAGTAACAGAAACATGACAGGATTAATTATATCCACAATAGGACACCTGAGCAATCAGGGGTGTAAGTTTGGGGGATGGATGGAGCTGGGTGGTGGAGACAGACAGGCAGGTATGCTGCCCTGGGCTCCATCCCCAGCACACTGAGGAAAAGTTTGCTTAACATTCTTCATGTTCCCACTCCATTTATCTCCCCTGGAACATAGGTTTTCTCTGGTCACAAGGTGGGTGAGGATTGTTTGGGGTACCATATTCTCTCATGCTAACAACCAGATCACAGAAATGATCATTTATTTTCTACCACTCTGAGATTTAGTGAGTAAAATAATCCTCACCAAAGTAATCTTTACAAGGAGTCTTCAATGCCTTTCCCTCATGCTAGAAACAAGTAGGATATTCAGCTCTAAGGCAGTCACGGCAGAGGGAAAGAGAGCAGTCGTAGCCAGGATACATAGGACAACCAGTTAAATCTGAAACACAATAATGGGGGCCAGGCATTGTCACACTGCTCAGTTTTATGACCCTTAACCTTTTCTTTTTATAAGTTTTCATTGTTTTGGAAAACTAAAAAATGCTTTTATTTATTTGCACAACAGCTATTAGTATTTATTAGAAATTTAAGTTCTGATGCTTTTTAAAGCTATCAATTTGTTTAAAATAATACACTATTTGCTGTTATTATTATATAATGGGAAGAATTAATAATCTCTAATAATGATGATCTATAGTCTTCAGATCTTGACATAGACAGGTTATCCTGGATTGTCTCCCTATATGATGTAGAGGAATCACAAGGGTGGTTACAATCAGCAGGCAGAGAAAGGAAGAGGTCCTATGAGCAGTGCAGCCTCAGGGGGAAAAAGGGCTCTGAGCCAAGGCGTGGCCTCTCAAAGGTGTAAAAGGATGAACAGATTCTCCCAAGGGCTCCATAAGGGAACACAAGTACCTTGATTTTAGCTTTTGAAATGTTTATTTTTTTATATATCTTCCTTCAGACACTCAGAATTATAATAAACGTGGGGGTTTTTTTTGTAATTTTTATAGCGGCAAAGGAAACAAACAAGTGCACATAAAGAAGTCTAGACAACCTGAATGTTCGGTGAGAGGAGTGAATGACACTGATTTACGCTCCTGTGGCAGCCGATGGACTAACAGGCAGGCAGATTCTCCCGTCCGCCTCACATCAGACTGTTGTGATATTGTATGTCACACTGGTTTTCAAAATGCAGAGGGGAATAGGAAAGGTAAACAAACTATCACTGAAACAAAACTAGTTTTGACCTGCCCTTTTAGGAGGACCTTGGGACCTGTTGGGGGTCCTCAGAAAATTCTTTGAGGATCCCTGGTGAAGGGTGAAATAGTGTTTCCTATCCCCTCTTAAAGGACTCTTTCCCTATATTCCTGTAGCAAACTTGTTTGGCACAGTGGTGATCAGATCAATGTAGTGTAATTCTGACATTCCTTGATCCTCCCTTGCCCTGAAGAAGCTTTTACTTTAGCTCAAGAAAAGTAGTGAGCACTTGGACTGAAAACCACAACTTAGATTACAGACACACAAGGGGAAAAGTAAAGGTAGAGACAGAGGGAGGAGGATGTTGGATGATGGGTAAAGAACTTCGACTCTTCAGAAGTAAAACTGGAGATGAGGTGCGATTGGAAAGAACGGACCCTGAACAGGGTACGACTTCAAGAGCAGACAAGAGCCACTAAGGTCTAAGCCCAGAAAGCAGATTGGCAAGTTATAGGAACAGAGACAAAGGCCTCAAGACTTGAGTAGAATCCAACAGAGTGAACAAACACAAGGAAGCAAGTCAGGGAGATCAGGGTCATGCAGGATACAAAGGACCTGGGGTCTTGTACCAATGGCCACACAAACTCACTGGAGGAGACCAGGGCATCCATCAAATCTGCCACCTTCTTAAAGGCTGCTCTTCAGCCCAACCAATTCTTGATCGTTGTCATGACTGCTCCCAAAGGAGGGGGACTTCAATAGACACATCTTACCTTAGGTATATCAACAACAGACAGGTAGATCCGGAACCAATCAGGAGATGTAACTTACACATCGCTTGATCCAGAAAAAGACTCCAAACATTGCAAGTGTAGGTGTGCGTCCAGAAACACACTGTGTGAATGCAATTGTTTGGCAATCGCAGGAGTGCCACTTCTCCAAAGCAGTAAGTGTGTGAATGGGTTTGTATGGGTAATGACTCCGAAAATAGCAGCTAGTTTTTCTCATGTTTTCACGATGCAGGAAAAACACACCAGAACTTGGCTTGTTTCTGGAAAATTTTTGGGATGCTCCTCATTTGCTCAGTATGAACATTTGGTCATCATTATCCCTTGTGTAATCAGTTTCTGCAAACTAGAGAATGATGTTACAGTTATGTTTAGGGAATAGGCTCCACACCTTCATCAAGTCATTTAGAGATGAGCCTCTTTTGATAACAAGTATTTAAACATATGTGGATAAGGGGTAGTTGCCTAACCTGTAATTTATACCAGTGAGAAAAGTAACTGTCTCTCATTGGAAAATTAGAGATGAACCATGTGCCCAAACACTACAGTATTTTGTATAACGTGAGAAGCATTTACCACACAAATTGTCCCATACAAAAATGACCCAAAGAATCCACAAATTCTGAAGTGAATAGAACTCTGCTTTGCAAGGGCCTAGAAGGAGTCAGGAATTGGATCCAACTAGTACACAGAACCACAGAACTGCAGGTGCTGGTGGCCCTGTTATTAAAAAAAAAAAAAAAAGCTGGGTCTACCACGTGAATAAGCTGAGTTACATTCTCAGGCCAGCTGTTGCTACTTGGGATCTAGTCAGGCATGGATCCTGAAAAAAAAAGTTAATCTTAACTATTGTGAAAATGTACATTAAACTTATGACTGTACAGGAAAAAAGCCTCCTTAATTCCAAGGCTACATATTTTCGAAGGAATTTAATTCTGACCTCTGAATGAAATTATGCAGTCTCTCCCTCCGCTTGGGGAAGAGAGAAAGGACGGGGAGGAACGGTTTTCTCTTTTCAGGAAGAAACAGTAATCAAGCCTGTTGTTCAGCCAACCAAATCTTCGCGGATTCTCTGATTTCTTAGAGCTCAGAGAGCGTGCTAGAAACCTGTGCCTTCCTCCCGAGACTGATAAGCAAAAAGTTTGCCCTAGCGATGATAAATCTGCACAAAGCGGAGATGGTTTTGGCACCTTGTGTGCGTTAGAAAGATGAGCATGATTAAGGCCTCCCCCCACCACCCGGGTCTCGCAGCCCGACTTTGTGTTTTGCTTCCACTTAAGAGCTACCCTTTCAGCTACTCGCGGGAGCGCACCGAGCCTATTGCCTGTGGCCGTGTCTCCAGGCAAGGCAACTCGGGTCGGCAAAGTGTCCCTCACACGTGTGACTGGTGTCCAGCCGCGGGCGCCCGCTAGAGTGGCAGTCTCCTTCCTCTCTCTCCCCCGCCCCGCCGCAGCTCCAGGCCCAGACCTAGGAAAGGGGAAGGAAGCCCTGGCCGCAAGCCGCCGTCTGCGCCGGCACCAAACACGCCGCTCCCAGAAACTTTTCGCCCCCAGCTGTGCGCAACTTTCTGCCGGGTGTCCCCGCGGGTCGAGGTCCCGAGTCTCGGTCCCCGGCTCCGCACGGGGCTAACGGAGCTGGGCCGAGCGGACCGAAAACCCGAACAGCCGGGAACCGGGGCGCTGCGCCTGCAGTCGGACTAAAGTTCGCGCCCTCCGCTCGGCAGCTCGCAGCCTTCCCTCTCCCCTCCCAGCTACTCGCATTTTTTCCCCTCTTGTTGACAGCTGGGCGCTGGCGGCCACCTCCACTTCCACGCCCGCACCCCCCGGGGGGCGCCAAAGTTGTTTTTCCACCCACGGAAGGGGTGGGGGGGGTAACAAGGTGGGGGTGGGGGAGGAATAGACATCTTCCACGAAGCCCCTAGAAAGCTCGAGGACAACAAGCAAACAGGCGGCAACACTGTAGTCTGGACAGTTGTGCAGAGAGCAGAAACTTGTGCTGGCGCGGTCGCCGGTCCCCCCCCCCCCCCCCGCAGCCACCCGCGCCGCCGCGCGCACCCCCACCCCGCCTCGCCAGCAGCCCCCCTCCCGGACAGTCCGTTCCCTTTTTTTCTTTTCTCCTTCGGCCCGGGGAGGAGCGGGGCAACTCGGAGCGCCGGCCCGGCTCGGGGGAGCGAGCGCGACCCTGGGCGCGGGTGTAAATCAGTCACCTGAGCGGCCGCCGAGGGGCCGCGGCGAGGGCGCGCGCGGGCGGGCGGGCGGGTGGGGAGTGGCGCGGGCGGCGAGCGCGGCCCGGAGCGGCCGGGCGGGGGAGGGAGCAGGCCGAGCGGCGGGCGAGCAGAGGCGACCGAGGGGCTGGTCCAGGCGCGGCCGCTAAGAGGAGACCAAGAGGCGGGGGCTGCACTTGACAACCAGCATGCCGAGATGGTAAGAAGTTTCCACCTCCTCTCCGCCCGCTTGCGTCTGCACTTGGTAGGGACTGACCCGGGCGGGACGCCCCGGGGCCGCGGCGGGCCCCGTTCTCCTCTAGCGCCGCGGCGCGAGGAGGCGGGCAGCCGGCGACGCTCCCCAAATCCACCCCCCTCACCCCAACTTGGCCCCAAGTTCGCAAGGCGGCTACGGGCGGGCGGGCGCGGGCGAGGGCTCCCTCGTCTTAGGTGTGTGGCCCGCAGTCGTGGGCTCTGGGGACCGGGAGCCCTCGGGGAGGGCGCGGGACGCGGGGACGCGGGATGCACGGAAGGACCCGGAGCCGCGACAACTTTCCCAACTTGGCCGGCGTGGGCAGAGCCTGAGCGGAGGCTGGGCGTGGGTCCCCGGGGTGCGGCCCGCGTGGGGACCGCAGCGATGCCGGCCCGCGCGGCTGCGGAGGACGCGGACGCCGCCAGTCCAGTCCCGCTAGACAGACACGTGTGTGCTTTCCCAAAGTGCGGTTCTGAAGCAGCCGGCCCACTGCACTTCCACACCGACCGGACCGTGGGATTTGACGCGTGAACGGGGGCAGATTTTTTTAAAAAAAAAAATGTGGGACGGGGGTCAAGATAAAACTAGACAAAATCTCTCGTGGGATGAGGCGAAGATTTCAGAAAACTTGTAGGTGCAGATGGTGGAGGAAAAGGGATGGCGCAGCGCAGTGGGACTCCTGCACAGCCCCTCGAAGGGACCACTTCTCCGCAGCGAGGAAGCAGGCAATTAGTTCACCCGGCGATGAGCTGCGATGTCCGCTTTCGGGGAAGTCATTTGTTAGAAATGGGGCTTGACCACTCCTTTCCTTGGAGTTCCCTACCACCCAGTGTCGCTGTTGTTACCCCCACTTGGAGGCTCTGATTTGCAGTGGGCCCTATGTAGATTGGATGTATAAGAAACAGGGGTGCTAGCAGGTTGACTTTTCCCCCCTTCCCTTCCCCCTGGTGTGACATCTCTTGTTTCAGAGATCAAAGTCACAACTGAAATGAAGGAGAAGGTACTGTCAAATGTAGACACACGCACATACAAAATGCACCCATGACTGCGGTTACAGTAATGCTGGCAGAAATTAAAGAGGTTTTGAAAGCAGCGTGCGATTTATGATGCTTCCCATTTACCCTAGAGTCAAGCTGTTGTAAAACTGATGTACAAAAGACATCATAAAATAATCCTGTGTACCCAGGATTAAAGTGGCAGAAAGTGGCCTGTTTTATTATTTTTTATGTGCTTCGTGGACAGTTGTAGTTGTTGGAGCCTGTGTTTAAGTGAGGCATCAAAACAAAATGAGAAATATATCTGTTTAGAGCTGGAGATTTTCTTGTAGCGGCATTTTACACAAGGACCATTATAAAAGCCAGTTGCACACCTTTTTCTTCCTCTGGCCAGTATTACTGTTTGTCTACAGATCTATTCCCCTCTCAGAGTCACTTTGAGCCGTGGCTGAGTGCATTTGTCTTCCACTGTTCAGTGTTCTGCACTTTTAGATGTTTTTGTGTACAGACGCATGCTCTAAGTGGAATTTATTTCTGGCCCTAAGTGTTTCTGTTCTGAAGGTGTCCTCTAGTACTGAGCCTTGTGCAGTTTGATAAAACTTCCTTTTACCCCTTGGAATCAAGTACGTGAGAATCCCCTGTGAACCCTTAAAGTCTTCTGTGCCTTCTATCGTATGTGTAGCCGTTTCATTTAAACTTGTTCAGTCTTAATGAAGTTCTGTGTTGTAGGTACTCTTTCTGTTCCCGGAGAGATGTGTATTTTAAACCCAGACTGCTGGCTGATCACTTTGCCAAAGCACAGGACTAGCTTCATCTGAGGGAAGGACTAGTCAACCTGAGTCTGAACTTTGTATAGAGGGTCTTTCCAGGCATGTCTGAAATGCCCCCCACCCCCAATCCAGTGAGAATATTGCTGGGTTGTGTTTGCATGCAACACTTTGGGTGAAAAAAAATAAATCAACCTCATGGGATATTTAAAATAAATATCGAGAAAATATTAATAGCACTAGTGCATTGCTAATACCTGATTTTTTTTCTTCTACCTGAGATGTAAGTTCTCTGTCAGGCGGGGAAATGTGATTACAAAAAGCAGACAAAAGCAGAGCTGACTATTGCTGTATTAAAATGTAAGTGTTACAGTTTGAATTTCCAAGTGAGAGTTTTGAGTTCAGTGCTTTACATAACATTTTGTCCTAATCTTGCTTGCTGTCAGGGATGTTTCATGGTTGTGCAATTGCCGCAGTCAAGAATGCCAATTTGCATTCCAGGAGTGTCATTTGATTACTTTTATCTGCGAAGCTCCAAGACCGGCCCAGACCTCTCGTTTCATCTTGCCATGTCACGAGTCAATGCTGTGTCGTCTTTTCAAAAATCTGCCTGATTTAGACAAGAAAGAAAAGTACTTTCATGTTGCAGCCGCAGTCCCCTGCTAACTTGTCAGCAGCAGGATATGATTCACTTGGGCCCAGAAGAATGGAACGGAGAGGCGGGTTAGGCGGTTCAATAAAGCCCACGGACAGGTAGCGTGTGACGTCCCTAGAGAGCGGCGGTTAATGAAGAACAGGTCTGCTTAGTTCTCCACAAGCTGCCCTGGTGCTGTCCCCACAGTTTTCTCATTTGATCTTTCCCAGCAAATTGATCTTTTCTTGTATTTTTTTGCCTTCCAAGTTAGTCCTTGAGGGACTGAAATTAGCAGAGCAACTTAAGTTGGATAATACAGCTGTTCAGAAAAGAAGAAATTGGACACTGGCACAAAAAAAAAGGGGGGGGTGGGAGTGAGAGAGGAGAGGGAGCTGTTCTTTTTGTTGTTCCTGGGAATATTTCCTGTATTAAGGAAGTCCAAAGTAGAAGATGACTTGAAGCTAGCGGTTCCCCTTACTTTAAATTTTGGAGTTAAGCTTCAGCGCTATTTTAAATATTCTGCAAACGTTTGAAAGATGGCTTTAGCAAGCATGCAGAGTTTGATTTAGCAATGTTCATATTCACTTGTTTGGAGAGATCTGCCAGTGGAGTAGTGGCTTTTATGACTATTGTAAGATGAACAAAACATCAATGGCATACTTCAACTATATTATTTATAGTCTTCTAAATAACTACAACCTCCAAATATTCAATACTGAATTGCTGAAAAGATTAAACAATAAAAAAGTCATTACCAGCATTGTATATAAATATTATGGTGCATGAAGATTTTTTTCTACAAATTACCATCAGTATCTTTGTTTTACATAAATTCAGCAGATGCACTGTTAATAAAGTGGACTATTCTGTGCTCCAAGGTTTTTTAAAATTTAAAGGTAGGCTTTTAAAATTGAGACCAGATTGCAAGTTCAATCTGTTTGAAATGTTCACATGTTGGTTTTTGAGATTGAAATTTATTTTATACAAGGTGAGTAAGTCCAAATTGAGAATGCAAGCATAGTTCAGACAGGCCAGTTTCACTCTAGAGTGTTTGTACATAAAGCTTAGGTTGGGAGCAATTAATAGTCTTAACTTAATGAATGTATAAAGGAGTGGTGCTTTCTGAATTCCTGTGCAGATGGTCTCATTTAACATCTGCATCCTGACAAGAAACAGAGTTGAAAACAGCAGTTCCCTGCAACATCTCTTGTTGGTCAGGAGTTACATAGTATAGTTGGTTAGTAAGCTCTCCAAAGAGCTAGAGGGAGCTTCATGATTTTATTAGATATACTTAACGTTTAAAAAAAAAGTACTCTGGCAGTCAGAATGTTTCACAATACTGGCTTAGAGTTTAGGCTTAGAGGTGAGATACACACACACACAAACACTTGTGCATGCACACACGCGCACACACATGCACACACGTGCACACACGCGCACGCACACACACACGCACACAGTAGCGACAACAGCAGAATTCCCTTTGCAAGCAGTTAAGGAGTCAGCTAAGCTTTCTAGGACTGTAGTTTTTAAGTGATATGAATTAGGAAAAATTCAACCAAACATATTTTAAGTACAGTGTGTCACTTTGTCAACTGAAGGAGTTGGCAGGCCCACCTTCAAACTCCTATTAAAAGCATCTTCCTACCCAGTCACCGAGGCGCGTACTGCCTTACTCTAGCTCACAAAAGAAAGGTACTTCTCTCCATAGATGATGTTTTGAAGTAGCTCTGAGTACAACTACATATTTTGGAGAGAAACTTCCTTCAAAAGAAGGGCTTCATGTTGTAAACACAAACAAATCACTTGCAAATATGATATATTATTAATCAGTAAATAAGCTGCATTTAAATGGTAGGACTTGAATGTTTTCACAATTTGGCATTTGATTTCATATTTGTTTATCAGTCCTACCAGTAAAATTTGTGATATGCTTATATTAAATAATCAGTGATCGTGATTGCTTTTCTTTATTTATATACTAGTTTTTAGGGGCATTACATTGGACATTTATTTACTGTTTAAGTAAATCTTACATCCAGGGAGATAAACTGTCCAGATTAGTCTTCTTGCACAGTAGCTCTCATTGTGTTGCTGGCCAATAAAAGTCTTTATTTGTTGCTTATTAGAACCCTCAGTACACTCAAAAGTTCTGTTATAATTTAATTTGGCCGTTCAAAGAGCCTCTCGTTTTAAAACACGTTCTCAGTTTCCTTTACCAGTTGTTGTGAGCCTATATTCTATCTCATGAATATTCATAAGAACGGTAGCACAGACGTCATTTTAATTAAAATAAGTTTTTGCCATAACAGAAGTGTATCATTTTCTCTTAAAAAACTTATGTACATAACAGTGTAAATTTCATCCTCTTTATTGCAATTTCCTCGACATTCTGGAACACTTTTGCTTCTTTTCATAGTAATTTAGATTGTTTTGCTCTACTAATTTAGGATGTGTTCCTCAAGGAATACAGCCTGGAAGGTGTGGTGAGACAGGCGAAAACTAAGTTTGGCAATGAAGAATTCTAGGAAAAGCCTTTCCGCAGTTGTAGCCCCTTGAAATTAGGAGAGGTTTATTTTGTACTTTACAAATTGCCAGCATGATAAATTCATCTTCTTTATAGCAACCGCTAGGCAGTTTTACAGAGTCCAAGGTGCTTGCGAATTTCAGTTGAATTGTAACTGATTAGGCAGGCTAAGGACCAGAACTCCGGTATCAGAGATCCTTCTGCAGGGAAGGCAGGATGTGGAAGTGCCAACTGAGTCACTGCCTGTGTATCTCACAGTGGGAGTCACAGCAAGCCTGCCTTCTAGGTGCTATGTTTAAGACTTGACATTATATACAGTATTGTCTTGGAACTGGGGGTTCAAGTTCACTGTCCTTGCTCTTTTTGTATTTAGTGCAAAGATGTAACAACCCACACAAAACAGTTTTCTCTCATTATGACCTTACATTTGCCCAAGTGCCCCATACTGAAATTCCTTTTTAGTATTTTTTTTTTCCCTCTTAGCCCAAAGCCAGACGTGTACCCAGACACAAAGCCTCTGTGTATAGCAAGCTGTTTTAAATATTGTGACTGGACGCTGTGCTGTCCTTTCTCTGCTTGAGCCAAGGATCTCTGCTCAGTGTCTGTGGATTACCAAGCTCCTTCTTTATTGTATGTCTTGTCAGCTATTCCTATTCATTTAACCTTTCATTAGAGTCTGTGCAGCTTCACTGTCTGGAAAGGCAAGGAAAACCCAAAAGGCCCCACTGTCACAGTTATTAGATTTCTCGGTTACATCCCAGCAACCACAAAGAAGTAAGAGTGGAGACTATTGTCGTGCATGCTGCTGTCCTGGGGTGCAGCTCTTCTGTGCATGTCAAGGACATGTGCCACATGTTGATATGCATCCCAGGGATAAATGCGCAACATGGGGGATAGGCTGACAGAGGCAGTAATGAGCTTTGTAGGAGTTACTGCGAAGACTCACAGTTAGTGAAGGAATTTTGCTTAACTGGCCAAGGAGATAGACAGAGTTGAGAGTTGCCAAGATCTGCCTGTGCAGAGCTTGCCGGTCACATTATTATCATCTGAACTTCACTTGAGGGGAAAATTGAATACCTTTGACAGGAAGGAAAGTCTTATCTTCTCCTTTGATCTCAGAGGACAAAAGTGTTATTTCTGCTGACTGTTATGGTTGGTATATTATAACTCCTTCTTGTATTGACCAAATAAGATATGTGGATGATTATGTTGGTTATTGCTCCTAATTTTACACACTGCAAAATGATTAAAAGATTTTGCAGAGCTGTATGTGCTTATTTGAAGTCTATAAAATAATGTAGCCCGTGAATCTTCCTGTGCTCTGCTGTGCTGTGGCTCTCTGTGCCATAGCTGTCGCCTGGTTTTTATAGATGTGTGTCCATTGTTGCTGTGATCTCGAGGGGAAAAGGAATGGGTGTAGATCATTTTCAGATAGTAACAAAGACAAACACTTGTGGGTTTAGAATTGAAAAAAATTCCTTTTGAAATTTCATAATGAAATTGCTCTTTAAAAACTTTCAAAACAGCTGTGATTGTAGTTCAGTTGGTTGAGCGCATATGGCTCACTCAGGAAGACTTGACCTTGCTCCCCAGCACCTACAAAAGGCCAGGCTGAGTAGCTTGCACTTGTTTCTCCAGGCTGGGAAAAGCAGAGAGAGGCAGCTAGATCATGAGGTTCACTGGCCAGCCAGCCTAGCTGCATTGGTGAGTTCCAGGTCAGTGAGAAGGCAGAGTATGGGAATGAACGTTATTGGTGCTGGTGCTTCATCTTTACCTATTTGGTATCTTGGGCTGTCTTGGAAAGCAGGATTTTAAAGCAAGCTCACAATGTAATGGATTTCGTTGTGGCATTTCTGTGCATACACTTCTTTATGCAAGGCAGCTATTTCATTGCCTGCTCATACTATTGGCCAAAGAACCCGTTAGGTAGTGTCTAGGGGGTTTTGTTTTTGTTTTCCAATGGCTTGTTTAATAGGATGGGATGATATAAATCATAATAGTTTACTTTAGTATTTTAAATACTTTATTGAGAGATAATTCCCATACCGCGCAATCACCATTTAAAACATACAGTAATAATACCCCATTATAGGGATACAGTTTTCTTTTTCCTTCATCAGTTTATGGACATCTTGATATTATGAGTCATGCTGCTGAGAACATTTGTCATAAGCTCCCCCCACACACTTATTTTTGTCAGACATGTTTTTATTTCTCTTGGAGGTATTACCTATGAAAAGAATTGCTGGATCACGTGTCTCCTTTGCCTGTTTTCCATTTGGGTTGTCTTTAAAAAAAATTCTTGTGGTCTTAAAAAAACTCTCTCTTACACATTGTGGTAGGAGTTGAGAGGTATGCGTGCCACAGTGCATATCACCTCTCTCTGCCACCGTGTGGATTGCAGGGACTGAACGCAGGCTGTCAGGCTGGGCAAGCACCTTTACTGCTGAGCCACTCTCTGGCCCTATGCTGCTTTTCAGTCTAGATGTAGTCAGGTTGCAGTCCTTTATCTGATTAAAGATTACCTGATTACTTTCCTCTATTTAGCAAGCTGCCTTTTGACTTTTTTGATGTCTTTTGAGACAAGTGTTAAAAATTTTTGAAAGAGGTTTAAAATTCCTTTCCAGAGAAGATTTTATTGCATGCCCAATGATAACCACCCAGGACAGGAGCAACAGCGGCCCTCAGAAGAGGTCCTAACACCGTCATCAGTGTAAGATGAGAAATCTTAAATATTGATGAAGTCCAACTTACATAATTTTTTCCTCCTTCTCACTTTTGATATGTTGTCAAAAATAAAACAGAACCAACCAAACAAAAAACAAACCCCAAACCATCGTGTCCTTCAAGATCATGAGGATTTATACCTGTGTTTTGGTTGCTTTGGCTAACACTCGAATGGAGGTTGCTAGGGCAAACCTCAGGCAGTCTGCCTTTTGTAGATTGAGAAGTTGCCATGCCATATATATATAGTGTTTGTACCCACTTTATGGTCTTGCCAATGGTGTCCATGTGTTTTAATTTCTACGTCTTGTCACCAGCAGCTGTTGCTCTTTCTGATAGTGGCAGAACCATGACTGGCAGCTATGACATGATGCATCCCTGTGTGGGGCTGGAGTCAGGACCTTTTTAACCCTCTTTGAGCTGACGGTTGAATCTAGGGCCTTACCTATGTTAGATGTTAGATTAGCACTCTGCTGCTGAGCTGTAGGCAAGCTCTATTTGTGTTTGGAGACAAGACCTTACGAAGTTGCCCAGACTGGCCTTGAACTTTGGATTTACTGTCCTTCTGCCTCAGTTTCTCTAGCAACTGTTATTACAGACTTGAGCCATCAGCCCTGGCTTTTGGCTCTCCTTCATCCTTTACCTTCCGTTCTCTGGTGGTGGTTTCATAGGTACACTAACCCCTTTTTGGTTTTAGTCCACTTTGTCCATTTTTCTGGTTTTGAGTTTTAGGAGTTCTTTAAATATATTTTGGATATTACTGTCATATCAGAAATTGACTCTCCAAATATTTTCCTCCTATTCTGTGGGTTATTGTTCATTCAGCTGATTACTCTTTTTTTTTTTTTTTTTTTTTTTTTTTTTTTGCCTTTGCCATGTAGGAGCTCTTAAGTTTGATGTAGCTCCAGGTGTCTGTTCTTGCTTTCATTGCCTTTAGCGTTTACATTTAAATCTCAGATTTACCTGATCCCTAAAAGAGTAAAGACTACCTTAAGAACGTACATTCTATTGTTTGGGTAAAAGAAAACTCTTGGTGGTACTCCAGGGGACAAGAAGTATGTCATTCGGTAGCCAGAAGATGGTAGGTGCTGGTTCCTTGTGAAACAGCCTGGGTTTGCTTTGAAGTTTCTTAATTATCATTGAGGTTTAAAAGCATTCTAGGTGTTCTGTATGATAACAGACACACTTCATGCCCTGGAGGGTGGAATTAAGTACCCAGAAATAATTGTTTTTGGTTTTATAAATACCTCAAAAGGAAAGGAGGAAAAAACATTATTGAGAAAATTTGTCTTCTAGACAGCCCACCATCAACAAAAAGAAAAAAAAATCACCAACAGAGATAAAACCAAAAATTGTTTTATGACATCCAAACCTAAAATAACTGGGTCGGTTAAGTTTTAAGTAAATACAGCGTTTAAATCTGTCATGATGTATTTGCCAAAAGCTTGCTCTCCAGTCTGCCTGCTGTATTCATAAGACCTGCCACAGGTAGAGAAACCCGAGAGCAAGTGAAAGGTAACTTAATTTAAGGGCAGCGGTGTTGGATCATTGCTGAGTTAAAGGGAATATTTAAAACAAAAGGTCTAATTTTCTTTTCACTCATGCTAATAAAATTTATATTTATTTCTATTTAAATATAATAGCTTTTTCAGTATTCTGCTGGGCCATTCTTATTTAATTGCTTTGTCTGTTTTTGGCTTTGTGCCAGTTATTTTAGACAAAACTTCATTATTGTTTGGCATCAACTCTTAATTAGGTGGCCAACTGGTCACATTTATATTTGGAGAGAATGTGGTTTCTCCCCCCCACAACTGTTTACATATGAAAACAGTAATTAGCCAATTTAAAGTGATACCTCATGACATAATTTGAGGATTAACTTTCTTCCCTGTGGATATTCTCTAGAGGATTTAAAATAATTTTTAAATTGGTATAACATAAAATTTCATATCTATTAGATACATGATTTGTTATTATATATATTTTTCCCTTTTACTGGGGATTGAACTGAGGCCTATCATGTGGAAGACAAGCACTCTTCCACTGACCCACATCCAATTTTACAATTTGTTCATATTGAACACTGTTACTTTTCTGTTCTAGGTATGTCTTGGCATGTCCTTATATTTATGCAATATATACATGGATTAAGAAAGTCATGTATAATTGTTGATTGATATCATATACGGGCATAAAGAATGCCCTCAAACTAAAATGACAAAATTATGCAGAGAAAGGCAGTAGCCTTTCTCCTTGGACAGTTCTCTGTGCAAGGCTTCCCATCTCTTTGTAAAGCAGTTCTGTACTTAGCAGGTCAGAGAGGTTCCCTCTACCAGCCTGCCCAGTTTGCATCCAGAAGCTCAGTGTGCTAGTTGAGAATGGTCTCTCATTCAAAATGGTGATTGGAATACAACACATTTCTGTGAATCGTTACTGATAGATGAAACAGTTTTGCCCCAGAGCGTATTAACTCTGAATACAATTTACAGCAGAGACTTTGTTTCTTATCTCAGAAATTCTGCCAGGTCTCAAGCCAAATTTAAATGTCATTAGTTTATTTACAATATTAGCTTGTGCAAGAGTTAAATTCATTTCTCAGAGATTGCTCCTCTTAAACTTTCTTTGTATCTTTAAAGGAATGAATTACGCATCCTTATTTCTTACCTACTTGGTGCCTAAGGTACAGCAAACCCATCCCTAGAGTACACAGTCATTGTAGCCAGTAAGGGCCGCTTGTTTTCTGGGGTGCTCCTATTGGTTTTGATGGGCCCTGGGGCCATGAATCTCCTGCTGCTTTGACCCACCAGGGTGCCGCCGCTGGGCTCTGTGAGGGCATCAGAGAAGGACACAGAACAAATGTCTACAGACTCAGGTCTCCACATCTTTCTTAGGTCTTGCTAGCCAGTGTGGTAAGACTGAAACAACATGGGAACTCTCAGACTTTTCATATTAAATGTCCTTTTCTAAAAAATTGCCACACAGACTTAGATCTGTTCTTTGGTCTTTGCAGTAGTACTAGTGATCATAAACCAGTCATTGGCACAATGGGGGACAGTTGGAGTGTCTGTGTAAGCAAGTATAAACGTGGGACAGGAGTGTCCATGAGAAGCTGGGAGCAGGGTTGAGCCTGTAGTCCCAGTCACCTGAAGATAGAGGTGGCAGAATGACTTGAGCCTGGGAGAAACAGAGAGAGAGAGAGAGAGAGAGAGAGAGAGAGAGAGAGAGAGAGAGAGAGGTGCTCAGTTGGATAGTCAAATGGATTTAGATATATTTATGTATGACATAGATCAATAATGAGAGGGTCACCAAATGTTTAAATAGTATTATAAAATTGTATTTCTGAGCTATGGCAGTAATATAAATCATTTTTTTTTTAATGCTTGGTACCAAACCCAGAGCGGCGGCCAACAATAGAACAAGAGTTCCCTTACTCAGATGTGTGCTTAGTCCAGCATTGATAAATCTTAAGAGCCAGCATGTGGATGTCTGCTTACTATATGAAGAGTAACTCACTGAAGGTTTTACATGAGGCTTTAGGCTACTGTTTCTCAATCTGTGGGCCATGACCCCTTAGAGGGTAGAATAGCCTTTCTCACAGGGGTTGCATCTCAGATATCCTGTATGTCAGATATTACTGTGGTTCATAGTACAACTACAGTTACAAAGTAGCAACACAAACAATTTTATGGGTGGGGGCCACCACAGCGTGAACTGTATTAAAGGGTTGCAGCATTAAAAGGTTAAGAACCACTGCCTTAGGCAGTTGTAGGCTGACTGATTAATATATGATAGGTAAGCTTAAGAGTGTCTGTATTGTATTTGAAGACTGTTTGCCATAAATCTAAAGTTAACCTATGTATTTCAATTTGGAATCCTTACAAATAATTAATGTAAAATCTTTTTTATATGATATTGTAATCAGTTCAAAATTTAATTGAAAATATAAAACCCAAATGATTTCTGTATATAGTAAATTGAACTGTAAAGGTGACTTGTGTGTGATTCTGAATACACAGATAAAATGTTTTTATTCCTCAAGAAAAAAAAAAAAAGAAAAGCCCTTAAACTGATTTTTTTTTTAATGTTTAAGTTCTATATCCTGCCCAGGTTGTGAATTCTAGTTGCTTTGTCTTGGAAAGTTTAGCTCAAAATTTGGAGGCTGTCTTGTTTTGTTCTGAGACAGGGTTTCATGCTAAAGACAAAGTTGTTGTGTAACTGAGGCTGGCTTGGCTCTCCTGATCCATCTGTTTTTGCCTCCTGAGTGTTGGTATTACAGGGTGTGTACTACCGCTCCTGATACATTTCAGTTATTTTAGAAGGTAAAATTTATCCAGTTTTTATGATATATATGACATTTTGGTACTGTAGGTTTTATGCATAAAAGTCGAAGCTATAACCCTAACATTAAGCAACACGATATACATTACAGGATAAATACCTTTAAAGAATAAGCATAGTGTGAAGTTGTCCTTTGGTTTTTGATGCTACATATGGAATATGATTTCATCAACATTCTTTTCAGAACAATCTTTCCTTTAGTGACTCATCTTTTTTTCCACTGACTGAGGGGTAGAAGTAACACACACACATATACACACGCATACATACACACAGATGTGCATGTGAGGTATGGGAGTAAGAGGCACACATTCTTGTAGATGTGAGGGGTGGGAATAACACACACGCACCTGTACATGTGTACCATGGACACATGTATGACCGTTTATCCTATGATTTAAGTAGGTGTCAAATTATAATCCAAATGTTGCTTATTACTTTGTAGTTTAGAATTTGATCAGAGAACATTAGGGATGGGCATGGAAGTCTTGAGTTCTTCCTCTCAGATAGGAAGAACTTTGATTGTATTAATTACAAGGCACACTGGGGCTCCTCTCCTAGGTAAAGAATTCCAACAGCCCTTATCCCTCTTAGATTTTTTTTTCTGCTTCCTATTCTTGCACTAATTAACAGATCCTTTATCTTTAGATATATTAATATTCTCAAGCAGGTATTTTTTTGAGGGGGCGTGTCTTGGTTTTCAAGACAGAGTTTCTCTGTGTAACAGCTCTGGCTTGCCTGTTGGGAACTTTGAACTCACAGAGATCCACATGCCTCTGCCTCCTTAGTTCTGGGACTAAAGGTCACTGTGTCTGTTAAGGTTTTAGGAGTTTGATGCAGATAGCAATCCTCATTTTACTCGCTTAAGTTTATTGGAGAATAAACAGTCCATGCTGCGTCCTTGTATGCAGCATGGTGTTAGTGCATGGTAGGTGAACATGGAGACAGTCATGGGCAAAGACTGCAGTCTGGGGGAAGAAGGAGATACATCATTTTCTAAAATAACCTTGGGCATAGTTACTAAATACTGAAGTAAGCCATTCTGTCCCCAAACCTTGTAGGGAAATGTCATGATCTCACACTGACCTTCTGTTTCGGTAGAGGGCACTGCTTTCGGTGTGGGTGTGAGGTGTGTTCCACTTTGGTTTTCTGCTTTTTTTCCTTAAAAGGTTTGGGTGGGTATTGGATACTAAAGATTCTTAGTAGTGTTGCATGCTATGCGATGCATGACTTCCAGTGTATTGTTTCATGACTACAAGAGGTCAGGAAATGAAAGCCACGTTCCGTCACTTGATATCAGCACTTCTTCATTAGCGTTACTTAGTTCTAACCTTCAGCCCCTCGTTCCTTCATGAACACTCTGTGGAGACAGATGTGTTATGAGACGAGAAGGGGGAAAGATAAGACCAAACATCTGCTTGATAGACATAAGCTGGAGGAGCCGTCAGTTCTCATGGTTTCCCCAGGAACATCTTACCTTTCTTCTTAGTTTTAGGTCGTGTGGAGGTTTCAGGGCACTCATAGTAAAAGTGAGACTTTTTTTTTTTATTTTTTTGCTTAAAAAGTTTCTTACTCTTAAAATTTTCTATTTGAGCCAGTGAGTTCGAGGACAGCCTGGTCTATGGAGCGAGTTCTTAGGACATCCAGGGCCAGAGAAACCCTGTCTCAAAAAACAAAAAACTAAACTAGTAATAATAATAATTAGTAAGAGTAGGAGTAGTAATAGTTTTATTATTTAAATTTTAAAGAGGTCCGAGTAGAAGATTAAGTCATGGTGGCTAGAGGAGACAGTGAAGAAATTGCGTAGGTAATGCGGTACTGATAATGATGTAAGGATTGAAGAAGCTACAATGTAGCCTGCTGGTAGAACCCAGTGCTTAGAATGCAGTAGGCCTTGGAATCTGCCAATCATTCAAATACAAACCAAAACAAGAACCAGGGAAAGCAAGAGCAGTTGAAATAAGTACAGCTTCATATTTTCTGATTTCCTGCCCTTTTTTCTCAGGACCCCTCCGCCCGGCTTCCCCTCCTGTGTCTTCTGACTCTGTTCTGGGCAAGTCCCATCAGGTAGCCCGTTTTCCTGTCACCGTTCATGTCCTTCATTACCGCTTCCGCCGCTGCAGTCCTGCCCCGAGACACATCATCTGCAATGCAGGAGTCTTGTGTTTGTTGAGTGCTGCGTTTAAGTATTCCATTATGAATGATGGATCACCATATCCCTAGTGGGATTGCTAAGTCCCTTCAGTTAGAGTGTTCAGGTGTGGGACCCTTGATACTGTGCTAACAAACAGACAATATCAGAGCTCTTTTAGTGACTATAGATAATTAGCTGGTTGGTCTGTTTGGGGGTGATCTGGGCTTTGGATTAATCTTTTAATTATTTTCCCCCTAATTCTGAATAGCTTAGATTTTTAAATGAAATTTTATTTGCTTCTTTGTGTTTCCATGATTTAAATTTCTAGGAACAACTTTATTGGGTTATAATACCTATACCATACAGTTTAGTGCTGTGACTTTTACCACCATTTTGCAATTGCAGTTACAATTTTGAAGGTACTTACAAGAAAATAAATGGATGGTTTATGTAATATTTGTAATGAAGTGTAGTTGTGCACTGATTTTAAATATCCTGTTAAGTGAGATAAATTTTTCCAGTAGAGGCTTGGGTAGTTCAAGAATTATAGTTCTGACATTCAGGAGGTAGATGAAGGAAGATAGGAGTTAAAGGTCACCCAAGGCTACATTGTAAGTTCAAGGTTACATGAGATCCCGTCCCCAAAAGAAAAAAATATCATTAACTTTAAAGAACATTAATGAGGTGTTTGATATGATCCATAAACCCAAATGAAATGTTTAAATAATTAATGTACTAATGAATGTGCTAGGAAAAGATTGAAAACCACAAATAAGCAGATATGTATACTGTTCTTGATAAATGAGTTATCCTAGAAGATCATGTAGTAATGATGCCATAGCTGTAAATGCTTGCCTTTGAGCTCTTGTTTCTCATTAAATTCAGTAGCTTCCCCTTAAGCAACCATTGTCCTAATCAGTAATTGCAACTCCACAGCTATCAGTAGGGAGTCAGCCTCTCTATAACAGCACTAAAGGAACCTTCACCTAGATCTCTATCTTTCTTCTTCGATATACTCTCTCTGCCTGCCAACCCCGCCTGTCCTTTTTTCTGCCTTGCAATTGGCCATTTAGCCACTAGACCAATCAAATGTTTTAGACAGGCAAAGAATCACAGCTTCCCAGAGTTAAACAAATGAAATATAAAAGAATGCAACACATCTTTGCATCATTAAAACAAAATTCCATAGTGTAAACAAATGTAACAGACCTTAAAACAATATTTTACAACATCG
This sequence comes from Chionomys nivalis, assembly GCF_950005125.1. Classification (NCBI taxonomy): domain Eukaryota; kingdom Metazoa; phylum Chordata; class Mammalia; order Rodentia; family Cricetidae; genus Chionomys; species Chionomys nivalis. Next base: position 60,414,220 of record NC_080096.1, read on the forward strand.
AGCTATTCATTTGAAATTGGTTTTAGGCACCCCATGTCTAATTCTTTTAATTCTTTTTATGCTATCCAGATTTATATAACCTAAGTTTTGGCTCTGAATTATTCAGTAACATGATTAATTTGGTTGATGATAACATAATATAATTCTATTTTTATAAGAAAAGGCAAAATTATTTTTTTTCAAATTCAGTTAATAAGTTGACTTAGAAAATAGAAATGGTGAATCAGACATTTGAGCAATGGCAATGTTGGAAGAACTGTAGTATCTTCAGGTGATAGGTGATATTCATAGAGGTGTTTTCCCCTACAACTTTAGAACTTTAAATCCATAAAAAAAGAAAACCACTTAGCTTTGTAAGAACTGGTGTGAGATTTTGTGCAGATATAGATTCACATGTACACACATACTGCATGTAGCATCTTCCCATTGACCACATTGTCATTTTATAGACTTGTATAACCAATTCCATCTGCTAAACAGTTGATAGTTCTATTTTAGGGTGGATTTTATGAATTCAGAGTAAAATTATTAGTGTTCATGGCCTCTGAAAGCTTTTGCAGAGATCGTATCCCTATAGACAGACAGACAGACTCTGGCTGAGTAGTTGAGGCTGACTTCCACCTTAGTTCTCCTGTTCCACCTTCTCAACTGTTGGTATATGGGCGTGTGCTACCACACCTGCCTAAGAAAAGTTCTATGAAGAATGCGAGATTGTAAAGGTGCCCTGTGACATTAAACAGTTTTATATAGAGCTTTTAAGTTCAACGTAAAATCTGATGCATAAACCTACATTGTATATTTTCTCTTAGTTGAGCAAATCTGTGTGTTGTGCATAAACAAATACTGGTGACATTAGCATGGTACGAGCTAGGGAAGTACAAATTTGTTCAAATAATTTTGAAGCTGAGTTTTTCATACTGCTACATGACTCAAGTCAAAATACAAGGCAGATATTAAAGAGGAAGACAGTTTTATTGCTTGTACTTTAATGCATGTGGCATGTATGTGTGTGCTTGTGCACTTGCCCATGTGTGTAGATACCCGTGCCTGTTCATGTGCATGTGGGGTCAGAGGTTGGCATCGGGTCTTCCTCGGTTGCTTTTCCTTTGGAGGTAGAGTCTCTTACTGGAACTCCCCAATTGGTTGGATAAGTGAGTCAACAAATACCAGGGTTCCTGCTCCACCTCTTAGCACTGGTTTAGGGATGTGTATTGCCATACCTGACATTTTATGTGAGGACTGAGGACCTGATTTTGGGCCTTCAAATTTGTATAACAAGTACTTGACCCAGTGAGCCATTCTTTGGTCCCTTGTCTTCCTTCCTTCCTTCCTTCCTTCCTTCCTTCCTTCCTTTCTTCCTTCCTTCCTTCCTTCCTTCCCTCCCTCCCTCCCTCCCTCCCTCCCTCCCTCCCTCCCTCCCTCCCTCCTTCCTTCCTTCCCTCCTTCCCTCCCTCCCTCCCTCCCTCCCTTCCTCCCTCCCTCCCTCCTTTCTTCCCTCCCTCTCTCTCTCTCTTTCTTTCTTTTTTGGGGGAGTGCTCCTTATTTTAGTGCGTGTAGATGTGTTGTGCTTTGGTGGAACACATCTATTTCTTTTTATAACTTCCTGTATATCAATTGAAAGCATTATCTATGGATGTGGTGGTTTGTTTTCATAATTTGAGCATTGTGAGGCTGAGGCAGGAGGATCACCAATATTTGAAGTCAGTCTGGGCTTCAGACTGAGTACCAGGCCAGATTGAACCAGTGTGAGACATTGCCTCAAAATGAAAAACATTATTATTAGGGCCATTTTGGCCAAATTATGCTGCTATATTTCCTTTCACTTCACTCTACTGCCTCTCTTAGTAGTATAAAATACTAATTTTGCATGGTGTCTACAGATCTTGAAATCATTTTATTGTTATAAAATAGAAAAGCACTTTTCAAAATTCACCATTTTTTTTGAGTCACATTCTTTCTAGAAAATGGATAGATTACTTTTTCAGGACTAGAAGCTCAAGAAATAAAAAATAAAAAGTAAATTTAACTCTAGAAACTGTCCATTCGCTTCTTTCCAGCTTAATCTGCAATGTTGGAACTTTTGAGTCTATAAAAATGCTAAGACACTCATGTTGGAAGTAACACTAGTGTTGCTTTTTTCTTGTTAGCTGTAGTCTACTGTATTTTTTTTTCTTTTGCCCAAATCTTGCTTTCTTTTATAAAACCTATGTAGTAGCCTTCTGATGTAGTTCTGTGATGGAAGAGAGGGCTCTCTGCAGGCCTTATTTTAAGGTGGTAGGCTCTGCTGGACTAAACCTGAGGCCATAATTAACAGTATCTTTGGAGGGACCGTGTGTGCTGACTTCATGGGCCATTTGGCCTACAAGATGGGATTGAGTTCATAATTCATTGTCATGTGCTGTACTGCTGTGGGAGTATAAGGTCTAGCTGCTTTACACTGAGTAAGTTCTGAATGTTTTATCTTGTTCCAGGGTGGGTTATTATACTCGAGAATGCACTTAATTACAAGCTTTATGTTTCTAACATCATTCCACATGCCTCCTCTTCACTGCACCTGACTTCATCTATGGAATTTCATTTTCAGGGTGAGCATGGTAAGGTTTGGGGGAGTCTGGAGCTGTCACGTTGGAAATCTGCTTCCTTATCTTCATGTGTGTGTGTCTCTTCACCTTGGCATTTTGGATTTTTCTGCTTAAAATTTTACCTGTTAGTATTGAATGTATCAGCAAAACAAACTTATATTTGATAAAATTCTCAGGGAAGAGGCCTCATTTGTCAGTGGTAGGTAATCTCAGAATGTCTAAGCAAGAGTGTGTGTGTTACACATGCGTGTGTTGGCAAGCGTTGGAAACAACAGGTCTGTGTTGATATCTTCATCTGTTGCTTCCTATGGTAGTTGTTGAGACAAGGTCTCTCACTGAACCTGGAGCTCAGCCCTTGGGCGAGATTGCCTGGCCAGACCCATGTGGGATCTGCTTGCATCTGTCTCACAGCAGTGAGGTTTTAGATGTGAACCAACGCGGCCTGCCTCTTACACAGGTGCTGGGCATCTGAACTCAGGTCTTTGTACCAACGCGGCCTGCCTCTTACACAGGTGCTGGGCATCTGAACTCAGGTCTTTGCACCAACACGGCCTGCCTCTTACACAGGTGCTGGGCATCTGAACTCAGGTCTTTGCAACAGCAGGGACTTGATCCACTGAGCTGTCTTCAAGCCTTAACAGCTTTTGAGTCAAAACACAAAAGGGGCGTTTTGTAATACATTTAAGTCTTTTTAGTTTTTTATAGCTTTATCAAGGGATAAAATCTGACTGGGCATGATTTACTTTTTGATTCATGTTTTATTTAATTCTTTTGCACAGCACTTGGTTTCAGGGAGGTTTTCATATATCTCAGACAGACTTCGTCAAAATTAAATCACCTTGTCTCATATCTTTTAAGTTTCAAGATTTTGTTTTATTCATGATTGAGAAACCTGTAATTAGATTATCGGAATTTTCTAAATGCATTTGGTCATTGTTTGTCTTCTTTAGAAGATGAATACATTTCCTTATTTATTGGGTGTAAGTGTCTGGGTCCTTAGGAATCAATTTCTTTCTTTTAGTATTGCAGGTCTCAGGCATCAAACTAAGGTTGTCAGTCCTCTACTCACTGAACAGTCTCACCAGCCCTGCTTTTTTTTTAATTAAATGAATTTTATTAAGTAAACTTTTTAATTTGTAAGGCTTATAGAAAAAGGGGAGTTGGTAGGGCTTTTTTTTTTTCATTCCTCCTGAGAAACCTTTAAAGAGATGTTTATACAAATCAAATATGCTTATCACTTAAAAGAAATAATTTGGTGTGGCAAGTTTTAAGTAATAATAATTTTTAAAAAGTATATACACACTCCACAACCTTTCTTTGAGTCTTTGGTTTAAGTCCTCTGTCATATAATACCAAAGCGTTGTTCTGAGCCGTGTGTGTTGGAACCTGCATGCCTGTCCCAGTGTTGTGACTAATTATATCTCTTACACGCTCACTTCTAGTAATTGGAAGGCGACCTACCACAGCATGTGTTTTAACTCTTACTTCTGTCTGGAGGCTGGAGGGCCTGCTTTGGAAATTAACTCTTCTACCAAGTAGCAGCTTAACACTATACACAGCTACTTCCGTTTAAAAACATGCTATATACTTCTTGTTTTGCACAAATAGTGTACTTTCAGGGGAAGAGTTTCTGTTGTTTTTCCTTTTATTGGAAATAGATTATTTCTTCACATCACACACAGAGACACGCACACAGACAGATGCGCACACACGTGCACACACAGACAGACAGACACACACACACATCCTGATCCCCTTAGTTTCTCCCTGTCCCCCTACCATCTGGATTCACTTCCTCTCATTAGAAAAGAACAGGATTCTAAGAGACAATGTAATGAAATGTAACAAAGTAAAATATCATAAGATAAAACTAAAACTGTTGCATTGAAGTTGTACCAGACCAACTAAGAGAAGGAAAATGTCCTAGAGAAGGGACAAGAATCAGAGACCCACATGTTCATACCCTCAGGAATTCTGAGAGAACAGTGAACGGAATCAGTAATATATTCCCAGAGGACCTGGTGCGGACTCTGTGCTTGCTGTTCCTGTCTTGAGTTGACCTGTGCTTTTCTCAACTGATTCAGGGGACCTCCTTTTCTAGGAGTCCTCAGTTCCCTCCGGGGGCTCTTCCTCCAGGGCTTTTATGCTCTTTCCACCTTCTCTTCTGCAGGATTCCCTGATCCCTGAGGGGAGGAATTTGATGGAGACCTCCCATTTAGGTCTGAGTATTTCAAGGTCTCTCACTCTCTGCATAACGTCAGCCTGTGGGTCTCTGTATCTGTTCCCATCTGCTGCAGGAGGAAGCGTCTCTGATGATGGCTGAAGAAGGCAGTGATCCTCTGTGATTCTACAGATTGTAGCTTGGTTATTGTTGACTTAACAGCTAATATACACATAGACGTGAATAAATACCACATGTCCTTCTGGGTCTGGTGCAAAGCTTTAGCAGTGAAGAGATTTTAGTTGAACTGAAAAGTGCGTCTGCCTTCGCCGGTAATTATACACTGTACCTGCTGACCTGGGTGTTTTATCTCTGAATTGGAAATTTACAGCTCAGTATGAAAGTGAGATTTTTGCAGAATTGACTTTCCCTTGAGGTTTTTCAGAAGATCGACTTGTAGAAAAGACTGAGTGGAGCGCTGGTCACTTAGTCTTCATGGTCGACAATAGTTTGACACTTCCTCCATGAAAATATTCCAAGGAGTGTTTTCGCAGACTAATTTAGAAGTTCTGTCTTGGACATGCTTATGACTAGAGCAGTAAACGTTTGTTATGTGCACCAGCATGTATGAAAATATGTGATCCTTGTCCGTGCCTGCTGAAAGAGAACTTTACCAGTTCTTGGTCTCTGAGCTATAGTCTTCTGGAAATTAAAGTCTTAGGATGTGGAGCAGTTAATGCTGAGGATACTTTGTGGTGGTTGGCATTGCGCTGTGCTCTGTGGGGCTTGTACTTTGTGGCCTCAAGAGATCCCAGTCAGAACTTGGTTAAGGATATGCCACAAAATCAGTGACAATTAAATATTTTTGTAGTGAGAGTTGATGATTTTTCTTGTTAATAAGTGGGCCATTGGAGCTTTGCATAGAGAAAAAGACTGTGATTCTGTTACTGATAATTGCCTAAAATTTAATGCTGTTCCTCTTACGATGTCTGTTTCCTTTCATTCTTTTGCTGTAGTTGAAGTTAAAATGCTGTGTGTGTGTGTGCCAGAAGACAATTCGCCTACGCTGGCTGGTCAGCAAGACTCTAAGGTTCTCTTCTCTGTCTCCCCAGTATTGAGAGTTTGAGGTCCTCCTGCAAGCATGACAAGTGCTTCACCAGCCGAGCCATCCCCAAACCTCTGAGTAAAGTCTGAAATTATCTCAGCATCATCGTCTTTAAGTTCCAGACCACATTTAAAAACATTGCCTTGTTTCTGTCATGAAGTAGCCAGTGATACTGAGGCATTGGGCTTGAATGCTGTGTCCTGCAACTGTGAGGTTTGAACTCCTAGGATAATTTTTCAGTTTTGGAAACTGAACTCTCAGAGATTTCTTTCTAATAGCATATAACAATCTGTACATTGAAAAAGTTAGATGGCCAAAGTAAAATGATGACAAGGGTCTTTATACCTTTCCAGTCTGTTTCTTTGAGCCTTTTCTACAGTGTCGATGCAGATGTCTGATATCTAGTTTAGTGAGGAAATCAGAATTCACAGCTGGTAGACTCCATGAGAGGAAGGGTAGTTTCAAGCTGTGGGATCCCAGCAGCTCTGTAGACAGCTGGATGTCAGCTTGGCTAACAAGCCTTGTCAGTGGACTGTGAAATCCCGGGGACTGGGGACGCTAGGACTTGCTTGGTGCTGAACTGGGGATGCTCCCTATCCTGTGGGGAGTTGGAAATCTTTTTTTTTTATTTAAAAAAAAATTAAAAAAATTTTTTCGCCTCCTCCCAGCCTCCCATTTTCTTCCCCCTCCTCCCACCCCTCTCCCGCTCCCCCCACTCCTCTCCCCTTCCCTCTCCAGTCCGAAGAGCAGTCAGGGTTCCCTGCCCTGTGGAAAGTCCAAGGTCCTCCCCTTCCATCCAGGTCTAGGAAGGTGAGCATCCAAACTGGCTAGGCTCCCACAAAGCCAGAACATGAAGTAGGATCAAAACCCAGTGCCATTGTCCTTGGCTTCTCATCAGCCCTCAGGGGAGTTGGAAATCTTAAGAGATGTTTTGTTTGTCACAGATGACTGAATTAGGGATACCTGCTGCTGATCACGCTAATGACACTGACTGGTACAGAGGCTTTATGCGCAATGATGAATTCAGTGAGCCCCACTATTTGGGATCATTGGACGGTGAACTGATTAAGAAAATATGGGAGTTACCGGTTAAAGTAGGACAGAATTCAACCTAACAACATCCTTCCCTTAAAAAGAAATGTTTCTCTTTCTTTAAGCTTTTTCATGAGTGGAACCCGGAATTCTACTTCCTAGCATTCTTGAGTCAATCTGATTTGTAAAGGCGTATGGATAGTTTATATGCTTGGCACACTCAAGATATTCAGTCATAAGTCAACAAATGAAACCCAGATATACTGATTTATATAAATGCCTATCATATTATATGCCAATGGTTGGTAAATTAACATGTTATAAGTTCACTAAAACTCATGCCTTTAATTATAATTTTAAAACATTGTGAGAAGTAGCTAACCTGCAAGTATATATATTTGAGCTAGTAAAATAACTTTCCAATAAAAACTACCACAACCACTGTAGAGTTCTCAGTGTTCACTGCTGCTTGGACAAGGCCATCTGTTTATAAACCATTAATTCAGAAATAACTAAGTGCTGCACGGTTTAGTGTCTCCTCTTTCACCAGTGGCTCTCCACCTTCCTAATGCTGTGACCCTTTAATACAGTTCTTCATGTTGTGGTGACCCCAGCCATAAAACTGTTTTCATCGCTACTTCATTACTGTCACTTTGCTATTGTGGTGTAAACGTCTGATTTCTGATGGTCTAGTAGGGAATCATCTCACACACACACACACACACACACACACACACACACACACACTACTGCCCTACACATACAGCTGTAGTCGTATGGAGTGAGTTTAATACAGCATAGAAATGTTTAATAAAACACATTTAGTTGATAAGAGTTTTGTTTATGAAAAAGAAACTTAAATGTGTATGTTAATAAATAATAAATAGCTTTACAACTCAGTACTGTTAGAGAACATGGAAACCTTGCCTTTTGACTTTATAATAAAGGGAATGATGTCTTGGGGCTAACAAAGATCCAAATTCGAATATCGATTCTAGTACTGAGAAAGGTGTAGCCTTGAGGACATTGCTTTATCTGTTTTTACGTGTTTTTTTTTTTTTTTAAAAAAACATGAAACATAGAGTTTACCCTAAAATTTTAAAGTATGTAATTCCCTAACTTTAGTATTATACATCTACATTATTGTGTCTTTAAAAAAGTTTAATTTTGAAATAAGTTCAGGCCCATAGGAAGGCTAGAAAAATAGTACAGGGACTTCCTAACTGTCCTTCACTTGGATTACATATCCAATTAGTTTTCATCAAGATAAAATCACATGCCATAAATTGGATCCTCAAAGTTCAGAGATAGGAGTGGTTTAGTTTATTCATAGGATTATAGAATCATCCATACTGTTTAATTCTAGTAAGTTTTCTTTACCCACCCCAATTACACCCATCCCTTAACTCCTGCTCAGACCTTGATATCTTTTGCTTTTTGACTAATTTTTCTTCCTTCTATAACATAGATATAATAGTACTTATTCTTAGGTGTTTTGAGATAATATACATGACAATGCATATCTGGGATTTGTCTAATACAAGAGATAAGGGTCTGTTAGTTTCTTGTCCTTATAGGTACAAAATATCATACTCAGATTCACAGGCGTTATTCTAAGGGTTGTGGTGCCAGTTTACCAAAGTGAGAATTCTTGTACTAGTTTTTCAGACACACAGTATACAAGATACTAAAAGAAAAAAAAAAACACGGCAAAAGTCCATAAGTTGAAATAATCAACGTGAAGTAAATAACTTTCAAACTTTCTAAAAATATGTGCACCAAGTAATATTTTATAGTAATAAATATGGGAAATAACATCTCTTGTAATGGACACTTATCTTGTATGTAAGTCTAAGCATTGATTTTTTTATTTGATATATTTTCTAAGTCCATTGTTTAAGCATTTTCAAATTTTGTCTTTCTGAGTTTAAAACTGGTGAGTGACTACTATTTTGTGGAGTGTCTGTCACAGATGTGCCATTTGGAAAGATGAAGACACAGCACTGATTGGTCATCATGGTATTCGAGTCTCAGTCAGTCAGTCTCTCTCTCTGACCACAGGTTAGCAGGAATGTTTGATCCTCCTTCATTTTCTGAATGTAAGAAATACCTGTTTTCAGTGTTTGTTTTTAAAATAGGATGGTAGTGTGAATGCTTCTGAATGTCCTGTAATGACTCAGTGGAAAATGCTAAGCTAAGTGGGCAATCGTTAGCTGCGTAGATTTAAAACGACAGTACCTTCTTTCCCTTTTAATGCCAGGGACATCGACATTCTCTAAAACCAAAATAATTAGGAGCATAGGTATCTACCACAATGAAATTTCTAAGAGGTTAAATGTTGGAGACATAGAGAGATCAAGGAATACTAAGGGCCAGGGTATATAAGAGAACCATTCCAGACAGACACTGTGGTATGGACCAGAAGGCTCAGGTCTGGGTTTTTTCCAAACAAGACTGTCACCAACTAGCTTTTTGATCTGTGTGACTTCTTTGGAACTTCTTTCGAGCTCCTTATCTGAGGGTAGACTAAATTTAAGATGGAAAACAGACCAGATCTTCGTCAGTATTGATGGATTGGCAATGGTGTTTGAGACGAGGATTTTCAGACTGTGCCTACAGACATTGGGAAGGAGGTCTGGGGACTCCTCAGCCCCTCTGAAGACTGATGATGGGCTATGATTGCAGGCATGCTTGGGTGTAGGTATATGTTCTACGTTTGTTGAATAAGCAATTTGTAAATCCTTTTAAATTCAGTGTGAACCACAGATGACTTTTTTTCTTAGATGTAGAGTTGAGTGGATCTTCTAATCATCCTTTGTAGTTCTCACAGAGGGAAATACAGGCTGGATGCTAAGAAACAGGCATATAGTGATGGCATGTAGGAAGAAATGAGGTAGTTCGTTCCAGAAATAAAGGATACAGGGATCCTTTTATAACCTGCAGATAAGCATTAATCAGACCTGATCAGTCCCTTCAGAAAGAGTATCATTTAATGAAGTAGCTAGTTAAGATCATTGATTAGTATTAGATGTAGGGAATTTATTTCTAATTTAGAGTCCTGTTCTTACCAGGTGTACTTTGGTAGTGTTTTAGTATCACACAGAAGGAAGTTTGGTAAGAAAAGGGGCATGAAATGTAGCTTTTACTATATTGATCCTTAGCTTAGACCAAACTTGGCCATTGAAAGGTACAGAGTCCTCAGTGACTGGAACCAGTTCTGATTGGCCCAGCAATATTGAAAACAAATAAGGCTTCCATCAGGTACATATTCCATATATAAACTGTTGGACAATTATTGTTTGGCTTTAAGGGAAAGAATCCCTAGGCCTCTGATATCTTTTATATAAGAATATTATCCAGTGTGTTCAGTGTGTTAGAAACTATATTTTAATGGCTTTTCTGCATTAGTCCTTTGTACAAGGAGCGACTTATGTAAGAGCTAAGTTGTGTTAGCTTACCTCTACAGACTAGCAAAATTACTAGTTTTCCTTCATGTGTGTTCAGTAAGAAATTATATGAGGCAGCACATCTGTGGTACTCATAGGCTAGTACAATAGCGTTTTTGTATTTCTTTATATCTGTCTCAGCCATCAAGATTGTCCCCTGGGGTAGGAGTCATGTTTTATTTATATTTGAATCACCAAACCTAACATAAACCTGGCATATGACAAGTATTCCAAAAGTGTTTATTTAATAACCAAAATGCCATTTTGCCTAAGTGCAGCCATGAACTGTCTGCTGGTGAAGATAATAACCTTTCTGAAGCATAAATTGCAGAATCTGTAAGTACACCAGCCCTTTACCATGGTATGTTTTGTGGCGATTGGGTTTTACGCATAAATCATTTTGCATTTTGATTTGGAGGCAGTCTCTTAATTACCTTGTAGCCCCAGCTGGCCTGAAACTCAGTGTGTAGAGCAATCTGGCCTTGAATGTGGGGCTATCCTGCTTCTGCCTTGGAATGTTGAGAGTACAAGTCTACCCCATCATGCCCTGCGAGTAAGTTGCATTACTTTGCACTGTTTTCCTACTAAGGGATATTCATAATAAAATTATCAGTAGAGATCTTGCGTGTGGAAAATATTCCAAAGAAACAGTTATGGTTAAAAAAAAATACGGTAGGATCAAACTTATGTACAACATAAATCTTTTGTCATGTGGGCCTTATTTAGGTGCACAAATCCTCTTGTAGCCTGGGCTGTTAGGCTTGGTAGTCCAAGAAGACATGATGGAACTCTGTAGGGCTTGGCATTGGCACGAGTCGGTGCCCCTACTCTTGATGCTTTTACACGGTAGGTCAGGAAGTACAGAAAGCAGAGCAAAGGTGAATAAATAAGAGAACCTGTACGTACAGTATGGCTGAAGAGGGGATGGCTCTGAGAGGCAAGGATCTTAGGAGTCCGGGAACCGCCTTAGCTGGGGCTCTGCTCTTCTGGCCGTGTGCATTTGCAGTGGGGTCATCCTACTGTGACGGGTGCCATAGCACGAGAACATGTAGTAATGCGGTTCTGGGCTTGTTTATCTCACCTGCAGCTGTCGTCTTTGGACCCTCATTACCTGGTCTTGCCTTTGCCTATCAATAGAAAACATTTAGCGGTGCCCCAAGGACCTTCCAGTCTTGTGAAATTATGGTTTTCTAAGATGATTTTTCATTATGTTTTAGTTTTATATGACTGAGAAATTATATGTTAATTAATTACTTACTATTAGCTCCAGTAATATGAAAAGAGCAACGTTTTGTAAATGTTTTAATTCTCTAAGCTTCTGAACATTTTAGAATTTAACCCTGATATTTTATGTTCTATAAATATGGATAGTGGAGGAAGCAAATTACAGTATGATAAAATTTTTTTGGTAGAGCCAAAATACTCTAAATAGGTGCTTGACAAAGTGAGTGTAAGCTGAACAGTTGTAATTCTTAATGTATGTGGCTCGCTACCACTCAGAATTCTGTGGACAGTCCAAGGGGCTTTTCTGAAGAGGCCCAGAAAATGCATTTATTTTATCTATTTCTCTGTCTTTTCCCCTCTTTTTTTTTTTTTTTTGAGGTTGGTTCTTCTGTTTAAAACTGGAAAAAAATAATCAATTAGACTTTATTGGATTTGCTGATCTCAATTTTAATAATTATTTCACTTTAGTCGTTGATTAACAAATCTCAGTTTCTCTATGTCCCGCATCACCCCTTTCTACGACAGTCTTGCTGTGTATAGCCCTGCCTGGCCTGAGCCTTGCCGTGGTCCTCTTCAGCCTCCCCAGTGCTGGTACTACAGGCGTGAGCCAGCAGACATGGCTCTAAGTGCTTAATTTTTATTCCTGACGACTTTGCTGAGAGTTCATTTAGAACCTGGGAGAAATTGACTGAGCAAAATTGAACTTCATACAAAATGAAACGTTAAATTACATTCTTGAATTGGTTTTTCTAGATTCTTTTTCCCTGGAAGAAACAGCTTAGCCAAAGTTTTTGAAGAATCAAGGTTAAATTTGAGATTATATTCATAACATATTATTTCTTGGGCCTCTATTGTGTCTGCATGTACACTTTTATGTTAATGACGATCCACACCCTATACACACACATTCATCTCCAGCTTTAAAATAGGACCTGGATTTCTTTGTTCAAATCAGAACAAATTGTTTCTGAAAGCAGGGTCACGAGGATCCCTCGAGTGACCACACACTTGGCCTACAAAGGAAAAGACATTAGGGAGTGGAGGCATCTGTGCCTTGGGTCCCCCCAAATCCTAACCTGGGAACCATTAGCAGGGTCATCTTGCTGTGAGGTGTGTTCACAGTGTGAGAGGCAATTTCTAAAGCTGCTGAGACCAATCCCTGTAGAGTTTAGAGATTAAACTCTCCACCTTGTGTTATAACCAGATGAAAGTGATTATGTCTCGTCGCCCGCTGAGTGGGGTGAGATAGATTGCTAATGCCAGGACTCTTAACTGGTGGGGTGGGTGCTGCATTCTCCTGAGAATTCCTGGGTTGAAAGCTTCGTCTTCTTAGGGTAAGTCTCAAAACTGGTAAAGCTGGGGAAAGAACGTCTTCTTAGGGTAAGTCTCAAAACTGGTAAAGCTGGGGAAAGAACGCTACAGCTTCAGACACCAGTTCTCCTAAACCTTCTGCTAACCCACATCTTTGTTTCTTGGCAAGAGTTCTAAATCTCCTAGTGAAAATGTGACGCTGTGGCTGTGCCTTGCACATGCTTGTTTCTGCTGGGTCCGTGTTAAGCAAGTAATAATAATAATAATAATAATAATAATAATAATAATGTAAACACAGAGTTCAGCCTGTTTCTTCCTCTGTGAATTATAGATATAATAGTGCCTAATTTGTAGGTTTATTGGGTGAGGTTAAATCATTTACTACATGTAAAATATTTATAAACATGTTTAGCAGAAAAATCAAGTTGAAGTAGAATCTAAATCAGACTGAAGTTCCAAACAATTTTGATTAAGAACATAGAAAAAGCAAGCAATGTTTGCTGTTTATAAAGTTGTTCTTACTGACATATCATCACCCGTATAAATTGTTTCTCCATTTGTGAGGAAGGGCATTGTTGATCATTGCATACACTCAGTTCTTTCAGTATCATGAAATTTGTGATTGTAGTAGTATGAAACCAGTATAAATAAGATTTACTGACTAGACTTTTCTAAAAAAATGCCTGTGAGTTCTGTGATTTTCTCTCAAAGAATATTGAATTCCACTGACGAACAGTAAACGAACACAAATCTGGTGGCCAGAAATGTACTACCCATTGCAGAGAATCTGATAATAATATAACTGGCAAAGGATATGCCAAGCAGCCATCCCATATTGCACACTAAGAAGTGTTCATGTCTTTCTCTGTGTCGTGTATGTGTAAGTATATGTCATTATATTGTCTGGTGTCTTCTTTGGCCGTCTACCTTATTGAGGTAGAATCTCATTGAGCCCAGAGCTCACTGTCTGTCTAGACGGGCCAGTAAGCTCTGGGGATCAGCCTACCTGCATCCCCTATGACTAGCTTTGCAGTTGTACACGTATCGTGTCCAACTTTTTATATGGGTACTTGGGATCAGAATTCACATCTTATGTTTGTGGAGAAGACATTTTATCAGCTGAGCCATCTCTCCATATCCATTTCAATCCATTTATGTCAAAATATGTCAAAATGAAGTCTTGAATGCTTGCTTTATATTGTAGATTCTGTACTAATACATTGGGGTTAATGAGAGAGGAAAACTCCTAAGCTCCTTTATGTTTAAGGAGTTTACATAGGGGTGCAGAGATATGTATCATTAGATGATCAGACAAAATTGTAAATGGTAGTTGGGGTATACTTAGGAATGTACATATTGGTTTCCAGGTATAAGTTTTGTGAATTGTCTGAGGAAAACATCTTTGTTTTTCTAAAAAGAGTGAGTAGACCTGAGAAGGATTGCCTGAGGTCAGCCAGCTGGTGCTTTGTAGAGTCTGGCTTAGTTTGACCGGAAGTCTAGCATATTTTTCTCTTTGTTTTCTGTAGCACTCACACCTTGTAAACCAATGTGGGAAAAGGAATAAAGAGACCCTAGTTTTCAGAAGTATTGATCTGTTTTTGGAATGTTTGAAATAAGTGAACTCTAACAAGTAGTAGTAATGTCTCCAAATTTGTAACATTTAATTCTTTATCAGAGTAGTCTAAGAGTGAAAATGAAATGCTAACAATATCAGAATTATTGTTGTTGCTCTTATTTCTGCTTTGGAATATCTCATAACCCCCAATACTAAGAAGGGGTCACCAAATGGTCAGGGATAACATCTGTGAAGGAAGGGTCTTTTGTCCGAGGTCAGGACAGAGTGATGAAGTCACCTCATAAGGGGAGCATGCTGCTCTTGTGGTATGGATATAGGCTGTTAACGGTAATGGAGAGAGGCTATCGCCAGCAATGATGTCTGGCCCTGCATGGGGTGTTCTTGTTAGGGACCACAGTCAGGTAGAGGTTTAAGCATAATTTGGACGCAGACCACTTCTTTTTTGTTTCAAAGAACGTGGCCGTGGTTCCATCCACCTGAAGTGGTCCTCTTGGATCCAGGACATCACTTGTTTCTTGTGCAGGAATAATGATTCCTTTTGGAAGGAAGCCAAGCATCCAACATTTCCTAGCATGTCAGGGGTCTGTGATGGCCCTGCAAAGACAATGACATTGAAAACCCAGAGGAGAAAAATGCCGAATAAAGGATACAGGATATAGTCAACCAGTATTGCTCAGAACCCAGTGACTTCAGTGTTGCCAGCTTCTCAGTCTAGCTCCGCCCCCTCCTCTTGGCATTTCAGTGCTTAGAAAAGCACTTGTTCCAGGAGATGGGGAAAGAGTATAGTTCAAACTCAGACTAGGTAATTACCTCTTTTAAAAAAATAATTTTGGTGAAATGCTTATACCAACAGAAGGTTGAAATTGTTCACAAGAAGGTGTTTGGCTTTTGATGTAAATCTTGACATTCACTTTCAGGTAGAGGGGATCTGAGAGAACTCCTTGCACGAGGGATCGGCCACTTGTCATTTGAAGATATGAAGAGAGGTGGCCAGTAGAGCTAAGGAAGGTGGAGTTGTAGGTTTGTCTTCTCATCTCCAGATGCAGAGTGGGGTAGTGTTGGGCAAATGAATGACTATTCCACAAACCTGATTCCTTTGGACTAAAGGTCTCAAGTTCCGTTCAGCTGTTTCCTCTTATTTTTGACATTCTAAGTGCTATATGGAAAGTGCTTAAAATTTAAAAATCACTAAAAATATTTTTCTTAGAAATTAGTATTGCTATGCTTTATCTTAAGATTTTCAAAGGTCCCTTGAGAGTCTTTTGTTTGGTGAAGTTTGGGATGGGATTCATTGGCTCACTTGTTTTAAAGGCAAGGTCATGAATGGCATGGTGGGCTTCTTGGATTTTTATGTAAACTGATGACATATCCATACTAGGCAGACCCAAGGTTGAAGCTGTTTATTTACTTATTATGGAGCTGGAAATTTAAGGGCTCATTCATGCTAGGCATGCCACTTGTCACTACTGATCGCCGTCACTCCTCAGCCCAAAGCAGTGTTCTTGAGAATGGATACTCTTAGTCCCTGACATTGGGCAGAAGAGGCTGTATTCTCTGTGTTCTGTTTGACAGACTTCTGCTTTTCTCTGGAATTCTTTACTGTATTCATGGTTTCTTTTCCCTTGGTAGCATGACACATGATGGTGACCTCAAAGAACCAGGCCAACAGGGTTTATATAGTGAGTTCCAGGCCAGGCCTTCATAGTAAGAGCCTAGGGTGGGGAAGGGAGGAGAGGGAAGAAGAGGAGGGGGGCAGGGGAGGGGCAGGGAGGAAAGGTTAGGTTAGGTTTGGTTTTTAATGCCCACGTTGTTCAACATTGCTGACCTTCCTTCACTTACTAATAGCTGTGTGCTGGTCTGTAATGATAGTAAAGGCATAGCTGCTACACAGTCTTCGTTTCTTAGACCTTTTAAAAAAGAAAGATTTATTTATTTCAGTTTTAATTGTGTATATATGTGTGTGTGTGTGTGTGTGTGTGAGAATGTGCACGTGTGTGTGAAGAGGGCATTGGATCCCGATAGCTATAGTTACACGCACTTGTGAGCCACCTGACTCCCCCCCCCCCCACACACACACACATACACACAGCAAGTAGCTTGCAGCTATCTGTAACTCCAGCTCCAGGGAATCCCATGCTTTTGGTCTCCTCCAACAACTCCACTGTTGAGCACATATCCCCTGCAGAATACACACCTACATAGAATTAAAAATAAGATAAAGAAGAAAAAGGTCCAGTGATTTCTGACCATCTCTGTTGTTCCTTGTTGTGGCACCAGACATGACAGAAACAGTGTAGAAGGAAGAATTAATTTGCCTCCTGGTTTACTGTCCCATCGTGGTGGGAAGGTCATGGTGTTAGATAGCTGGACCCATGAACCACAGTAACTCATGATGGGGCTTGTTTACAGCCTGGGAAACCAGAACACAGAGCATGAACGGAAACCGGTTTGTGTCATCCTCACCTCCTCACCCCCTCCCCAGTGACCCTCTTCTACCTGTTTGGTTCCCCTCCCCTCAAAAACCAGCAAACTGTCCATAGACCACGTGTTAAAACATGTAAGCCACGGGGAACATTTCACATTCAAATCATAGTAGCACTTTCTTAAGAGAAACAAATTGCAAGTACATTTAAGAACCATGAGAAGGGTAAATGCTGCAGAAGTGGGCACGAACACTTTCCAGGCCTTTGAACATACTCAAGCTCACTCCTCGCGGCTTAAAGGCTAAGAGGGAGGGAAGGGAAACTGGTCACGGAGGCGCATCCGTCCTTCAGACATTTGGCACTTCATTTTACAAATGTGCACATTTGTGATTTTGACTTATGAAAGCTTTTAAATATTTGGCTTTTGATTTGAAAATTTGACAGCCCTTTATGAAGCTTTAAAATTTGGTGTAGAGAGGTGGCAAGATTGGACCATAATAATAATAAAGAATGCTCTGCCGATTGCAAACATCCAGATGATTTCTGGTTTTCAGAGGTTGCCAACAACTGTTTATGGACTGTACTTTGGCAATGATTATTTTAGGTTGTCACTTTCTCCTGCAAGGAAACGACAGTGCCCCCCTTTAGAGGGGGAATCATTTTCCATGACTGTGAGTCTCTTACTGGCTTCTTTCTGCCAGCTGCCAGCGCAGCCAGTTTCTAGAAGGCCGAGGCAATGCCATTCATCTCTACTGTTCTTTTACTTAGGTCTTCATGTTAAGTTTCTCAGCCCCCAACATCCTGGGCACCCTTCTCTGCCAGGTGACAGTTGTGACTGCCGTAGGGAGGACTGAACTGAAGATTTGTCCCCATTGACTGCTCTCAGATCCTAACTCCCCTCCACCTCCTGAGGTGGGCTTTCGTACCTGAATCACAGAATGAATGGGCTTTACCCGAGAAGAAACAAGTACTTAGATGTTTAAACAAGGGAAGGAGATTTGTAAGCTGGCAGTCACCCTGAAGAGAGGACCAAGTGAATGCTGCCTGCCTCTGGCCGAGGTGATGGTTTAGTGGCCCTCATGAATGTTAAGCTTAAGCAATTTAAACCTTAAGCATTGAATAAACAGTTGTATATCATAACTGTATATATTAGAGAGATAATTATATTCCAGAGCAGTTATGTTCTTTGTCTCAACCATGTTAGAAAACCGTTAAGTTTTGATTGAAATTAAATTGTTCAGGATCTGAAAGAAAATCTAGGCTATAGTGATTGAAAAGCTTTTGAAATAGTCTAAATTTCCACACAGATTCATAGACTTGTCGAAGATATAAGCCCTTGTAGGGAGACAGCAGTAGGTATTTTCAGACATATTTAGGCACAGGTAGGTAGATTGCGTGCTATAGTGTGGATATGGTTGTTTCCTATTTTTTTTTTAGTATGTGTTTTTTTTTTTCTTCTGGGGAAATAAGGTACCCATTTGTTTTTCTCCAGTGTTTTTTTTAACTTGATTACTTATTTTTTAAAATAAATAATCCCTGTCACTGTTTATATATAGAATCTGAGTATACTTTATTGAATTTTGTACATTAAAAATGAATTTGACTGGGTGAGTGTTTAGCAGGCACCTACTGTGTGCTAGATGTTTACAGAATTTCTGTTTTATTCGTGAATTTTTAACACTGGGCACAGATCTAAATTCTTCTTTCTGCAGTTACACCAGAGAACAGGAACTAAAGTGAAAATGGATTTTTGGCCCATG
Organism: Chionomys nivalis; assembly: GCF_950005125.1. Lineage (NCBI taxonomy): Eukaryota > Metazoa > Chordata > Mammalia > Rodentia > Cricetidae > Chionomys > Chionomys nivalis. The sequence goes on from NC_080096.1 coordinate 60,432,840, forward strand.
TAGTTTTCTAGCTATTTCTTTGTATTCTGTTAGCAAAAAAATTTAAGTGTTTTGAATTAAGGAATCAACCTTCTTGTCCAACTTGTGAAAGTCTATGGAACCACACACCACCATCAAGAAAAAAAAAAAAAGAGAACATTGAGATCAGGAATGTGATCACTCAGTCACCTAATAAAAGGGTGCTTAGCTACACATCCAGGGCAAAGAAACAAAACTATTCACTTGATCGAGGGAGGGCGTGGGCCAGGAGACAGCTCCCCACCCCCAAGACAGAATGCTTCAGAAACACGCTGCCATTAATATTTAAGACAGAGTGCGTTCTGAGCCGGGCCGTCTCCTCTCCTCTCCCCCTTCCTCTCAGCGTTTTCATGTTTTAGTTTGCTCCCAAATGCTCACAAGTCCATGCCAGACGGAAATTCGCAGAGGCCACTCAGAGGAAGAGCTGCCGTCAGTCCTTCAGGCCTGGTGGGTCCTGAGTCCTCTGCAGCTGGGGACTCACTGCCTCTACTGCCTCCCCTGGAACCGCAGCCCCTCCCCCAGCCCCTGGAGTCGCTTAGAGGCCATCTAGTCATACGCTGTCCATCAGATGTGTTTACTTTCTCCCTGACAGCCGACACATCTGGAGCACATATTCAGGTTACTCCAGTGCCACTAGACACATTCCACAAGATCGTTTCAGCGGTTGTTATGACGATCTTCCTCCCTCCAGTGATCTTCAAGTTGCATGACAGAAATAGCTGGAGCTAACCAGGGGGACAAAAGTCAACGGGATCAGGAAGGGCTTCTTTCACAGAATGAACTAATTAGTGACCCTGCTTTCTTCACAGGGCAATGAGCATATGGTTTAATAAAGTGAGCCTATGACACTTTTTCCCTCTCTCTGTAGGCAAAGCTGCCACTGACTGAAAACTGTTCTGTTTTTACTGGTGGGATGTCGTCTTCTGTCTTTCAGCAGAATTTTCTTCACAAGTAGAAAATGTTTGCTCCTGAGAGTTAAACTTCAGAACTTTTTCTTGGCTTAGTACTACCTAACTCTAGCAGGTCCTTTGGCTTAAAGAGACAGTGTTCTTTTTCTGTGCATGCCACAGAAAGGATTTGCCGTGCTCAAGACTAAGTCTTCTCAGTTCAGGGTTTCTAACCGATATGAATTGGTTCCTGGAGGTTCAGATGAATAGGATATGCTGTTTATTGTGGATTTCCTACAAAATGTGATCAATATTTCTCACTGGATTAGCTACAGATCTATTTGTTTCAGCAATTTTAGTTGAGTACACTTATAGAATGTATTATTAAAAGGTTTGGTTAAGCAACTCCAGTCCTTATCACAATTTAAGTAACATGAAGACTTCTGGATATAATTCCATTTTTTTTTCTCCAAGGCCTAACTTTTTACATTTCTTCTGGGCTTCTGACAACTTTATAGCATAAACACATCATTGTAGACATCGGAATTTAGACTTGAGATCATTTGTGTTAGGAAGCAGAAGTACTGCTTCTAGTTTATAATGGATGCACAGTGCTACAAAGACCGACACCTTTGATTGCTACAAGGTATGAAGGGAATGAACATATCTTAATAAATATCTTTATAAGTAGCTTTAGAGTATGAACTCGGGGGTGGGAAGATGGCTGGGGAATAATATTTGATGTACATGCATGAGAGCCTGGGTTCAAATCTGCAGTGGGAGGAGGCAGACAGACAGATGGATCATTAGGGCTTGCTGACTAGTGAGTCTAGTTGAAACAGCCCAGTTGAAGAGACCTTGTTTCAGAACAAGAAGAGAAAGGTGGTGGGTGAGTGATAGAGTTGAACCAGTCCACGTTGCCTTTTGGCCTGCACACAAACACTCAGATGCTACACAGCACACACACCGAAACCAAAGAAGAATATACAGTCAGACTAAATTCATATGACTGCTGGTTACAGCTCTCCTGTTTATCCATTCATTTTCTTCTTTTTTGGAAATACAGCCCGTTACCACAGAGTTCTCTTCTGCACACTTGAGCCCACTGTTACCTCTTACTTTCCTTGTTACTTCACCAATGTCCCTGGCTTTCTTACACACTCCGTTTTAGGGTTAGTCCCCAGGCAGTGGAGTCATGTGAGCAACAGTACTTATAATTCCCTTCTGGTTGAAATGTATGTTTGTTGACTGAGTTCTCAGAATTCCAAAAATATGACAATGGAAAGCAAGTAAGAAAATTAGAACCGGACTCTTTTGGGATTCTCCAGTCTTAATTCATCTGTTTAATGCTCCCCTTTCTCCAGCCCCCATCAAATTCCTATTGCATGGGTCCTGCTGAGGCTGGTCACTAGGCTGCTCTTAGGAAGGCTAGGAGGACACTAAAGGTCACATAATTAGATGTGAATTTAATTCTGCTTGTCGCTTCGCGTGTTTCTGCTAGTCACACGTTATTAACTGCGGTGCCTTTCAGGGTCTCAATTACTCAGGTATCATGTAGAACTGGACTCCAGTAAGAATTCTGAGAGTGGTTGTAAGGCGATGCTAGTCTCTCCAGAGGTAACTTTGCAGTAATTAGACCTGATGTCCTTTAGGTGCTGTAGTCAGTGTTGTGGTAGCCATCTCCAAGTCTATGGGTGATGTCTTAGCACTTAGCGCCAGTCATCTGGAAACTAAAATAAGCCCAAAGAAGTCACTTATATTAGCCCTAGGTTTCTCTGCATCAGGTGAGGAAGCTAGCTTGTCTCTGCTTCACAGTGACATCTGTGTTGCATTCATACTAATTTTAGTTGATTTCATAATTTAGGTATTTTAGTGTATATATCCAGCTATCCCTCCATCCATCTTTACATTGTCTATACATAGTTTGTTGTCCTGCTTTGTTTTGTTTTTCTTTTACGGACTTCATTCAGTACAGAGCTATTGTTCCCATGGGTTAATTGAACATGCCATGGTGAAATACCCATGTCTATCAAAAAGCCTACTTTTTTTTACTCTGATTTCAGTCATTTCTGCTAAAATTTAAAAGTGAAGGAGTCCAAAAAAACCATATATTTTATAAAGATCCTCAATTTTTAAATTTTCTTTTACATTTGTTCTTTTGTGCCCTTGAATGTGGCAACCAGCTTAATTCAGTGAAGCAGCCAGCGTGGCAGAAGCGGCGTGCCTACGTGTGATAGCTAACTAAATAGTGGATTCAGTACGGCAGTGATAATCTCAACTTCCAGGATTTTCTCAGTTGTGAAATGTTTGTGTTAAGGATGACATTTTTGTTGTTTCTGTTACAGTCTGACAGCTGAAGATGCTTTTAAAGCCTTCGAGTCACTTAGAGCAGAGCTGTGTTGCGAAGGCTTGGGGGTTCTAAAAGGCAGGTCCTATCCATCACAGGACAGCGAGTCTTGGGTTATGGGGGTAGACTGAGGGGCGAGGGAGTGAGACAGAGAGAAGGGGGAACTGTTCTGTCCAGTTTACATTTGTCACCAGTGACTAGCTTTTAAAAAATGTATTAGCTGTGTATGGTGGTAAGTAAGATCCAGCTGCAGGGGATTACTGCTCTGAGTGGGTCGGGGAGCTTGGAATGCATTCAGTTCCATCAGGGGATTTGTGTCCCTCGTCATCTGCCTTAACGTTGCTAAAGCAGTAAAGATTAAGAACAGGCCAGTGTCACCTGCCCTGAACTTTGAAGAAAAAAACCCAAACCTGGAGCCCTTAAATAAAGAAAGGTGGTGGTTTAGAAAGTGTCCCTTTTCTGTGTCTCAAAGTGCTTTTCAAATGACATACATGAAGGAAAAGGAAACACATATGTATGCTCAGGTGAAAGGCTGTATTGTGGTTGTCTTATTTCCACAACTTGCTGAACATGTCACGGTCGTGATTTACGATGAAAAAAACAGCTTTCACAAATAGCTTTATGCTAACGAACATTTTTTTTTGGGGGGGGGGAGATGGGTTTCAAACCAAGACGAACAGTCGGTATTTAGGAGAGAATGTTCTCCAGAGATCCAGTCTCACTTCATAGAAGAAAACGTCTTTGCTAGGTTTGGTTTCGGTGACCCTCCCCTCCCCCTGGAAAAAAGTTAAGAGAACACCACAAAGGTTGGCTTTTTTCAGGGATTTTGAAATTCAGCATTCATGCCAGCACGCAGTTTAGAGGCAGGAAGTCTTTCCTAGTAGAGCAGTCATGAACTGGTAAAATAGAAGCATCTGTAAAAATTTAGAGGGAATATCAGCTTTCTCCGAGCTCCAGCCCTGTGTGATGAGGTGCAAATGACAGCAGCGCATTGCTTTCCCCACCCCGGCTGTGGGATAGGATGCAGAGACCAGAAGTGCAGACGGCAGGGCTTTCAGAGCTCCCCTGCACCGTTGCACAGTTCGTGCCTTCAGATGACCAAGGATAACCTCAGCTGCTGGGGTCGACAAGGAGTAAACAAATGATTTTCTGCTCAGCATCTCTAGGTGCCACTTTAGAGAAGTGGTTGTTGGAGGGTATGGGTGTGTGAAATGATACACCTACTTATCTGACTGCGTTAACAAGAGTTTCTAGTTTGAAGTGAGCTTCAGCCGATTTGTGTCTTTGGCAGGCATTTCTTTCTTTAAGGAAAAAAAAAAGAGGGATAAGGGAAAAAAAGTGATTTGTTTGAAGAAACACATCTGGGGTGTGATCTGCTCTATCGTAACACCAGATGGCAAGTTTAGGCTGACAACTGAACCCATGTTAGCATGGTCAGGCTGCATCTTCATATGTCACAGCCCCCTTTCCCATCCTGCCCGTGTTCAGGAAGCAGAACAGTTATTAGCATCCTGGGCTTAACAGTCATCTTGCATTTTTGGCTTTGGATGTTCTTTTCCGGCCTCTCTGCTGTTTATAGACAAGGCTGGCTTTCCTTGGCAACCCTTGAAACAGGTTCCCTCTGCTCATACCTTTTCAGAAATATGTTTTGTCAAGGCGAAGGTGTGGTGCCTTAAGGTGGCTGATGCTTGTCGTGACAGGCATGGCATTAGCTGGGCTGAGTGGTGGCTAGAAGTGACAGCGTGGGTTTGAGGTGCCTCAGGGCCTCTCAGTCGGCACGCCTGCCTGAGCATCCAGACTGTGAAAGTGTCTCAGTGCACCGTTGCTCATCTAGAGGTGGAAGGAAGAACGTGGCTCCTAGGGAACAGAGGACAGGCACGTGTATTTGCACCTCTTTATTTTCCTGTAGTAGTTTGTACTGCAATGGATCCTATCTGTGGCCTATGGAAGGATAGACTGCAGGTAAGCAGTGACGCCAGGAGCCACAGAAGAAGGGATCTTTGAAAATCACCGGTCAAGTTCTTAAGTTTTTGTTTTAGACTTAATACTTGTGCATGTATCAAACTGACAAAATGTTTATACATATTTTAAAAAAACAAAAGCCCCCAAACACGAAAAGCTTCTCTTGACACTTCAGAGGCACAGTACCTAGCACAGTCTCTCCCTTGCTGTCACTTGATCTGTGTCTCTCCAGTAGCATAGTCAGAGCCTGTGTTTGCTACTGAGTGACAGGAATTCTCAGTACTTTTTATTACTCCCAATCACTGGGTTTTATTATAAGTTCCAGGAATTCGTAGGCTTTTATCTATTGATTAATGCACAAATGTATAGTCTATACAAAGAGCTATAAATGCATTCATTAATCTATTCTACAAACTAAGATTAATTTGAGTCATCTGTGGCTATCTTATAGGGTCACAGTTCTAATTTAATTTGGTAGGACTTGTTAGAGATTTGAGTGAGATTTTAATATCGCTCCCTAGGAGAAAGAAAAATACCTGTAGAAGAAGCCAGTAAAGGTCCTTGCTGGGCAAAGCTTGATCCTTCCTGAATGTTTTCTCCCTTCTTCCATGAACTTTCTGTGCATCAGATGTGGCAGTAGCTTTAGAAACTGAGACGGTCAGATTTTTTTCTGAGTTTAAGTTGTTTGCTTGCCACAAGTGGAATTTTTCATGTATAATTTTTGTTTGCTTTTGTTTATTTTTGAGTCAGGGTCTTGGTGTGTTGCCCAGGCCAGTCATGAAAACCCAGACTCAAGAGGTTGTCCTGCCTTCGTCTCCTGTCACTGTGCTTGGTGGGATATGTAATTGTTATATGCCACCATAGAACTGTTCTATATACAATGTTTGGCACACAGACTTCTTGTTATTATAAAAAAAGGAGTTTGTTAGGCAAATCACTGAGCTGAAGTTAATGAGTACTGAGAGCCTTCTTCTTTGTAAACTAGAGTGCCTCCTGTAAACAAAAGAAAACACTTAGTTGGTTCTAAGAAAACTTAGCTCAACTTCCTACCATGGGGGGGTGGGGGGGAATCCATCTGCTCACCTAATAGAGGGCTGATAAGGGTTTCAATGATTGTGTTGGGGGGAGACAGAGATTTATAAAAGAAGATCATTTTTAAAATTCCTTAAACTATGACACCAGTTACAGTAATCTGAAAGGGACATGCCGTAAGTACTACTAAGTTAAATTCGTAGTATGCTTTGGAGTTTCCATAGTTTTTCATGGTTTGAAGTAAATACATGCTGAGTATAGTGTGTGTTTAACATTTATAAGGTCCTGGCTTGGATTCCCAGTATCAGAAATAAAGAGAAAAACTATGAATGTGTGCATATACAGAATAGTAGTGATATCAGAGTGCTCAGTCTATAATACTACACACAGACACACGCCTATTTAATTTCTGAATTGGAATCATTTTAGTTATGATGTTTCTGTTTACAAAATACTATTTAAATCCTTTCCTTTCTATCTGCAACTTAGTAAGGTTTTTTTTAATATTTTTCATGCAGGTTTGCTTTATTGTGTCTGACATGTTTGGATAAATAACAGCTTTGGTATTTTTAAAATGTTTCTTGATTTAAGAATCAGTCTTCAAATAAACTTTAGGCAGTTTCAAGGTCGTTACCCTTCTGCCTATATTAAAAAGGTTTTCCTTAAATTGTGTGGTGGAAATCCATCTACTTGTCTCAGAGTTGTTGAACTGACCTTACTTTAAAACCCCTCTGGGTGTTGAAGAGAATGAACTTTTGTACTTATATTCACTTGACATTGAATAACTGGCCAATGGCAGCGAGCAAGTCCCTGAGTGTCTCCGTCACAGAGAAAGTTAGGCTTTTTCTGTGTTTTTTTTTAAAGATAAAATAAGCCAATATTAAATATAGAACCTGGCATAGAGTCTGCCATACTGTAGCAGAGGGAGTTGTAATATCTGATAATTACCACTGGTGTCATTGCAATAGAAAGCATGAAATGTAAAAATGAACTGTGGATATCTGAGAGTGGTCAGATACTGAATACCACATCATTTTCTAGGAGTTGGTATTTGGAAATTATATCTGTAATGCTTCTGCAGTATAAATTCCCAGTCTCCCCCATTCCATTTTAAGTTTATTTAAGGCTCCATGAAGATAGTTAGACATCATTATGATTTAAGCTGAATGTAACGCTTGATTGTGATGCTTATTCCCAGTTTCTAAGTTTCTTCTTGTAGAGGTGAACAGCGCCAGCCCAGTTGGTTGAATCAGTATCTTCATGCATGTTCGTGGACTCTCCTAATAGAGTCTGCATATCTCTTGCTTGCTTTTTGGAGTGAACTACTCAAAAATCATTATTAGGAGTCTATGATTAGACAGTTGTCTTTAGTTTGCCAAGACAGTTGTCAGTATGTAGTTAATTTTGTAAAGTTTCTAAACCTTTACATGTCGGATAGAGTCATGTGTATCGTTTTTCATTCATTCCACCTCTAGGTATAATTTTAAGAACTGAAATGATCAGTAAATGAAAGAAATACATATTGAATAATTTTCAAATATGAGATCACAAAAATCATTCTTCCAAACATGAAAACAGTGTTTAGCCCATTTTATTTGTTAGATTTGTATGTTTGTATTTAGGCTGCCAAATCATATTTTATGAAATGTAGTGGTAATACCTAGCATTGTATCCAGACATACATTTTTAAGTTAAAATTTCCATTGACAGGTAAAAATGTAGGTTAAAAGACAGCCTGGTTTTTTTTGTTGTTGTTGTTTGTTTGTTTGTTTTTACAGCCAGTTGCAGGACTGATAATACTGTACAATTGCCTTGGGATTCCTGGATTCTCTTTGGTCTTTAATGCAGTTTTCCAAATTCATGGACCTTCTGCTTTTAACTTGCTCCACCACACTCTATATTGTTTACACACTGTACTCGTGAGCAAGTGGCTTAGACACTGACTACTCGAGCATGCTCCATAGTCATGTGAAATGCAAGAAGCAGTGTCTCGGACCATCAAGATGGTTCAGTGAATAAAGGCTCCTGCTACCAAGCCTGATAACCTTAGTTTGATTCCTGGGACTTACATGGTGGGAGTTAATAACTCCCGCAAGTTGTTCTTTGACTTTAACATACACAGCCATACATGTACATAGACATGTACAAGTAACAAAGGAAGAAAGGGAAAGGAAGGGTGGAAGAAAGAACAGAAGAAAAGGAAGGCAGGAAAGAAGAAGGAAGGAAGGAAGGAGGAAGGAAGGAAGGAGAGAAGGAAGGAGGAAGGAAGGAAGGAAGGAGGAAGGAAGGAAGGAAGGAAGGAAGGAAGGAAGGAAGGAAGGAAGAAGGGAGGGAGGGAGGGAGGGAGGGAGGGAGGGAGGGAGGGAGGGAGGGAGGGAGGGGGAAGGAAGGAAGTAAGAAAGAAGGAAGGAAGGAGGAAGGAAGGAAGGAAGGAAGAAATGAAGGAAGGAAGGAAGAAGGAAGGAAGGAAGAAATGAAGGAAGGAAGGAAGGAAGGAAGAAATGAAGGAAGGAAGGAAGGAAGAAGGAAGGAAGGAAGAAATGAAGGAAGGAAGGAAGGAAGAAATGAAGGAAGGAAGGAAGGAAGGAAGGAAGGAAGGAAGGATTATTTAAAAAACTATCCCTCAAGTCTGAACTTCTTTGGTGCTTTAGAATGTGGGCCCAGTGAAGAAGGGAAGTGACGGTGTTGGTGGCTATCTTTGTGTGGGACCAGACATCCCCTTCCTGTGACTGAAAAGACACCCAAGCTCAGGGCACTCTGACCTCCCTACCTGGGTGTTCTCTCTAAACTTCCACAGTGTGTCTTCTTCCTCCCCTCCTTTCTGGGTTTTAACTCTTTTTTTTTTACAGAGTTGCCAATTTGACACTTCTGCTGGTGATTGAACATTATATTAATGTTGAACCTTCTCCAGCCTCCTACCCAGCCTCCCATTTCCTGTGACATTTATTTTAGGTTGGCATCAGACTGACAGCACAAACAGTGAATACAAATCATGCTTGCATCGAAACAGTGAGAGGCAAGTAAACTGTCTTTGGGGTCCTAAAAATGCAAGTAAACTGTCATTGGGGTCCTAAAAATGGGTGTTATTCACTATTGCTTTCCTTTTAGAGCAGATTTTGCTTTTGGTTCCTGACTATAAAAAAATATAAATCAAATTTTGTGATGGTAGAAATGGAAGACAATCTATGCCAGATGCCACAAACAATGTTTGGCATCCAGTGAGAAGTCAGATGCCTATTGAGTGAATTACCCTGCCCGTATAGGAACAGAATGTATAAACCCAGGGCCTAATCCCAGTTTTTGACCAGTTCTTTCTGGTTTGGCTGAATTGACAGTGGTCTGCTCTCTGGAAGGAGAGTATCATGAATGTTTGTGAGATACTCTCAGCATGCCTGGTGTTTTTATCAACCTGACTCAGTTTATCTTTTCGTCAGCTCCTGACTCTGTGTTTCACTCACCTGAGCTTTTGGGTGAAGAAGTGAGAATTCAGAATGTAAAGACGCTGTGCTAGGTATTTGAAGCTGAGAGCTTTCTCCTGCAGGTCCTTGTGTTTTCCAAGTATTTGTAATACAACAAGAAAATATTTGTGACATCGTGGAGGTGGGCTTCTTTTCTGCCAAATTTAAAACTGTTGTCACTGTTATCTGTTGCCTCTAGGTTTTTGGAAGTTCTATTCATATAACAGCTTATTGCTTTAAGAGATAGCTAGACATTATTTTGTGTAGAGGGAGGCATGAATGCCACAGGTAGTGGGTTCTTGTTCTTTTAGTCCTTGCAACACCGACACGCACCAGCTTACTTGATGTTACAAGTGGCTACCTAAGTGGGGAGCAGTGGTTAGAATTTTCAGCCTGGGATCAGAGTGTTATGCCTATGTGTATTTTGTATCTAAGGTGAAATACTGACCTAGAATGCAGTAAAATTTCCCTAAACGGGAAGGTGCCTCCCTACCCTCTCATTTCCTTGTTAGTGGCAAGTGACAGAAGAAGGCTTCCAAACCTTGGGGAGTCCTGGATGGCTAAGAGATGAGATCATTTCCAGTGAAACTTACCAGCTGCCCCGAATTCACTCTTCAGAGCACTATGCTTTTATTACGAGATTTAATTATAGGATAAGGATAGTGCTGTGAGCGTCTTTAGACCACACATGTGAAGCTACATACTTGAATCTAGGAGTTTAGAGTAGAGCCACTAAGGAAAAAAGAGGCCGCACACTCTTCTCACCTGAATGCCGTGTATTTTGTTCTGTATTTGGCCTTGAGATTCATTTGTTTTATGTTTTATTGTGTTCTATTAATTCCGAGCATTTTTAGTGTGTACTTAGTAGTTATATTATTTTGGATGTTTGTCTTCCTCTTAATTTTTCTACATGTTCATGGTAGATGTATACTTTCTATATGGAAAATGTCCGAAAGAGATGAAAGTTTCTTTAGAACAGATGGCTCAAAGAAGGCTGTTCAAGGCACCATTAATGTATTGGCACCAGCGTCCCCATTCTTCCCTCAAAACTGGACTCCTGAGTTCCTTTGACTCAGGTTCATTCCCTTAATCTCGAGTGGTAATATGGCAAACTCAGAATCAGCATTGGGTACAAAGAGGTCTTACTGGAGGCATCTGAGTATTGTTCAGACACGAGGGATAACCGTGTTCTGCTTCCCTTGGCCAGAACATTGTCTCAAGCTAGGGAGTAGGCTCCATTCCAGCTTTAACGCTGGGCAAAATTTACACAGCTCTACTAACCATTAAGGTAATTAAAGGAGTGGAAAGGTAAAGTATTTGCTTAAAGTTGAAGTATATTTTAATTAATCATGAAAAATAACAAATAAAGCTAAGAAGTAAGGAGGCAATAGGGAGATTTTTTACCGTTTCCTTTAGTATATTTTAGATTTCCCCATTAATTCTCACAGAGCATTATTCATCCGTATTAGAAATAAGAACTTGAGATTCTACATCTGTCTTTGGGTTGATAAGTGAGATACAGCATAATTCTGTCTTATTTAAAAGATAATGTCCCTCTGTCATTCTCTGTGAACTGACAACTATTCAGTTGATTGAAAGGAGTCCTTCAAAGTCAAATCCAGATACAAAGCTGAAAGTACAAATCTTGATGTTGGAAGCACAGAGATAGTGGGAAGTTCAAGTTAAAAGAGAGGGTAAAAACCCTACCTACTGAATATGGCTAACCAGAACATTATGTTAGATACAAAGTTTCTGCTAATGATCCTGTCCCTGCTCGTCACCAAGAGTGGAAATGCCTATTCTTGACATAGCTGTAGAATGCAGAGTTATAGAAACATCTCCGTTGAGAATGCGACTTACCCATCTACCTAGCCTGGACTCTCGCCACACTACCCTTTGCAGTCTTCACTATGTGAGCTATTTACTGCTGTTCATCCTGCCCATTGCTCTAAACACGTTTTATGTAAAACTCTGTTTTGTTTATGCTGCTGTTTTCCTTAGGCACTGAATAGAGTATGAGTTTTGCATGCTGTGGTCTTTGGGTAACTTTACTACTGCATCTATTTGAGCATTCCCTCCTGTCTCTGGCCATATTGCTTCTGCTTACTCATTCTTTGAGCACAGTGCTCTGCTCCTGTCCTTCGCATCTTAATCGCTGCCCTTGGAAGATCCTATCTTGGACTTCTAAAGTCTTTTTGTCTTGTGTTGTTCTAGAGAGCTGTAACCCAGGCCCACATGTTTGTTGGGCAGGACTCTACTTCTTAGCTATACCTCTGGCTTTAAAAGTCCGTTTGAAATGTCATCTCTTTTCCGAAGAACCCTTAATTCTAATGGATTGAGGGTTTTATTTATTTATTTATTTATTTTGTAAATCCTGATACATTTTTCGCATTTTGTCTTGGTTCATTGTGTGTAGTCATCTAGGTGGTTTTGGGTGGTTGTTCTCTTACTAGTCCTTTAGTGCAGAACCTATGATTACTTTGTAAGGACACGATATCCCGACTTCAGTGTGTCTATTAAGTTGGGATATAAAGAGAGTTTGTTTTGACACGTACCTCCATCTCTGTCTCTCACACACAGTAGGTCCTTAATAAATAATAGCACAATAGTTGTAGCCAGATGGCCAAGCTTTGACCTTTGTCTCTAGTATCTGCCATCTTGTAATTATGTATCTCTGTTTTTTGTTTTTACCTATAAAGTAACAATAATAGTACTATTTCCCTTATAGGATTATTGCGAAGATTAAATGAATCAATACATTTAAAGCATTTAAACTAGCACCCAGCAGACTAAGGCTGCACTGTGTAATTCAGGAGCTGCTGGCCACAGGTGCTCTTCAGCAACGAAATGTGGCTTGTCCAAGTTGACATGCTTTTAAGGTCTTACCACATTCTAGTACAGCGATGTGTTGTGAAAAATAATATTAAAATTTTGGCTATAGCAACTTAATGAAATGTACTAAAATATTGCCCTTTAACATCTTTTTCGGTACGTGGTATGTGTGTTTATGTATATGTGTGTGTGTGCAATTGTTACGTGTGAATATAGGTGACCAAATGCCAGAGCATACATGTGGAGGTCAGAGGGCAGCTTGGTTGTTGATCTTTATCTTTTGCCTTATTTGGTCTCGGTTGTTTTTCTACTATGAATGCCAGACTTACTGACCTATCAGCTTCTGAAACTGTCTTTTCTTGTCCTCCTATCTTCCCATAGAAACACAGACATTACCGACATTGATGTTATGTATCTGGGTTTTACGTGGGCTCTGAAGCTCCAGACTCATATCCTAAGGCTGGGTGGCAAGTGCTTTACCCATTCTGCCATCTCTTCAGCTTAAACAACTTTTTAAGAAATATGGTACCAGGAAGTTTTAGGTTGTTTGTTTTTTGAGACAGGGTTTCTCTGTGTAGCCTGTAGACTAGGCTGGACCAGGCTAGCCTTGAACTTTGAGATCTGCCTATTTCTGCCTCCTGAGAGATTGGATTAAAGGTGTATGCCGCCAGGTCCAGACAGTTATTACAAGGAGATCTTAAACTAAATTTTTGACTCACATAATGTGCCTGTTACATACATGTTCTTTGTTGACTTTCATTGACATGGCGTTACTACCGTGTTTACGTTAATACTGGTGCTAAGAATCTTTTCCTTTTATAACTGTTTGACTTTAGTGATTCTCGTTGCAGTTTTTGGAAAGACAGTGAGATGATCCAATGAGGGGACTCAGGGGTGGGCAGTTTCTGACCTCAAGTAAGGCAAGACTGGCCCAGTCTCACTTCAGAGCCATGTGTTCTAAGTTGAAGATGTTCTCTTCCTGACTGTGGAGACTGAGGCATCCCTCTACTGCTGTCAATGCTTTTTCCTTAGTGTAGGGAGTGAGCTGAATTTGGTTATCAAAGTTAGATTTCCATTTATAATAATGAAAATTAAAGCTTGTTTAAAATATAAACTACAAAGGATTTCTTTGATTCAGAAGATCCTTAGTTTTCTGTTAAGGGAGTCAATTAAAAGATGATAGATTTAAAAACATAGGAAAAATTAAACATTTACTTACATTAATTCTAAATAGTCTTTAGCTGTGACAACTTCTATTGCTAGACGCCAGGGCTATGCTTAACATGACTGACATACTCTCGTGTCAGTCATCTGAGATAGATTCATAAAAGGCAGTTGTGTGATCATGGAAGTGGGTTTGTGTGTATCTTTGGCCTTAGAGTGATCCTGGTTTAGGTACTGACCGTACTAATACCTTTGCCTCCATCATTTCTTTAGCTGGCCTGCCATACGTATCTAGGGTGATTTCAGAGTTTGGTTTAGGTGTCCTATGACTTGGAGGCTGGCTAGACAACAGTGTGTGTTGGTGTTCGTGTGCTTATTGATTTTTTGAGGTCTTCTCCATAATTGCTTCTTATGGCAGGCAGCTTGAGTATTTTAGACTTGATGGATGGGATGTGCATGCCCAGTAGAGACAACCATCTGTAGAGCTGGTTTCCTTTGAGATCCTAAGGTATATTGAATGGCCCTATCTGAGTGCCTTCTTACTAATAGAAAACTAAGAAAATTGGCAAGAAAACTTGCCAGGCCCAGTGGAGTCATGTGGCTTATTTATCTAGGTAAGTTTTGAAACAGAAGAGTCATTATAATGTGAGGGGACCACCCCCCCCAATATTTTTGGAAGGCAGTTGGAAAAATATGTTTTATTGGTTCTGTTCCAAATAAAAATTCATGAACTACTTTTCTTATTTGACCAACATCTAGTCAAAATCTGTTATCTCATGTAATGCTGCTCTGTGGTCCTGTTTACCCATTATTGTAGTTAGGGTTTCTGTTGCTGTGAAGAGACACTGTTTCCACAGCAACTCTTACAAAGTAAAACATTTAATTGAGGTGGTTTATGGTTTCAGAGGTTTAGTTCATTATCATCATGGTGGGACATGACTGGGTGCAGGCAGAGATGGTGCTGAAGAAGGAGCTGAGAATTCTACATCTTGATCCACAGGCAGCAAAAGAGTCTTCTGGCCATACTGGGTATAGCTTGAGTATAGAAGACCTCAAAGTCTGCCTCCACAGTGACACACCTCCTCCAGCAAAGCCCCATCTCCTGACATTCAAACTACCACAACCATGATATAAGATCTACAAAAGGACACATCAGAGGCAGTTTAAATATGAACTCTATTTTTGCTTGCATAGTATTTCTGGATATATAATTTTAAACTTGGACAGTTCAGGAATAACTGTTTACGTTAGCTAATACTGGTTTATTATAGAGGACGTAGTAATGTTTAATAGTGAGACTGGTCTAGGTTTAAAGATATTTGAGTTGTAAAGTATTAATCACAACATGAAGGAAAATGTCTTTTATGTAAAGTTTAGCATGTCTATACCTGTGCCAATAAAGATGTATCAGGCGCCTGGAACAGAGATTACAGGCAGCAACAGCAAGTGCGTTTATGTGTGCACTTACGTGTGGGTCTAATAAGTGTGTTGTAAATGTGTACTTTTCTGTAGTTTTGCCTAATTTTTAAAAAACTAAACATTTTCCTTTTGTTTCTCTTGCCTGGAGTTATGCTCACCTTCGTTTTACTCTGTCAAACAACATACAGAAAAGTAAATGAGGATTGAAAGGATCGGGACTAGGAAACATTGTCTACAGCCCAGTTGTCCGCGTCACCATTCTTCTGCTTGTAGGATATATTGCATAATCAGGAGAGGCAAGACAGGCCAAATTCTTTTAGAACACCATGTCTGGGGAGGTTGCAGAGTCCCAGAGGTTTGTTTCCTCTTGTCGTTGTAACAGTCTCGCTTGTGACAAGATCTTGGAAGCCACCTGAGGATGTCATGAAAACCACATTCCTGTTACTGTTGTTTCTTCTGAACATTTAATGGATAGGGGGTATGCTTGATTTTATGTGTATATAATATATATATGTATATATTTACATATGTTGTATATGCTATTCATATATAAAACAAACCTAAAAATCAAATCATAAAATAACCAAGTGAAAGAACCTGTATCTATTTTCATGTGTTTGTAGTCACATACAAGAATAGTATTTCCTGACTAATCAACCAAAGCTCTTGTAAGAAAATGGGCTAGCTTTATTTGTGTTTACAGTAAATCATTGTAGCAACAATTGGAAGCTTTGTAGCCTGTATCCCATTTTAGAGACCTGTCAGATTAGGAATAATTTTTGTTTGTCCTGGATCTTTTGAGACAGGGACTCACAGGCTGGCTTGGATTGGGGATATTCCTGCCATTGCCTCCTGAGTGTTGAGATTACAACCTTTCCTACCATGCCTAGCAAGTTAAGTGTCTCAAGAAGCTGAAGATGATTTTCCAGCTTGCTTTCCGAATGGTAAGCATGGGAGAAGGAAACATTTTTTAAAAATTCTGTTTAGAAATTATGTTATTTTTGTTACTGATCTAAAGAATCACCAGAATATATAGCTCAATATTTGTTAGCTTTGGTTATTTCTATTTTATAAACTAATATTATATTTAAACTACTTCCTGAAACAATTCTATATTTATTTGTTCTTAACGTTTCCAGAAATTTTAGTTAAACCTTTATATTGAGTGATTCCAACCAGAATTTTTTAAAAAAGAAATAAATTTTGTTTCAATATATGCAGGTGTAGTTTACTTTGCAGGCATGAGAAATATCTATTTTATTAAGTCCTATGAGGAATATGTGTCACATACATTTAAGAAAAAACTATTTAAGATGAAAAATTTCAAAAATGACTTCCCCCTGGTGTGAAGTAAAACAAAAACCCCAGCACATCTCTGTCTGTGGTAATGACATTGAGGTGACAAACTGCAGGCAGGTGAGGTTCCTGGGGGTGTTCTCACACCTGCACCATGAGCTTGGGAAACAGCTGGGCTTGGAACTGCCTGCTGGCCTTGCTTTCTGTTTGATGCAAGACCAGCTCTCAGGCTGAGGCCCTTGCATTTGCACAGAAGACTCCGAGTGTTTGAAAACAGACAAATGGGACTGTGGTGGGTAGTAGGCCCTGGTTTTACGAAGCTTCTCTTTCAGCTGGAGAGATGGAGAAACACTGCTGTCCCTACCAAGCTGCAGGCCCATCTCTTTCACAATTACCGAGAGTTTGGTCTGCCAGGCAGGTGTTACTTAGGAAGCCATAGACAAGAGTATCCTGTCTACTGCAGTTCTGGGTCTGTGACCCAGTAGATAAGAGTGTGAACCTAGTTAAGGGCACTTTTCCTGCTAGACTCTGCCTCTTTATCCGTAGCTGCTAAACAGAAGTCTGGAGGTCTTAGCCCTTCTTGCTATGACTTTCCTGCAACTTGTGATGGAATTCTTAGGTACAGTTCATTTATATGCCTACTGAAGAAAAGAGGCATGTGTACTTGTTCAGGTACAGTAGAGCAGAATTGTGTTTGAATGATACAGCCATCAATCAGGGCAGTTCAAGATTCCAGAAACCCTCAGGTCCACAGATACTTTGTTTCTTCCTTCTCTAGGCTCATATGTTTCCTGCTCTCTTGGGACTGCTCTTTTCCTTTTTGTACTGGTGTAATTGTGGAAAGTTTGGTGGGGCCTCCAAACATCGTTTCCCAGGAACTCCGAGAAGTGCATTGTCATTTTGCTTTTTGAGCAGTCTGCTGTCTCTGTTCTGTTACACACTGATGTTTGCCTTTGAAGCTGGAATCCCAGAACAGTTGGTCTGGAACCAGGCTTCAGGTAGATTTAGTTTGCCATGACAATGTTCCAAAGCTGCTTGAGGGATCAGGGTTTAGCTCAGCAGAGTGTTTGCCCAGCACGTAGAGAGCTGAGTTCTTTCAGCACTGAGGGGATAACACCTTGAGCCTTTAAACTTTGGGGACACTTGGTGTGGTAGCTCAGAGTTCTGGTTTCTCTGTCATCTGTACTTCTGTGGAACTCTTAGGTAGGAAAGCTCGATGATAGATTTTTCCTTTGAATCACTGCTTTTTAAACTTTTTAGTATGTGTGCACGTGCGCATGCACACACACGGGTAGTTTTTGCTTTAATTTTTTTTTCTATGCAACATGTGATTAATTTTTTATTTAATTAAAACACCAATGGTTGAAAAGCCCTAGAGTGGCCTCTCAGGGCCCTTCTCCTAAATGTGCCTTGCTTTTTAATGCCTAGCGTTCAGCAGCATTTCTGGCTCCTGGTACTCAGACATTGTCCTCCACAGGAAGGAAATAGTGCCTATAGGCCACACCCTCTGAAGCTTCTTACTGGGTGAGGAGGTTAGTAAGATGAGGTCTAGATTCTTGGGAAGGTCTAGTTTTCTACCGCCCAGGACAGAGACAGAGTAAATGCTACCCCTCCTTCCCACCAGTATTCTACTCCACCTGCCAGAGGCTAAGGTGAACGACACGAGGAAACAATCCCTCGAAGACCGCTTCCAGACTACCCCATGGGGTGCATCTGGTAGGTTCTACCTGGTATCAGGGACACTGCGGATCACACTCATATGTTTATAAGGAAAGCAAAACAAATTTGGGACCTTGATTTGTCTTACAGGCTTTATGTTTACATTATAGATTCGTAAGTACTGCCATTAACTAAGATGGGTCAGTAGGCAGGGGCAGAAAAAGACTAAAGAGGGCCGGGCAGTGGTGGCGCACGCCTTTAATCCCAGCACTCGGGAGGCAGAGCCAGGCGGATCTCTGTGAGTTCGAGACCAGCCTGGACTACAAGAGCTAGTTCCAGGACAGGCTACAAAACCACAGAGAAACCCTGTCTCGAAAAACCAAAAAAAAAAAAAAAAAAGACTAAAGAGATTTTGCAACCAGCTTCTCTATCTTTGGGTTTTATTGCTCTGAAGGAAGGGCAGCAAAACTCTTCTTCATTAGGACTATCAAGGACCATGGTGTCTTAAGTATTAGTTCGGAAAGAAAGAGTATATTTTATAGGATTTAAATTATATGCTCCCATTCAGCCATTCAGGCTGCATTCTTCAATGGTTCTGAGGATAGTAGAAAAGAGTTTTGAGGTAGAAGATTTGACTCAATGATCTTCTATATCACCTTCTTACTGCAAGCTTGCATATGTTTTTATATAACAGGCCTTGACTTCCCCCAACTATAATTAGATATGATGTAAATATCCTCTTTCCTACCTGTCTCATTGATTTCTGGGGGTTCTATGATACTGCAGGCATATGTGTATACATACATGTTTGTGTGTGCATGTATATGTGTGTATGTATATATACATGCATGCATATCACATCTTTCTCTGCCATGAGCTGAAGTTTTATTAAGAAACAGAATTATGTCACAGCTGTCTGAAGTACTTGAGGTCTTTTGCAGAAGTCACTGAGCTGTTGTTTGCATTCTGGTCCACTCTGAGGAATATAGGGTTATTTTGAGAACCCTTTTCTTGTGAATATGGATACTAGTTGCAACCGTTGCAACACGTTGGATTTGGGTCCTAGAAACTCTTGAACTTTTGAGTTTTAGGAAAGGATTCAGCATGCACATGAGGCTTACTCTAGTCAAATCTGGTGTTACAATAATAGTATGGGACTTTGAACTGCTTGGGTTCATGGTAGAGGCAAAAGTAGAGAATGTTCCTGTTCCTTACTCATGGTTCTTTAACACTAATTTGCAAGCTTTTATTTTATTCTCTTAATAAAAATGAATTTCTTCTCAGTGTTTTCAGATCTACTGTAGGGCTAATGTGTTGAGTCATCACACACTGGAGGCGACTCGAAAGGTCAGTAAAGAAGGGTGTGGCAGGATTTATTTTTGCTCCTTATCTCAGTGTTAACTCTTTCTCTATCAGGTAAGCCTCTCTCACAAGCAGCTTGAAGAAAAATAATTCATTTATTCTAACAACGCTTAGACCTCAACCAAAACAGTTGATCCGCTTAGAATGTGGCATGAAGAAGTCTGGTTTCTATGACGTCACATGGGAAGTCAAAGTCTGTGAATGGACTTGTGGCATGACTGCTGGGAGCACGAAGTGTGGCATGTGGCAAAGCTAAGCACTACTGTATGACGCTGGGAGCACGAAGTGGTAGGACCTTCTTATTTGGGGAACCTTCGTCTGCATTAGTATTCATGTTTTTTTTGTCAAGAAAAGCAGAGTTAGTTTCTTTTATCAATCACCAACTTGCTGGCCCTGGGCAGGTTGCTTTGAATGTCTCTGCACCTCTTGGCAATGGCAATTATCGGAGTCACAGTGTTTAGTATGCTGCCTGAGGCTTAGAATTTTATTATAGCTACTCCATTCTCTCTCTCTCTCTCTCTCTCTCTCTCTCTCTCTCTCTCTCCCTCTCTCTCTCTCTCTCTCTCTTTCTTTCTCCCTCTCCCCCCCATCATGTCGTCTGTCTGTCTCTCTCATACACACAGAGAGAAACATAAAAATACATAGAGTCACAGACAGACAGACACACACACACACAAACACACACACACACATTCTGTAGGCTAGAACCCTCAAAGGATTAGCTCCAGCTTCTGACACCGCTCACCCCACTGTATTTAAGGTAACTCTTAATAATGATAAAACTATAGGCTCCTAGGCTCTGCTACTTTTGTCAAATAAATTGTTATGAAATCAAAATTGCAGTTTAAAGAAGCTTTACAAAAGAAAATTTCCCATCAGTATTATTCCTTATTAGTCTATATTTTTTATTATTTTGTATAATTCTTTGCATTTAACATTTTTTAAATAATTTATTTAACTTTATGCACATTGTTGTGAAGGTGTCATATCCCCTTGGACTGGAGTTCCAGATAGTTATGAGCTGCAGTATGGGTGCTGGGAATTGAACTTAGGTCCTCGGGAAGAACAGCCAGTACTCTTTAACCTCTGAGCCACTTCTCCAGCCCCTGTGTTTAACATTTTTGAGGTTGAATATTGAAATATGTCTTAATAACTGCAACTGTAAAAAATAGATGTTAAAACTTTTGTAAGTCAAATGGGGAGATCTATCTATCTGTATGTACGTGTGTGTGTGTGTGTGTGTGTAGTAATTCTGTCTACTTCTGCTAAGGTTCTGTGCTATGTATTATTTTTCTATTTTACAAACCAATAACAAGGAAAGTGGATCTCAGAGAGGTTTTTGTCTGATTACCACATGTGTAGCTATTGTTGGTGTTTGTGCACTGTCCTGTGTTTCAGAGTTTGTTGGCTATTATGAATTTATTCTCATTGTAGACAAGAATAGCAGAGAAGTCTTTCTAGACAGAAACAAAACTTTAGCCTCAGAAATTATCTTAAATGGGATTTGTTTCTGGTGCTGGGCGTTGAAGCCAGGTGCCTGCCAGCATGTGGTAGGAAAAGCCTTCTTCCGCTAAGTTACAACCCCTACCTGTAACTAGTGTTTTGTTTTTTATATTTTATATGACAGTAACTGCATGTTACCTTGGTGAGTTACTTATGAGTCTTTATAATCCCTGAGTTTGGGTAAACAGCTTAGAAGCAGATGTGAGGAGGAATCAATTCTTTTCTTCCCCTTTATTCTCCTTTTACAAATAATGTCTTGGATTTTGTGAGTCTCCCATCCCCTCTTGGCCTCATCCCTCTCCCTCCTCCTCATTCCCTTTCTTCATTCCACTGTATCTTCTTCCTCAATAAAATTTACATCCTTGTTAATTACATGCAAACAGAATTGATGCACGTTGTAAAGCGGGATGCATTTTGCATATAGATGTATGCTGTGGCAAATTCACATATGGACCAAATGGATGTATATCCCTCTGTGATGATGATGGGAGAGATTTAGAAAATTTGGCTAAAACTTGATAGCTTTGCTTTATAAACCCTGTTTTCATGGAAAAGGATGCTATCTTGTGTTCTGTTACTTAAAATAACTGCGTAGATAAGATTTAATGCCTTTACCATCCTTCTTCTAATCTGTTCTTGTCAGAAAGAGATCTGTGGTCCTGATATTGTCTTTTTATTGTCTCAGAAATGGTAATTTGTCAGGTGGTTTCATATAAAGAAGATGCTAAAGCTTAAGGACATGCCCATAAGGCGGAAACATATAATTTGGCTAATGGAGATTGCTAGCCATAGATAATAATCACAATATTAGTAATTCAGGGCAGTGTAAAGCTGTGTAACATTGCTTTAGATTCACTTAACTAAGCAGAGAGAGAAGATGATTCCTTATCAGAGCTGACTTCATAGAATACCAGTTATATAAAACTGGAGAGACAGGGCTCGGGATGGTCAGCTCATAGAGTTGACAGTCTAGGGAGAGTTTCTTTTCTCAGTTTAATTTATGGGTAGTTTTGGACCTATTAATTCTCCCACATAAGTGAAACCAGGTATCAGTCTGTATGTGGAGGTGATTTGGAGTGTGTTCTGAAACATCAGTGAGATGTCATGGCTGTGTAGAACTGCAGGCTAGAGAGAGCTGAGGCGGAGAGGTGAAGGACACAGCAGAAACAGAAGTGCTGAGGATCATTATCACTCTCTGGGTATTCTCCTAGGCTGTTTCTCC